>NC_056725.1:1705038201-1705040701 GCF_019279795.1 Protopterus annectens | reverse complement strand
TGTACTTATTTCCTTATTTCACTTGAAAGAAAGTTACTGTTTGTCATTTTTGCATTTAAGTTACCTGTAACACATTGCACTTAAGTTACCTGGCACTTGCTCACTAAAGCAATTATATAAGTCAGCACTAAAAATTAAAAGCACTACACCCTCACTCCCCACTGGCCCTGGTTTTCAATTAAGGAATTCCCAATATTATTGTAGCATGTCCAAAGGTCAGTTGTCAATCTCCTCTCCGGTCCAGCTGGTGACTCTGGGAATCTTGAGGCAATGTTACAACTGCCTCATGTACACAGACAACCCTCTCCTCCTCCCAACAAATTCCAACACATGTGAGAGATGCAACCATATAGCCAAACTGGAGGCTAAGCTCTCTCAACTCAGTACTGGCATAACCAGTCAGGGGGAGAAGGAAACCACACTCACTACAATTCCAGTCTCACATAGACCTACCACGACAGCAAACCAAACACATAATCACACAAAAACATACTCAGAGGCTCTAAATAAAGATCTGCTGAAGCAGCAGAGACCTCAAAGCAGACACCCAAGCAGCCGCTACCCCAAAACAAAACATGTGCAACACATATCTCACAAAGCCAGTGTGCCAAACAGTCACAGCCCTTAAGACTAAACAACACACCTGATACACTTGTAATAGGTGACTCTATAAATCAGGCACACTGGCGTCCCGCTCACCAGGCTGAACAAGGAGAGGGTCACGGTGAGCAGCCTGTCGGGCGCTAGGATCCGCCACATAACACAAGCACTCAGGTCACTCCAAGGCAAGTACAAATATGACTCAGTCATTGTCAATGCTGGTGTGAATGACCTGAGGCGAACCTCCTGGACTACATGAAAAGAGACATAAAGGGCTCTCCAGCATGTAGCCCAGGCCGGTATGACACTGACCTTGAGTAGCATCTTACCCTCACCAAGAATGATGCCACAATATGAAGACAAGATGATCAATTTCAACAATTGGCTTAAGTACTGGTGTCATTCAAAGGGGATCCAATGCCTGTCAGCTTGGGATGATATGCTCGACAAGCCACGATGCTTCGCTAGGGATGGCTTGCACCTGTCACCCTGGGCTTTCGGATATTGGCAAAGGCTCTTGCTACCCCATAGTGCCTTTTTAGGCAAGGCTCAAAAGACAAACCCACCTCCATAGGTATCACAAGGGATAAGAAACTAAGAGTAATGCTACTCAACGCCAGAAGTCTAAACCTCAAGATGCATGCACTCGAAACTCTCCTTAGCATGGAGAACATCGATATCTGTGCAGTAACAGAAACCTGGTTCAGGGCTCCGAGAGCACCCCAGCACTACCAGGTTATACCTCATACCATGCTTTTCGCCCCAAAACATGGACCGAACCACAAAAGGAGGGGAGTATCGATATTCATCAAAGATACCCACACCTCCAGGTTGGTGGCAAAGCACGAAGCATCAGAGACTATCCATGTGCAACTAACAGTGGGTAAAACTGCCTTCCAGTTTATAGCCTGCTACAGACCACCCTCCCAAACCCAGGAACACCACTCGGCCTTCCTGAGAACACTGGAAAATATGAAGGTCTCTCCAAACACCATTATATTGGGCGACTTCAACTACCCAAACATAGACTGGGAGCATTACTCTAGCTCCAACACCCTAGCCCAAAGGTTCCTAGAATTTATAAACTCAAATGCTATGGAACAACTTGTTACCACTCCCACAAGAGGGGAAAACATACTGGACCTGATCATCTCCAACATGGGGACTCTATGCTCCAGACCAGAAGTGTATCCCTCACTCACTGGTAAGATCAGACCATAAACTAATCTCACTGGATATTCACATCCCGACCCCACCCCCTGCCCAGAAAACCACAGTGAAAAACTTCTCTAAAGCAAATTTTACACTCCTCAAAACTGAGGTGGAATCCTTCAAAGCCCCCGGGCCTGTGGAAAATACGGCCCAGACCGCAGAATCCTTTATAAACGCATTCTATGAACACCTTCAGGAATGCATGGATCATGCGATCCCAAATAAAACCAAGACCCAATCCTCCAAAGGCAGGCGTCCTGTCTGGTGGACCCCAACCATAAACAAACTATACAATAGAAGGAAGAAGCTACTAAATGATAAAGCAAAATCCCAAAAGGGAAGGCATCACTGATCAGTATTAGCAAAAACTACGGGCACACATAAAATTGTCTAAGGCCAGCTTGAGAGAAAAATTGCACAGGACACTAAGGATAATCACAAGGCTTTCTTTAGTTATGTTAGGAACCTGGGTGGTAATTCCCAGATATGCTCAGAATTAGTCCAAAATGACAAAAATACACGAACCCACAGACATTGCCAACATCCTAGCTGACAGGTTCAGCGCAAACTTCTCTCCCCTCCCCACCAAAGGGCAAATATCTATCCCAGCAGAGTGCTGCCCCTGACATCTCAGATGCTCAGGTAAGAGCCGCCCTCTCCAAAGCAAAAACACAGCATCAATGGGACC
>NC_056725.1:1704920701-1705033201 GCF_019279795.1 Protopterus annectens | reverse complement strand
AGACAGAGTGATGTAGTTTAATCGCACTCCATGTTGTCTTCTTTCCTTTGAGGTGCACATATCCAGTTTTGCAAGTCTGTCTTTTTACTCCACTCCCTTCATTCCCGTCCCCACTTTAGAAACTCTTTTCTTTCATGCTTTCTGTCAACCTAATTTATTTCTTCCCTGTAGCCATCAGAAATGTACAAAGCGAAACTTTTGTTACCTTCCCAGCACCCTGTGGTGCAAAATGATGACATCATTATCTTCATAGATTAGTCCCTGTGTAGTTAGCATTCATGCCCTCTGTTGGTCTTTGGCATTTCTTTTCCCAAAAAAGTGATTTAATTTAGAGATGATTATTATTATTATTACCAAATCCTGCTCTTCCTCTCTCCTATTTAAAGTTATCTTACTAGGGCTGTATGTTTTCCTTGGTGCCCACCTCCAAAGACTTTACTTCTATCCCAGCAACCACCTATTTGACTACAGCAAAAGCCTCTGCAATCTCCCTGTAGACCATCCCTCCCATCCATTACTACAGCTCCAGTTAGCACACTAGTAGAGCTTGCAATAAACTAAATGAGATATCTCCCCCAAAAAAGGTTAAATAAGACTGGGCCCAGCACTGGCCGTGTGGCACTCCATAGTGTCTGAATAACTCCATATAGTTCCCATGCTAAGATACACTTTTTGTTTCTGATTAGACTGACAGTTTCCAGTCTGCTTTACAATTTGGGACCCATATGCCACTAAGTTTAATTCTGACATGACATCCCATGAAGTGTGATGTCAGAATCTTTCCTGAAATTCATACACAGCAAAGACTGAGACGTTTCATTGTCCACCATACTGGTTACCCAGACAAGGCAGTGATTAAGCTGGTTTGGCAAGAACTTTGCTATTTAAGGCCATACTCTCAGTCATAAAACAGACAATAAGCATACAAGCACTTCAATCTGTCAGAAGTAATACTTCCCATGACCTTCTCTGAAATACAAGTGAACTTACAATCTTGTATTTATTTGGCTCCTTCCTCAACTAACGTATCAGGAGGTGGACCACTGTCACCAATCCGCAGTCTTATGATATCACTCTGGTTACTGTACAGTACACGTCTGCCAGTGGCTTATTAAGCACTCAGAGAGTTCTTTTGTACTGTTGGTGACAACTCACATGGTACATTGTAAGTATCTGAGTCCAGTATCCTGGTCCACATGGATAACCGAATAAGTGTAAATTATAACTTTCAGCTTATTTAGAACTTAACTCTCAGTGTAAATGAATAACTGAAGCAGTAGTGCAGTAATTCTGGTTTATTTAAGGCTCTCTGTTTATTTATACATTTGTCAACTAGGGTTGGGCACTGATTTCCATCTACCCTTTGCAGAATAATCCCAGGAGCACTGGGTCCGTGACAAGATCAGAGTTGCACAGTTGGGCAAATGGAGGCTCAGGGAATTGAATTTTGGACCACAGGAGCAGCTTATCAACAGCTCATAGCCTTAATCATTTGCACCAACTGCCAGATATGATACGATATATTATATTTATTCTATTCTATTCTAGTATATCATAGCATATTATATCATATTACATTATATTCATTCCTTAATTTTCTGGTTTTCCACTTAATCTGATTCATGGCTATGAGGGAGTTGCAGCCTGTCCTTCCACTGATTAGGTGTAATGCAGTGAAGCTACAGTTAGGTAGGATGCTATTTATCACAAGATGCCACACACACACACACACACACACACACACACACACACACACACACACACACACACACACACACACACACACACACACACACACACCATACATACCTGTAGGCAATTTAGGGAATTACCAATTATTCTGTGGCATATCTTTAGGATATGGAAGAAAATGGAACATATGGCAAAATCCCATGCAGGCAAAGGGAGGATATGATGATTCCACAGAGATGAAACTGGAGAATCAGTGTTATAAAGCTACATCACTAATTCCAAGGCACTGTTTTACACAATAGAAGGATTCACTTTTCACTTTTGTTTCGTGATTCTGTAAGGATCTCAAGGTTTCTAAGTTCTGAATCAAAAACATTAATTTGTGAGCATGTCCTAGCTTGCTGTTGCACATTTATTTCCAAAAAGGAATGCAGTAAAATGCAGTCAGAATATTCATGACTGTGCACTTGAACTTTAGAAACACTGTACACAACACATATTTTATTGTGTAAAGTACGTATATTTGGAAGTACTGCATGCTTTCCCTATGCAGCCAAGAGGCATTTGTTCTAGCAGCAGCACACCACAAAAAGTATGATATAAAGCTTTTTTTAATTTTGCAAGAAGTAATTCTTCTGCTTTCTGTTAGTGTGAATATTTACACTAATAATTCATGTTACAAAGTAGTAGCAAAGTAAGCTCTTTTTATTTTTTTATACCTTTGTTAACTGATAAGTCCATTGGACACTGTCTTTTTTTCAGGGACGAACCGGGAACACTGGTTAAATGACTTGCTCAGAGTCACATAGTAGGCAACAGAGGTAGAAGGAATCACCATCTGTACCCCGCACAGCTTATTAAAAGCCCAGAGACTTAATCATCTGTGATAACTGCCAGACAAAGCAAGCTAATCTGTTCTGCAGTTCATTTATCCTATGATTTCTCAAAAATAATTTCTTTCTCTTCCAGCCCCGTCTCCTGTAGCAGATGATTGTTCTTGTTCCTTGGTTCTGATCTCCTAGCTGAATGAAAGAGGTGAGGGAGAAGGCTGTCAAGTTTAGGGGAAATAAATGGGTCAGTAAGGTAGGCGAGAGGAAAGGCTTGATGGCCACTGCAGAGGTACTGAGCCAAAAGGCAGTATAAAATCTTATCTGATAATACTTGTCTAGTAATACCATCTCCCCCTTTTGGAATACAAACAAACATTTACTAACCAGTATCACTGATTGTTATAACTGGTTAGTGCTAGTACTAAGTTCACTGTTCTGTAATGATGTTGCTTTGAAATATGTTTAGGAATAATACTGCTGTCAGCAACCAGTTTTGAGCCCTAGCATGGATTTAAGAGTGAAATATTTGCACATGTATGTGTTTTCTTGAGCACAAGAAAATTATTTTAGTGCCAGAAATGCGGTTAAATCAATAAACTATGTGTGGACATGGTAAAATTATCAAGGATGGTTTAGATTACACATCACTGACTTATCATGTACGTCACATCATCAGCCAAGCTTCTTCCAGTCAATCTGAAAATGAATAAAATTGTCTCATAAAATTGTCTAAGGCCAGCTTCGAGAGAAAAATTGCACAGGACACTAAGGATAATCACAAGGCTTTCTTTAGTTATGTTAGGAACCTGGGTGGTAATTCCCAGATATGCTCAGAATTAGTCCAAAATGACAAAAAATACACCGAACCCACAGACATTGCTAACATCCTAGCTGACAGGTTCAGCGCAAACTTCTCCCCCCCCCCCTCCCCACCAAAAGGGCAAATATCTATCCCAGCAGAGTGCTGCCCCCCTGACATCTCAGATGCTCAGGTAAGATCCGCCCTCTCCAAAGCAAAAAACACAGCATCAATGGGACCAGACGGTGTCCTGGGCTGCGTCCTACATGAACTCCAAGAAGAGCTAAACCCAAACATAAAACTACTGTTCAGTCTCAGCCTTACTACAGGATATGTGCCCAAAGAGTGGTGTACAGCAACAGTGGTCCCTCTCCATAAAGATGGTGCCTCAACGGATCCTGGAAACTATCGCCCCATAAGCCTGACTAGCTTGGTCTGCAAAGCTATGGAAAGGATCATCATGGACCTCATAAATAAAGATATTGGGGACCTACAGACACTGGATCCTACCCAGTTCGACTTTAAGGGCAGATCCTGCCTCTTAAACGTGGTTGATTTCTTTGAAACAGTCACCAAGGCCATTGACAAGGGGAAGGTGGTCCACACAGCCTACCTGGACCGCGCAAAAGCCTTCGATACAATACCCCACTCGGGCATTATAGATAAGCTCACCAGCTAAAATATAAACCCCTATGTCACTAGATGGATTGCAAACTGGCTCAAGGACAGAACCCACATGGTTAGAATTGCTGGAGCCATGTCAGACTCCAAACCAGTTACAAGTGGTGTCCCACAAGGCTCAGCCCTGGGACCTCTCTTGTTCGGTATATATTTCTCGGAGGTACAGGCCAACACGGAAGGACTGTGGCTGACCAAGTTCGCAGATGACTGCAAACTGGGCGCCATAATCGACTCTCCAGCCAACACAAGCATCCTCCAAAAGGGCCTCTTAGAAACAGACAACTGGTGCCAGAGCCATGGCCTCAAGCTAAATGCCAAAAAGTGTATAGTCATCTCCTTTGGCAAAAACAAAGTGCCCACAAATTACCACATAGGTGGTAATCCATTAAGTACAGAAGAAGTAATTAGGGACCTGGGGACCCAAGTTGATAACAATCTCTCATTTGACAACCACGTGGCCAAAGTGGTTAGAAAAACATTTTATATAGCCCACCTAATCATGAAGGGATTCACATCTAGATCAGGGAGGTCATTGTGCCTCTTTACTCATCCCTCATCAGGCCCATAATTGAGTACAATGCCCTTTTGGGATGTACCTTACCAGACACCTGCAGCAACTGGAAAGACCCCAAAGTACCTCACCAAGAGGATCAAAGGGCTCAAACAGATGCCATATGCTGCCCGGTTAAAGAAACTCCAGCTCTACTCAGTGGCATACCGCCTGTTCAGAGGCGATCTGTGCCTGATGTATAAAGCCATGTCCAACCCGGAATTAATGGACATGCTGCACCTCAGAAAATCCAAATCCCATCGAGCTACGCTCGAGACTTGAACCTCAGCACTGAAATAAATAGGACATGCTGGAGGGACAGATTCATAACCCAGAGGCTCCCTTCACTCTGGAATAAAATCCCAGTCCAGGTTAGGCAGAGTCCCTCATTGACTCTCTTCAAGAGGAATCTTGATGAGTGGATGGGAGATCGTAGGTTTACCCCGGGTATCACTTCTGTGTCACTGTTAGACAGAGGCACAGTATACTAACCTCGAAAAAGGGCATAGCAAAATAAATTTAAAATGGGTGGCGAAAGCCAAACACATTCTGGCTAGGCTTATAAATGCCCTAGGGCAGATAGCCTAGTATGAACCTATGAACCTATGAATGAATGTTATGATACCCCTAGAATGGTGCTGGACTTTACAAGAAGCAGGTAACTAATAATTTAAAATATGATTAAGCAGAAATAGTAAAATATGGAGGAGAATTTGAAAAAAAAAAAAAAAATAAACAGACGAAAAAACAACACATAATAAACCTTCACTAGATAATTAAATATCTGCAAGGCTGACAATAGCAAAGGGAAGAATAGAGAGATAAGGCACTGCAGATGATACAAGGTACAGAGAATCCAAATTAAGCTAAGAGATGAATCAACACAAATAAGGAGGAAACAGTAAATTACTGTCAAATGCAGTATATGAAACTAAACACTAAAGACAGTGCTAGAATGAGCAGTTATTCACCAGCATGCCTTTTAAAATAAGAAACCGTGCCTTCCATTATTGTTACAGAAAGTAATTATCTAGAGGACTGTCAGCCTTAAGCATATTTAATTATATAGTGAAGGTTCATTGTGGACAGGCAGCTGTAATAGACTGTAAACTAATGTTGATTATTTTAATTACAATCACTTCTGCTCTAAAAGCAGATATAGTATGCTACTGTTTATGGAAAGATGATTGAATGTTTTACCAGTAAAAGGAAGTGTATTTTCTTAGAGACACCAGCAGTTCCATAAAACATCAGAAACACTAGACATTACGTGTATAGTGGAACAAATGCAAATGAAATGGTTTGCTCAAATTATATATATATTTCAAATTAAATTCAAGTACTCTTTAGATTACTTTTCGTCATATCACCAGAAGTATGTAAGAATTCTTGTCCATTATGTCTCGTCTTCATTTCCCACTAGATCCACTGTGCCAAAGCAGTCTAGGCAGATCTGCTTCCTCAGCTGTGCTTCTTTAGGTATCGACAGCAATGCCATTGTTTACCTCTGTAGTTTCTCTTTAACCAACTACAGCTTCAAGTTAGCAGTGCCCGCTATAATCGGTGGTTTCACTACTTTTTTCTCTTACAGCAACAAAACCCTGTGGCAGAAGACAACAGCAGTAATCCAAACAGCTTCAGACAACAGCAGTAATCCAAACAGCTACAGTAAAATCCAAAATTGTTTATTGTGTAAGCGCTTTCATAATGTTACACATTACTTCATCAGACAAACATGACATCCCCAGCTTCAGTTTAAATACTAAATATTCAATGCAGTTTACCAATCCCGACTCAGTAAATTCCCTCCAAAACTTCCAATTAATGACAGACCAATTGGAAACTAATACTTATAAACCCCCCCCCCACACACACACACTTTTTCTTCTGACATTCCTGTAATAAGCAACTCCGTACAATAAATAGCAGGTGATGTCACCGGTGCATCCTCCGTCAGTATACTCCACTCCATTGGTGGAGCTGCCTCCTGCAGTTGAAGCAGGGATCGCCTCACAAGCTTTGGAGAACACGACGGTGGTGAGACAGAAAATTATACCCGCAACGAAAGAGCAGATTTTTTCAACTTTTCCCCTACTATTTCGGAACCACAGGAAGAAGTCCTTTGACCGAGGAATGCAACAGGGCAGTCAGAAGAGAAGGGAACCAGCGACTTTGTTCCAAGTGAGGATAGTCAAGAAAATGTGGGGTACCGAAGGGCAGGACTAGTATGGAATATTTCCAGGTACTGTCTTACTGATGCAGAAACATCCTTACTCTTAAAAGGTCTGACTTTTATACCTTCTGGTGAGGTTGATGTTGGTGAACTGCTAACAGAGTCACGTTTGTTTGCAAGGAATGTCACATTGAAGCGAATGTTTGACAACAGCTTTGTACGTAATAATGTTTGCAGAAAACCTAGTTGTTTTGTACCCATTTTTCCACCTAACATAGATATTTTTATTCAAGCTTGTGAGAAGGAAATTTATGATAACTTTGATCGCAGTAAGAGTACAAAATGTAATAATTTAACTGCTGATGAATGGGCAGCTCTTGAAAGTTTGAGGGAATAAGAATATAGTAATTTGCCCTTCTGATAAGGGCGGACCAGAGGTAATTATGGATGCAGAGTACTAGTGGAGTGAAATGGAGAAAATGTTATCTGATAGCAACGTTTATGAAGTTGTATCTTTGAATGTTGTGTACACCATGCAGCAACATATTAATAATACTTTGTATGAAAGTTATTGTTTAGGCATTTTGAGTCATGATTTGTTAGAGTACTTTAAAGTGGACAAACCTCTTGTTCCCCAGATGCACGGGCTTCCCAAGATACATAAACACCCAACCAAGCCTAAATTTAGACCTATTGTAGCAAGGGCTGGATGGCTCACTGAGCCTATCTCCATATATTTAGAAAAACAATTAAGAAAGATTTCGGATAGCAACCCCATAGTATTGAAAGACAGAACATTTTTTTGAAAGATCTATATAAAGCTACTATGGGTCCACAGGGTGAGGTGTTTGATATTTTAGTCACTTTGGATGTCATTTCATTGTTCACATGCATTCCGAATCAGAAGAGAATTGCTATGACCAGAGCCTATTTAGTGAGAGGGGGTAAGCACAGGATACAGGAAATAGATTTTATTTGTATGCTCATAGAAATAGTGCTTGAGCATAATGTGTTCTTGTTTAATGGAGTGTGTTATTGGCAAACACTGGGTGTAGCAATGGGTACGAGTTGTGCCAATTCCTATGCAAATTTAGTGATGATGCAATGGGAGCAACAATGAATACAGGAAGGGGGTAACTCTCCAGTTTGGTTTTACCGACATTTTGTTGTTGACCTTTTTATTGGATGGAGAGGGAGTGAAGTTGAGTTAATGGATTTTGTTGATGCTTTGAACACCAGTAACCATTTTTTAAAGTTCACATTGAATAAGTCATTACAATCCATTGATTTTTGAATGTGACAGTTATAAAGGTTGAAGGAGGTATTTCTACGAAACTACATAGGAAAGAGTGTTATTGCCCATCCTTCTTGTTTAGAACAAGTATGCCTCCCCCCCCACCAACACATTCAATCACATAGTGGAAGGTCAAGTTATGAGAGCCTCAATGTTGTCTTGTGAAAATACTGACTTTATGAAAGAACTGAATTTTTTGGAGGAAGCTTTTGTTGAATGGGGATACAAGCGACAAGATATAGGAAAAATGCATGGGAAAGTAAAGAATGAAAGGAGAGGTCGTGGTACCCCCTATTTTTGAGACCTTAATAGAGTCAGAAGAGGGGTTCATCTTAATGAAGAAACAGTTCCTGTGGTATTAACTTTCACCGAGGGCGGTAGATGAAATTAAGAAAATAATAAGTAGGAATTGGCACATCTTAACTGTGGATGAGAGGACGGGTGAGTTAGTGGGCAATAAACCCAGGTATAGTTTTAAGAATAGAAAGAATCTTAAACAGCAAGTCTGCTACCCTAGATCTTGTGATAGTATAGGTCCATTAGAAGCTGGGACCAGAAAATGTGGAGCATATTTATATTGCGCACATGTTGATGAGTCCAGATTCTTTAGGCACCCAGATAGTGGGCATTTATGGCACTTGAGGGTGGGAGCTAATTGTAATACACAGAATACTGTGTATGTTGCACATTGTGTCTGCTGTTTTAAGTTTTACTGAAGTAAAACCAACAGACGTCTTACGGAAAGGATCAGGGACCACATATATTGTAAGAAGGGGCAGGATTACAGTGCAATAGCGAAGCACACTAACAGAGGGGGAGTCACATACTTTTTTATTTCAGGTGTTGCATGTACAGTCGGAGAGTAAGAGATTGGGTGATGTAGTAAATGACACCGAAAATGTTGAGCTTCAGTGGATCCTGAGATTAGGGACACTTCGGGGGTCTGGTCTGAACGATTGTGTCCCTTTAAAACCTGTTTTAAAAGCTAGGAAATTAAGAAAATATTAATTAATTTGATGTTTTTTATGTATATATTTTAATTTATGTATCTGCTATTTATTGTATGAAGTTGCTTATTACAGGAATGTCAGATGAAAAAGTGTGTGTGTGTGTGGGGGGGTTATAGTAAGTATAAGTTTCCAATTGGTCTGTCATTAATTGGAAGGTTTGGAGGGAATTTACCGAGTTGGGATTAGTAAATTGTATTGAATATTTAGTATTTAAACTGAAGTTGGGGATGTTATGTTTTGTCTGATGAAGTAATGTGTAACATTACGAAAGCGCTTACACAATAAACAATTTTGGATTTTACTGAAGCTGTTTGGATTACTGCTGTTGTCTGAAGCTGTTTGAATTACTGCTGTTGTCTTCTGCCACAGGGTTTGTTGCTGTTGGACTATTGGATTTGCTCTCTGTTCCTTTGGGTTTTCATTGTTACTTTTTCCTCTTAGTTAACTGTGAGTTTATCAGTATGTCACATTAGCAGCAATATCTGCTTGAATGGTTCTTCACCAGACATCAGCTCCGGCTGTCTACAATATAAATCTGTAAAAAATTAAAGAAGGGCTTAAACACTGACATCCCTGGTTTATAATGAGACTAGGATTTTGCAGGTGCACGCCCCGAACTGGGTTGCTAGTGTCCACAGGTTAGCTATGTCAGCTGTTTTCAAGCAGCCAGAATTGTCCACACAGTTAATGTACTATTTACAACATCTGACAGGCTCTGCAACTGGTAAAAACTATAAGGTAAAACATCGCCAAGCTAGAGTTTTCAATGTGTGATACCTTAACCCTCCTGTTATAGAGGTCCATTTGATATATGCAAATGACCCTTTAAGGACATCAAGTGTTTCAGCTATATGGTTTTGAATGTCGATAACTTTTTACTTATTCTTTAAGTCTTTATGGATACATTCATGCCAATAAAGTCATACCCCACTCATACCTCTCAACCTCTTAGTGCAAGAAATCTGGAGAAAGCCTGACATAATGGGGAGACAAAGGCCCAAAAATAGGGGCACATTTTAAGTATTGTTCTTATGGACTTAGAACAATTGCTAGAATAATAGGATTTGTGTAAATATACATTTTCTGAAGGATATGAAGTCTGAAATTCAAATACATGTCATTATTTAGTAACTTTAATCTCCAAATCATTCCAGTGACTTGCCAGAAAACCACAAATTGTATGAGGAACAGACTAAATATGAGTCAAAAATCTGGACATTCTGTGAAAATCTGGACAGTTGAGAGGTATGACTCCACTAGCTGTGGAAATGCATGTGGGGTTAAACTAAGGAAATAAATAATACAGTCTTGTCCACATACATTTTTATTGGATCATCGTGTAATGCAGTACCTAAACCAGCCTATTCTGAGACAGAAACTGTGACAGTGATCATTGTTGTTGATCACTTTGCATTAAACCAAACATTTTTCCTCATAAAATTACTACCACAGTACCTTAAGTAGCTACCTTGCTTGCATATACGTATGTCTAGTCCTACTTCCCAGATTATGATTGGTCATGTGTCATGTTGTGTTTGTCAACCTCTTTTTTTTCTGCTGCCGTAAATGGGATCACCTAGATGAATTTATTTTGCTACAACCTGCATGCCCAGAGATGTTGTACGCGTTCAGTCTAGCTAAGAATTTATAGATGTTTTACACAGGGACAACATGACATTTTCTTCCTAAGATGGTGTTAAGACTTTCATCTCAGTCAGCCTATTATATTTCCACTCCTCTTCAGAGCTACATTCTCCCATGGAGAGAATGAGTGAGTATATTGCATGTCCTTGATTTAAGAAGGGGAATCAAATTATTAAGATAATAGGATTAACTATCAGATTAACGAAGACGCCCATTTAGTGGAAGTCTGTGCTACAGTTTATGGCTCTGGTGTATCATAGTCTGTAGTACTACTCCGTTCATAAAATATAATCCCACCATTACCACACATTTGATCTGTTTAGCCGCAACACAAATTCCTAGGTTCTATAAGGCATAAGTTTGTTTTCTGTCTGCTTATGTGCTGAACTGAATATTGCTAGGTTGGTACTGTGTATGTCCGTTTTAAATACTGTATATGCATGCATGCATGCATCCTGCATCTGAAGTACAACCTGAATAATAAGGGTTACTTTGGGGCAGGAAACAAACAAAAGTGTCCAGAGCATACCTCCCTTCTGCATGCACTCATAGAGACATAGGACAGAAAGACAGTATGCTGTACAAGGTCCTTGCTGCTGCTGGGGTCACAGAGAGGAGCTGCACTTAATAACTGTAGTGTACAGCAAACTCATCATGACACATTGCACACTATGATGAATCACATGTAAGAGGCTAACATCATAATGACATGCTCATTGGCGGTCTCAATGCTGTGCATCCTAGGAATGTGTAGGTCAGTTAAAAGTCACTTGCATCTTCTTTGGGTATGCAAAACCTCTACATTTGGAGCTATTCTGAATTGAATTTATTTTATTAATATTGTATAGCCGTAAGACTGAGGTCTGCATATCAGAAAATAACATAAAGGTTTTATGCCATATTTAACATGTTTTTGAATTATACTTTGAACATGTAGAAATGATTTTCTCTCAAGTCTTTTCTATGTAAAATATAAAGCTTCAGTCTGTGTCATAGCTGGAAGGATATTCAGCAGATAGCCAGTCCTGTACATTTGTTATACTCGACCCCTAGTGACTGAAGAAGTTTTGTCACATCTGTAACAGTAACCTGAGATATACATGCAAATGAAGTCTCTATTTCCTTGTAATAGTGCTCCTACTATGTGAAGTGCCACTCTGGATAATCAGGTGAGACAGCTGCCAGTTTTTGGTGGTATTCCTAATGTACTGTCCTGGAATTCAAACTGTATTACTTTTACTCTGCAGTAGTTAAATAATGGCTTGTAGAACAACTGTATGGAAATCACTTTGGTGAAAAAAAATACTTTTCCAGAGGAATAAAAAGATTGAGTACTGCTGGGGGTTGTGCTTCCTGCACCCTTTCCATGTATTGTATGATATACTCAGGGTTATGTCGTGAATCCCTGGAAAATATTTTTTTTCACTCATTTACAGTTATCGATTAATTGTATGACTACCATATTAATAAGGTTCACCCTCAACTGCATTTTAAGATGTAGCCAACCAAGACCTCGGTAAATTTCAACAAATTTCTGTCATGTGTCTTTTATAAAATGGATATAAAATCCAGAAATCTGATTGGTCAGAATCCTCAAAATCAAGTATTAACCATGTCTGATAGGGTTAACAAAACAGAGATGAAAAGTAATCAGTAAACATTTTATGACAGTTAGCCAGAGGTTACATTTGAAAGGAACTACTTCAACTTACTTTCTTCATCAAGTACTTTCAAACAAGTCTACTTTCTTTAATTTATGGAAATCTTGATGCCGTGGTTCCATATCATGAGCATTCCAGGGTAACTCCTAAAGTGTGCATTGCTTTATATTCCAGATTGCCATCATTAATATTGTCACCACCTTAACCTACTTATCTTCTTTCAGCAGGCCATCCTGAGTGTAAAACTAAGAGTTAAATGTTATTTGATGCTGTGCTCCTTCTCTCCCACATACATGCAAACTTAAAACAGGGCTGCTACAACAAAGGTAAATATTAAACTAATTTGGATTTAAACAACCAGTTAGTTCACTAACTAGTTTAACAATTGCACATTTTGCTGGATATAGTATTTCACTCAGAGATGAGCACAGGGAGACTGGTCATTGATGGGATATGCTTAAACAGTTGTGCTAAAACTGAGATCATCATTCTTAGAACAAAAATTATTATTACTTTTGTTTTATTGTGATATGTTTCTCAGTATCTCTATTCTACCCCAGTAAGTCATACAGCTATATTATTTTAACAGAAATAAAACATGCCAGAATAGGCAGTGTGATGTATATTAGCAATGCTCATCATATAATTCAATAATGCAGTACCCTTAGCTATATGGGTTATATCCTGCAAAGCCAAAAAGTTAGGTCAAAACTCCAAACACATAAGATGCTTAATTCATAAGCATAAGTAGATAAAACCAGCAAGCAAAGCTTTCAGGTAAAACAAACCATTTGTCAAAGCATCATATTAAGCTTCCTTTGTATAGCATTTAAATAGTGATCCTGTGTTACAGTTAACCAATTGAAAAGCAGTATACAATACACGAAACACAACCACAGATAAAATGAAAAAATAAATAAAACATCAGTAAAAAGACTTTGCATTAAGATGTTTTTACTAAATTTTATGAATAAAACAAATACAGAGCAACCAGAAACTCATTTAATATCTAATATAATTCATGCTTTGTTTTCTTAATACGAGTTTTATGCTAATTACCATATTCAAACCTGGAAGTACATGTGCATGCAATCTTGCAATCCAATTATATTCATCCATTTTAGAATACATATTAATATCTTCACCTCTTATGTCTAGTGAGACTTGCTGAATAACTCATTAGTGTTGTTATGTCTTATGTCCAATAAATCCTGGCATGTACGCTCTTTGAGCCTCTGGTTAAGTCTTAACCTGTATAAAACATGAACATTTAACACAGGTTGCTTGATATATGACATTTTCTGTAATACAAGTTGTAAAAAATTTAAAAATGTATTCTTTTTTTTGTCTTAGGATGTACAATGCAAATGTCCTTGTTGATATGCCTACAACAAAATATACAATTTTAACATGGAAGAGTTCCCTCTTTCATAAATTTTACTGTATTTTTTGGTGTAAAAAGGTCCTTATAACAGAGTTCTTGCTTTAAACTTCGAGTTTTTCTAGAAGTGAATTCAGGTTTATTGCCAATGAAATTATTCATTTCGGGCAGGGCAGTTAATATTGGCCAATTATTTTTAATAATATTCATAATTTATTGGCTTACATTATATTTAGTTATGTAATATAACTTATTTGCATTCTGAGGCACTTCATTGCCGTTTGCGACTTTTTCAGAAAAATAAAATTTTGCTCTCCCTTTTCACTTAATACTTCGTGTTTCATTTCACAAATGTTTTTCCTCATAGGTCTTATCTCTGAATTCATCAGCCATATGCTTTATTTCTGTATTAAGCTCATTATCACGTTCATAGGTTCATAGGTTCATACTAGGCTATCTGCCCAAGGGCATTTATAAGCCTAGCCCTCGCCACCCCTTTAGTTTGAATAAAAACTATGCCTATCATTTTTCTGTGCCTCTGTCAAGCAGTGACACTGAAGTAATCCCTGGGGTACATCTGCGATCTCCCATCCATTGGTCAAGATTCCTCTTGAACAAGGCCAGCGAGGTGCTCTGCCTCACATGTACCGGGATTTTGTTCCACAGCATAGGGAGTCTCTGGGTGATGAATCTGTCCCTCCAGCACGTTCTATTTATAACCGTGTCAAGGTTTAAGTCTCCCGCCCTTGTGGTTCTGAGGGATCTAGATTTTTTGAGGTGAAGCATATTCATCAAATCTGGGTTTGACATGGCCTTATATGTCAGGCACAGGTCACCTCTGAGCAAGCGGTATGAGACTGAATAAAGCTGGAGTTCTTTCAGTCGGGCAGCATAAGACATATATTTTTGAGACCCTTTATCCTTTTGGTGAGGAACTTTTGGGGCCTTTCAAGCTGCATCAGGTGTCTGGTCAGATACATTCGAGCGGGCATTGTACTCAATCATAGGTCTAATGAGTGATGAGTACAGGGGGACGATGACCTCCCTTGATCTAGATGTGAATCCCTTCATGATCAGGTGGGCGATATAGAAGGTTTTCCTAACTACTTTAGCAACATGAGTGTCAAGCGAAGACTACTGTCAACTTGGGTCCCCAGATCCCTGATGACTTTTCTGTGCTCAGTGGATTGTCACCTATATGGTAGCTAGGGGTAACCTTGTTTTTCCCGAAGGGTATGACTATGCATTTTTGGCGTTTAACTTCAGGCCATGGCTCTGGCACCAGTTATCCGTTTCTGTGAGGCCCTTCTGGAGGATATCTGTGTCAGATGTGTTTTCGACTATGGCCCAGTTTGCAGTCATCTGCAAACTTTGTCAGCCATAACCCTCCTGTGTTTGCTTGTACTTCAGAAAAGTAGATGCCGAACAAGAGTGGACCCAGGACTGAGCCCTGTGGGACACCACTTGTGACAGGCTTTGAGTCTGACATGGCTCCAGCAACTCTGACCCTGTGGGTTCTGTCGCTAGCCAGTTTGCAACCCATCTTGTGATGTATGGGTTTACATTCAAGCTGATGAGTTTTTCGATGATACCTGAGTGGGGTATTGTGTGAAGGCCTTTGCCAGGTCGAGGTAGGCTGTATGGACTGCCTTTCCCTCATCAATGGCCTTGGTGACTGTCTCGAAAAGTCAACCAAGTTTAAGAGGCAGGATCTGCCTTTGACAAAGCCAAACTGGGTTGGATCCAAAGTCTGCAAGTTCCCTATGTCTTTATTTATGAGTTCCATTATGATCCTCTCCATGGCTTTGCAGATAAGGCTTGTCAAGCTAATGGGCGGTAATTTCCAGGGTCTGCGGACGCACCGCCCTTATGCAGTGGGACCACAGTCGCCGTGCGCCACTCCTTGGGCACGTATCCTGAGGTGAGGCTAAGATTAAACAGCTGTCCTAACTGTGGGTTTAATTCCTCGTTGAGTTCATGAAGCACACAGCCGGGGACACCATCCGGTCCCATGGATGCTGTGTTTTTGCCTTAGTGAGGGCAGTTCTCACCTGGGCGTTGGAGATGTTTGGGGGCTACAATCCTCTGGAATAGATATCTCTCCTTTTGGGGGGGGAGAAGTTTGCACTGAACCTGTCAGCCAGTATGTTAGCAATGTGTGTAGGTTCAGTAATTTTCACATCATTTTGAACTAATTCTGAGCATATCTGGGAGTTTCCTCCTAGGTTTCTAACATAGCTAAAGAAGGCCTTATGATTGTCTTTAGAGTCCTTGGCGATTTTTCTCTCAAAATTTGCCTTGGATGATTTTATGAGAGCTCTTAGTTTTTACTTATAATGATCAAAGGTGTCTTACCTTTCAAGGATTTTGCTCTATCTTGTAGTAGCTTCCTCCTTTTGTTGTAGAGCTTGTTTATGGCTGGGGTCCACCAGACTGGACGCTTGCCTTTGGTACAGAGAGTCTTAGTTTTGTTTGGGATTGCCTGATCCATGCAGTCCTGTAGGTGCTGGTAGAAGGCATTTGTAAGTGATTCAGTGGTTTGAGTAATGTTTACCACTGGCTCAGGGGCCTTAAAGGAGACCACACTAGTTTTTAGAAGTGTGAAATCAGCTTTTGAGAAGTTTTTCACTGTGGTCTTTTTTGTTTCAGGTGGGGACGGGATGAGGACCTCCAGCGAGATTAGTTTATGATCTGATCTCACCAGTGGGGGTATACTTCCGGTGTTGAACATTTTGATCCCATGTTCGTGATGATGAGATCAAGTATGTTTTCACCTCTTGTGGGGATGGTGACTAGTTGTTCCATGGCATTTGAGTTTATGAACTCCAGGAATCTTTGGGTTAGAGTGTTCGGGCTTGAGTAGTGTTCCCAGTCTATATTAGGGTAGTTGAAGTCGCCTAGTATGATGGTGTTTGGAGATACATTTATCCGCTCCAATGTTTTCAGGAAGGCCATGTGAGGTTCCTGAGTTTGAGAGGGTGGCCTGTAACATGCTACAAATTGCAGAGCAGTCTTGCCTATGGTTAATTGCACCTGGATGGTCTCCGATGCATCGTGCGTTGCCACCAACCTTGAGGTGTGGGTGTCCTTTATGAATATGGACACCCCCCTCCTTTCTTGGTGTTGTCCGGATTTTGGGGCCGAACGCATGATATGAGGTGAAACCTGTTAGTGCTGGGGTGCTCTCAGGAGCCTTGAACCAGGTTTCTGTCACAGCACAGACATCGATGTTCTCCATATTGAGAAGGGCCTCGAGTGCGTGCATCTTGAGATTGAGACTTCTGGCATTGAGCAGCATTACCCTTAGTTTTTTTCCTTTTTGGTGTTCTAGGGTGGTAGGTTTAGAATTTGAGCCTTGCCTAAAAAAGGCACTATGGGGGTGGCAAGAGCCTTTGCCAATATCCGGAAGCCCAGGGGTGACAGGTGCAAACCGTCCCTTGCGAAGCAGCGTGGCTTGTCCAGCATGTCATCCCAGGCAGACAGACATTGGATCCCCTTTGAATGACACCAGAATTTAAGCCAATTATTAAAGCTGATCACCTTATCACTGTATTGTGGCATCATTCTAGGTGAAGGTAGGATACTGCTCAAGGTCAGGGTCATACCTGCCTGGGCTACATAATCAGAGAGCTCCCCGACGTCCCTTTACATGTAGTCCAAGGAGGTACGTCTCAGGTCGTTGACACCAGCGTGGACAATGACTGAGTCGTACTTGTACCTGCTGTTGAGAGACCTGAGTGCTTGCGTTATGTGGCGGATTCTAGCACCCGACAGGCAGCTTACTGTGACCTTCTCCTTACTCAGTCTGGTGAGCGGGACGTCAGTGTGTCTGACTATGGAATCACCAATGACAAGTGTGTCTGGCATTTTGTTTGGCCTTAAGGGCTGTGACTGTTTGACACTCTGACTGTGTGGTCTATGTGTTGCATGTGTTGGGTCGTGAGGTGGTAGTTGTTTGGGTGTCTGCTTTGGTGGCCTCTGCTGTTTTGGTAAATTTTGATCAGAGCCTCCGAGTATGTCTTTGTGTGAGTATGTGTATGATTTGAAGTTGTGATGGTACCATGTGTGACTGGGTATGTATTGAGTGTGGTTGCCTTCTCCTCCTGTCTGGTCTTGCCAGTCCTATGTTGAGAGAGCTCAGCCTCCAGTTTGGCCGTATAGTTGCATCTCTCGCATGTATTTGTGTTTTGTGGGAGAAGGAGAGGATTGTCTGTGTACATGAGGCAATTGTAACATTGCCTCAATATTCCCAGGTTCACCAGTTGAGCTGGAGAGGACACTAGCAACTGATCCCTCGACATACTAGAAGTAGTAGATAAAGAACTTTCAAAGGACTCCGGGAAGTGGGTTTTAGGCTGGTGGGGTACTATCTATAATAAGAGTGCTTTATCAAGGTGCAAGTACTGTAGGAGTAAGTGCTAGGCTTTACAGATAGAGAATAGTCTACTTGGGAATCAAGTAGAGATGAACTTTTCAGTTATAGGATATGCTGGTTAGATCAGCAGTACAGTTTAGCGTGTTTTATAGCAGCCGGCTGAACGGAGCTAGGAATTGCCCCACAACGACCAATGGACTACTAGTTTCTGGCTGAAACTTCACCAAATCGGACAAAAGGCGCTCAGTGCTTCCCACTCCCACTGGTAAGCAAAGAAACTTCCCTCCTTCCTAATAAGGCAATGGATCAGTAACAGGAACTAAAAACAAAGCCCAGGGATCAGCAACTCTGAAACTGGACTACTCTAGTTCAGTAAAGTGGGAAAACAAGAGATTTTTGTTTTATTACAGAGATAAGGAAAAAACAGACAGTAAATGCTATAAATGCTGTAAATCGGCTAGCACTTTAGTGTGTAGCCTATAGAAACAATTTGCAACAATTAGTAACTTAAAGTGCAATAAACAGTGTAAAATGCAGAAATCACTTAAAGTAGCAGTAAAACAGGCGAAATGCAGTCGCTAGCTTAATAACAGTGGGAAAGCCACAAAAAATACTTATATCTGGTAGAAAGTCACTCTTTTAGCTCTCTGCTGCTTGGATCACTCTGCAGGCCACCACGAGGATCTGTGCAGAGTTGGTACAAGCTGGAAAACACGTGTTTAGCGTGTTTTATAGCAGGGGGCCGAAAGGAGCTAGGAATTGGCCCAAAACGACCAATAGACTACTAGTTTCTGGCTGAAACTTCACCAATTCGGACAAAAAGGCTGCTCAGTGCTTCCCACTCCCACTGGTAAGCAAAGAAACTTCCCTCCTTCCTAATAAGGCAATGGATCAGTAACAGGAACTAAAAACAAAGCCCAGGGATCAGCAACTCTGAAACTGGACTACTCTAGTTCAGTAAGGTGGGAAAACAAGAGATTTTTTTTTTTTTTTTTTTTTTTTATACAGAGACAAGGAAAAAAAAACAGACAGTAAATGCTACAAATGCTTTTAAGTGGCTAGCACACTTGAGTGTGTTAGCCTACAGGTAAAATTAAGCAACAAATAACTTTTTAAGAGTGCAAAACAGTTAATCAACACAAAAACAGTTTAAATAGAATGCAGAGCTGTATAAACAGGCTAAGATGCAGTCGCTAAGCAGTAAATATTCAAAAAGCCAGAAAAAAATACTTAAATCAGTTATAGCAAATACAGTTATAACAAATGCTCTGAAATATACTGTATATTTCCAATATGTTTGAGAAGGACAGTCAGAACACAAGAAGGTTCAGGCGAAAAAGAAAAAAAAGTTTTGTTTTACTTTTTGAAAAGGTAAAAAGGAGGAACAGAAGGCCTTATCAAATGTTCTCTGTATTAAGAAGAATGAGCTAATGACACTAGACTGGGAGGTGTGTCACAGTAGGGGCGGGCAACTGCAAAGCCACCAAGTATAAGAGCAAGACACCAACAGGGAGGGAGACAACAAGCTATGAAAGTTTTTAAACAGAAAAAGATTTCTGAAGATTCTGAATAGACAAAGTGCTTTATATATATTAAATTATAAAAACAGTAATCTGTTAAAATAATCAAAAGATACTTATATTTTGTAGCTCAGTTGCGGTCAAACAACTTCTCCAGCCTAATCTACTAGCTGTCAGAAATTGTCCTTTAACTATACCTTTATATACATGTTTGGGATGCATACTATGTCTATGTAAATAGTGATTGACCTGTACTTCTTTCCTGTGTGTACTGTTGCTTAATTTAATCCCATCCTTTCTTATTTTAATATTCCAAAAATTGATTTCATTCTCTGAATAATTAATTTGAAACTTTAAAATTTCAGTGGTACTGTTAAGTTGTGCAACAAACCGGGTCAATGTTTCAAACATACCACTGACCAGCCCTCTAGATATTTGTGTTTTTATATCCTGCAAAGGATAGAACAGCCGGCCAGCTTCCAAAGCTTTAGAGCAGCTTCCACACACCCAAACTGTCCAGCTTGAACTGAGCTGATTAAAAGACAAGTCTGGGTGAAAGCTGTTCAGAACTGTACATTCACTAAGAGTATGCTCCTCTGAGGCAAGGATTGATGGTTGGCGTGTACCTTCCTTTGTTTGATAGATAAGTTCCCTTTGTGGAAAAAAACTCCCATTTTCTTAGTTATGTTTATGTTTTATTACTTTCTTCTTCAGGAAAGTTATTTTAAAGCTATGAATATTTTCTTTTAATGGACTTCCTCAAGAATGTAATATATTTTTAAATGGAGCACTTGTTTTTTTCCCATCAGTTTAAAAGTTGTATAAAGTAACTACAAACTTTATTTTTGTGGAGAAACTGTGTTTACTTTTCTTGGGCTGGCATAGTGTTTTAACGTGCTTTTTCCTGTGTTTTTTTTTTTTTTTTTTTGTCAGAAAAGTTATTTTTGTGGACTGGTAGTGTTTACTGGCAGTTGCTGCCTGTCTTCTATGGGAAAGAGGCACCATTTTTGGGTTGACCATGGAACAGGCCATCAGTCTGGCCGGTCCTTTTTCCAGCCACAAAAAGAAAAATTAAGCAAACAGTCTTTGCCCACCACAGCAGGCTAGAAGTTTGCCTCAGTTGCAGGTGGGTGCTCTGCTGTGGCCATGCCATTTGTTGTGTCTCAGACCACTCATCATTTACCCCAGATTCCGATGGTGTAGCAACGGTTAGCCATGTTCTCTGTGGCTGTTGGAGTCTCCTTAATAGGCACTCTTGTTGGTCCTGGGAGAGGGAACAGGGAAGGTTTCCATTGTGTCTGAATGCTGTACCTCTCCCTGGGGAAGCAGCTGCTGCCATGAATAAAATATTTAGCCCCATTTTTCCTGTCAAAAAAGAAATGGAAAACCAAGCAAGCATGTACTCCTCCTCAAATTTCTTTGAATAGGAGTAGTTTACTGGGTCTGGATCAGATCAGGGTTTATAATTCAGGTTAAACCTTCTTGTAGGGTAGTTTCACATAAAAGAAAGAGGGATTCTTCTTTTCCTGAAGAGATTCATGATTCTGAATGTGAACAAGAAGATGCAGGGATCGATACAGTTTTTTCTCAGATCTCTTATTCAGCCTCATTTCTGATTCTCCCTGTGGGTTTCTCTTTCTCTGAGACTATTGCTAAAATGTGCCAGTGTCTTCAGTGGGAGAACAGTGAGGTTTCTTAGTCCCTCAGAAAATATTATGAGTTGTTATAGAGGGATTTTCCAGAACCTGCACCCATTCCTGCTGTCTGCTTTAGATGTGTGTGTTACTGCCTACAATTTTCCTGAGGGTCAACTAGCTGTCCCTAAAATAAAGCAGATGGGATGTATAAAGTGCCTCAGTGTGTTAACTTTTTATAGTCTGTTCCCAAACCTGACTAACTATAGCTTTAGTTTGACCTTAAGCTGCTAAGCACTTAGTTAATTCCAATCGTACTCTTTCTGATAAGGATGGGGAAATTATTGATAGGTAAGGGAACAAGTGTTTACTTCTGTAACTTTGATTTTCAGAATTTTGAATGGTCAATCTTAATATAAAGTATGTTCTGACAAATTGTGAAAGTGTGAGGAATGTTTTATATGTAGATGTTCTTCATCTCACATTGCTGCAGTCCTTACATATGGGTAGTCCGCTGTCCTCGGTCGGCCCGAATACCAAAGTATTAGGCTGACGTCGGTCAAGGCGCTTAAAACTGACATCAGGACGTCAGGGTACAAAAGCGCATGACCGACGTCATTTCCTCAGTCTTTTTTGCCGCATGGTCCGATGCAGAAGCAGCGTTGCAAGTGCCGTTCGGCGTTCTGAAATTTTTCGAATTCGGAGTTTCAGACCGAATCCAAGTTGGCTAAGTACCCCGTTGGGGATTATTTTGGTTTTTCTTGCCTCAGTGTTTTACCGGATGTCAGAAAAAGTGAATAACTGTATTTCTTGTGGGAAACAGATACGCATAGGGATTATCATTCTTTGTGTATTCCTTGTTTGGGGCCTGAGCACGGCGTTGTTGGGTGTCGCTTTTGTGCTAGGTTCAATAAACGCACTATTAAGCGAAGGTTAGATTGTGCTAGGCTGGTCTTTGGGAAGCGGTGCAATTATAATATGCCGTTGGATTCTCCGGCGCCCGCTTCTGCGAAGCGCAAAGACAAAGCAGTTAAACCCAGGCAAGATGAGTCATCCGTTCCGGACGCCGGTTCTTTAGAGGCTTCAGTGGAACTGGTGGTTCCGACGGAGACTTCTCTGGAGTCTCAGGGGGAGACTTTGATTTTGCAGGAGGTAGTCTCTCAGGAGACAGGTCAGGCTGAAGGGGCTTCTCAAGTTACTGTACTCCCCTCCCTTCCTAGGGTGGTTAGGCCTTCTCCTTCGGTTTCCAAGGCTTCTCCCAGAGGCAGGCCAGTTTTAGCTCCTGTTGGGGTCTCTCCTAGTTCAGCAGGGTCTGTGCCTAAGAAGCACATGCTTAAAATGGCAGAAGATTTGATTACTCTGATTAGAGGTTCTATGCCCCCTCCTGATAAGAGGCCTAGGGTGGAGCCAGAGTTGGGAAGTTTTGAACAAGCTTCAGATGTTTCAGAGTCTTGACTGAAGACTTGCAGGAGTACTCTCCTTATTCTGATTCTGATGCAGATGATTCCACTCCTTCTGCTTCTCCTCCAGAGGATTTTTCTTTTTCAGAGACACTTCATTCTATGAGGGAACATTTTAAGTGGGAAGGTCAGGACTTCTCTGATTCCAGGAAAAGGCTTAGGGAGTTTTTGCTGTTACCCCAGCATAGGCCTTTGGCTATACCCCCTGTTCTGGATGTTGTGGAAGATGTGTTTGCAGAGGCTTCCCTTAATCCTGATTCTCTGCCGCCTGCTCCTGTTAAGCCGGATAGGTATTACAGGGTGCCTGAGGCTCACAAATATCTTTATAAGAGTCCTAGGGCGGACCCAGAAACTATTAGTCAAGGACCTAAGGGTGTCAAGGCCTCTATTGTAAAAAATCCGGTTCCTCTAGATAAAGAAGCCAGAGCTTTGGATAGATGGGGAAAGAAGGTCTATACATCTTCTACTTTAGCTATGAGGGCTTTGAATTGCCAGTTTCATATGTTGAAATATCAAAACTTTCTTCTTTCTCAATTGAAATCTAAGGTGGATGCTCTGGCAGAAGGCATTGAGTGTAAAGAATTGCAAGATTTGGTGCATGTCTCTGAACAGGTGGGTAAGCATTCATTACAGTGTGGTTTTGATGCTGTGCAGGCCTCGTCTAGGGTGGCTGCCACTGGCTCAGTTCTTCGCAGGCACGCCTGGTTGAAGGATCAGAATTTATCTGACCATGTTAAGACAAGGATTTTGGATGCTCCTTTGCAGTCTGATGTGTTGTTTGGTTCACCTGTGGAGTCAGTCTTGAAGAAAATGGAAGACAAGGCTAAGTCTATGCAGACTGTTAAAGATTTTTGCAAGTTCAGCCTCCGAAGTTTAGTAGGAATTGGCCTGCTAAGGGGTGGACGTATCCTTCTTATGATTCTCAGTCTAGGGGTAGATCTAGACGTGGTAGGGGCAGAGCTCAGAGTTCTTTCAGGCCTAGAACTGGGAGTTCCCCTGCACAATCTTCGGGTGAGGGCAGGGGCCAGTCCTTTCGTAAACAGGCCCAATGACCTATTTTTTCAGCTGCCAGATCCTTCTTGCCTGGCAGCACCTTTGGGAGGAAGGTTAGCACTCTTCAAGGAAAATTGGATGTTGGTTACCCAAGACAAATGGGTATTGGATATCATACACCAGGGTTACAAGTTTTATTTCCATACCTTGCCTCCTTTCAAAGGCATGCCGGACGTTCCTCCTCAGCAAAGACTAGAGGCTCGCAAACAAATTTTTCTACTACTTCAAATAGGGGCCATACAACCGGTTCCTCTGCCAGAAGTGGGCCTAGGATTTTATTCTCGCCTGTTTCTAGTACCAAAGGAAGGAAACACGTGGAGACCAATTTTGGATTTATCCATCCTCAACACATATCTGGACATTCCCAAGTTCAAAATGTTAACGTTACAACAGCTTTTACCTCTGCTGGGCAAAGATCACTGGATGGTGACCCTGGATCTCAAGGAGGCTTACCTTCATGTTCCTATCAGGCCCAGTTGCAGGAAGTATCTGCGTTTTGGGCTGGGACTTCACATTATCAGTTCTCTGCATTGCCCTTTGGCTTATCTACTGCGCCCAGAGTGTTCACGAAGGTTCTGGCTCCAGTGGTAGCTTTTTTCAGGCTAAGAGGAATACAGATCTATCCTTATTTGGACGATTGCCTGATACTGGCCCAAGGAAAGGACGAACTTCTTCATCATTTACAGTATGTGATGGCAGTGTTAAGATGCCTGGGGTATTCTGTGAACGAAATAAAGTCCAGTCTAGTACCCTCTCAGGACATGTGCTTTCTGGGTGTGAGACTGAATACAGCATCCCAGATGGCCTTTTTGACCCCGGACAAACAAAAGAATCTTTCTCTTTACTTCCATCAGTTGTCTCATCAGTCCAGGCTGACTGCAAGGACAGTCCTTCAAGCCTTGGGGTTCATGGCATCTTGTATTCTGGTACTTCCCAATGCCAAACTGCATATGAGGAAGCTACAATGGTATCTCAAGAATGTATGGACACAGCACTGCCAAGATTTGGACACTGTCATTCAAATAATACCTTGCATTCAAAAGGAATTTTTGTGGTGGGCTCAGGAATGTCACCTAAACAAGGGACTCTCTGTGACCCGGCCAGAGGCGAGTCAGATTTTAACGACAGATGCCTCAGACAAAGCTTGGGGAGCTCATCTAAATGGAAAATGGATACAAGACACGTGGCCTGCCAGACTTCAACATCTACATATCAACTTGAAGGAGATGTTAGCAGTCCAATTTGCATTGATAGCTTTCAAGGATTTACTTCTTCCAGGGCAGGTGTTGATTCAAACAGACAACGTAACTGTCATGTGGTACATCAACAAGCAAGGGGAACGATTCTTATCCTCTATGCAGACAAGCAATGATTTTGTGGGAGACTGCTCTCAGTTTACAGCTAAATCTTCAGGCAAGGTTTCTGCCAGGAGCACAGAACTCCTTAGCAGATGTGTTGAGCAGACAAATTATGGATCCCCACGAGTGGAAATTGGATCCTCATGTATTTCAGAGATTGACAGTGTTATGGGGAACTCCAGACATAGATCTGTTCGCTTCTCCACTAAATTACCAGCTGCCAAAGTTTTGCACAAAAGGTTTCATCCCTCGGCTTGGAAAGTGGATGCTCTCTCATTCAATTGGAGCAATCTTCACGTGTATGCCTTTCCACCTCTGCCTCTCCTCCCAAAGGTACTGCTGAAGGTCAGACAGGACAAGCCAAACATGATTTTAATAGCTCCAGATTGGCCTCGACAGCACTGGTACCCATTACTGAGAAGTCTGGTACAGGAGCCTCCATGGCCTTTGCCTTCGATTCCTCACCTGCTGTCTCAGGAGAACAGTCATTTACTCAATGTCAAACTTCATTCTCTACATCTGACAGCCTGGCATATTCTGTTTTAAACCCTGGAGGGTCTCAGCTTCCACAACAAGTTTTGAATGTTATTTTGGAGGCCAGAAGGCCTAGTACAAGGAAAGTTTATGCAGATAAATGGAGGAGATTTTTATTTTGGAGTACTGCAAAGGATTTTGATGTTTCTAAACCTAATTTAAGTGTTGTGCTTCAATACCTTACTGAGTTATTGGACAAAGGTTTGTCCTTCTCCTCTATAAAGGTTCATGCTGCAGCAATTTCTGCTCACTATGACTGTGACCCACCATTATTTTCTCAGCCTTTGTTTAAGCAATTCCTTAGAGGGGCAAAAAATATAAGACCCCACGTGAGCTCCTACTCCTGCTTGGGATCTCAATTTTGTGTTGGAGAAACTCACTCTACAACCTTTTGAGCCTGCAGCATCGGCAGAGTTGAAATATTTATCTTGGAAGACTGCTTTTTGTTGGCCATTACCTCTGCGAGAAGGGTTTCTGAATTACAGGCCCTTATGGCAGTTGAGCCTTTCTTAATTTTCCACAAGGACAGGGTGTCTTTATACTAACCCTTCTTTTATGCCTAAAGTGGTTTCTAGTGTGGCTTTAAACCAAACTATTCATTTGCCTACTTTTTATGCAAACCCCAAAATAAAGGGAAAGGATTTTGCACACTTTGGATATACACAGACAGTTGCGATATTATTTGAGCAGAACTAAAGGGTTCAGGCAGTCTCAGCAGTTGTTTGTTTCTTTTGCTTTGGGTTCTCAGGGCAAACCTGTTTCAAAACAAACTACTTCTAAGTGGATTGGGTTTTGTATTGCTTTCTGTTATTCCCATCATGGTAAGGAGATTCCAGCTGGGATTAGGCCTCATTCCACTAGGGCTACTGCCACTTCTACAGCCTTTTTAAGGGGGGTGGCTACTAAAGATATTTTGGAAGCAGCTACTTGGAGTTCAGTGCATACTTTCTCTAAGCATTACCACCTTCCACTTTACTCTAAATCTAGGGCTGGATTTGCAACTGCAATTTTGCAAGGCATGTTGGCAGCTCCTAATTCCTTATAGTTTTGCCATCCTCCCTTACCTCTGCTTTGGGATTCTACCCATATGTAAGGACTGCAGCAATGTGAGATGAAGAACATAGTACAGTTTTGTACCTACCATAAATGTAGATGTTCAAGATCCACATTGCTGCAGTCCAATTACCTCCCTCCTTCCCTCTGTTGTTGAAGGTGGTGGTGTGGTTTGTGTTGTACATAGTGTAAATATGGTTAGTGCACGGGTGGTTGGTTAGGTTTTGCTGGTTTTTGGCTTTGGCCTTTCTTGTTAGGGCCTTCTGACATCTGGGGCAAGAAAAGACTGAGGAAATGACGTCGGTCATGCGCTTTTGTACCCTGACGTCCTGATGTCAGTTTTAAGCGCCTTGACCGACGTCAGCCTAATACTTTGGTATTCGGGCCGACCGAGGACAGCGGACTACCCATATGTAAGGACTGCAGCAATGTGGATCTTCGAACATCTACATTTATGGTAGGTACAAAACTGTACTTTTCTTTTAGTGAGGAAAATTTTGCTTTAAATAACTTAATTTCTTCTATTGCATAGGTGACTACTCGTTTGCAGTGTGTGTGGCTCCATTGATTCTTATTCCAGGCCTATGGCCACTGGTATTCTTTTGAGGAGGTTTGCATGACTGCATTTTCAGAGCCTTAAAGATGATGTTAAAATGAGATTTTAAATTCTCCTTTGGGTAGAGATTTAATGTTTGGCCCCTCTGCTGCAGAGGTGATCAGAAAATAGTGTGTTGAAAGATGCAAGCTGATCTGGGTTTTTCAGCCCTCCTTTTCCAAATTGTCCAACAGATTTTTTATCTCCTCATCTAGTTTTGCAAAAAATAGATTGAACAGTCTCAACAAAATTAAAAAAAAAAAAAAACACAAATCAAAAACACTTTGGAGACCAAAAAATCAATAAAATAAAACTGAAACAAATGAGCCACTGACAAAACTTTAATTTAACACATCCACAGTAAGTGCTTTCATCCACTAGGGACTTCTTCAGACTGCATCAACAAAATTAAGGTAAACAGACGTTTTAGAAGAAATGGCAAGGGGATTCCAAAACAAAGTCCTTCCAAAACCAAGGACAGTCCATGAGGTCTGAATGACTATTCAAGAGACCTTGTGACCCACTCTCAATCTGGCCATTGTTGTCTTCCAGAATGTCTTAATCTCCATATTCTCTGACAACAGATTGTTTCAGACAATTGGGTGGCACGGTTGGTTCATTGGTTAGCATTGTTGCCTCAGCAAGAGGTTCTATGGTTTGATTCTTGGCTCAGGTGCCTTCTGTATGGAGTCTGCATGTCCATCGTGTAGGTGCTCCCATTTCTTCTCACATTCCAAAGACATCCATCTGGAGCATTTCTCCCCAGGCCTCCCCTGAAAATGGGCTCTTTCCCAGTAAGACTTCCCTGGTAAAAAAATGTTAAATAAAATAAAATAAATTGGATTCTGAAGATTATTCATCAGGGTTACAGATGGCAGTGGGTGGAAATTCCTCCTTTCCTGGAGGTTATCCTCCAGATCAGACTCTTTTGTTGTTTCCACCTGTTCTTCATCACATACTGTCCCAAGGAGTGCTAGAACCAGTTCCTCCTTTCCATGTGGGGAAGGGTTTTTATATAAGGATGTTCCTAGTGCCAAAGGAGGAAATTGCTTGGAGAACAGTTCTGGATCTTTCTTTCCTAAACTTGTTTGTGATAGTGCCCAAATTCATGATGATGTCACTTCATAACATGCTTACCTCATTGTCCTCTTTCAAGTTACCTGTAACACTAGACTTAAAATATGCTTATCATCATATTCCTATTCATCCAGGCTTCAGACATTTCTTAAGGCTGTGTGTGTCTGGATCACATTATCAGTTTTCTGCCTTACACTTTTTGACTATCCACAAGAGCATTGCAGGCTACAGGGTATCCACACTTTTCCATATTTAGATGATATGTTTATCTTTGCAGAGCCTTTATCAAAGTGTCAAGAATCTCTCTTGGGTGAAAGATCTCGTTCAGAAGCTGGGATTCCAAGAAAACATTCAAAACACTTTCTTGACTCCTGCACACAAAATTGTGTTCCTGGTATGTTAACTAGACACTTCAGTTCAAAGAGCTTTTCTTCCATGGGAAAAAAAGGATTTTTATCTAGATCTCTTTCAAAGGTTTTCCACTCAGATGTCTGTCACTGCGAGGGAATACCTCAGGATTTTGGCTCTCATGGCATCTGTGATTCTCCTGATACCATTGGCAAGACTCAACATGAGAAAGATACAATATCTGAAATCTCTTCAGTATCAGTATCAACATCCTTTATCTTTTCAAGTCCCAGTGCAGGGGTTTGTCAGAGGAGAAATACTGTGGTGGAGACAACAGATATCCTTAAATCCAGGTCTCCTCTTCTCTCTCTCCTTGCTCCAAAGCAGTCACCACAGACACTTTGGACTTTGCGTGGGGAGCGGTTTAAAGAGGGATAAAAGTGCAGGGGACATTGGACACCAAGGACAGCTGCAAGTACATACATATTATGGAATTGCTTGCCCTAATCAAGGTACTGAGCTCTCTGAACCATCTTTGTTGGTTCCCAAGACCACTTCAAGTGGTTATAGAGAATGCCACAGTCATGCTGTGCATCAACAAGTAAGGGGGTTTTAGGTCATACTCCCTATGCAGATTAGCCATGTTCGCATCAGCTATAGCTTCACAGCACAATCTCATTCTGCTGTCATCCTACATTATGTCAGAGCAAAACTGTGCAGCAGACAAACTGAGCAGGACCAGGATAGACCCTCATGAATGGACACTAGATCAGGGGGTCTTCCAAAGTTTGATCCATCTGTGGGAAGTTCCTCAAGTTAGACCTTTTTGTCTCCTCTCTGAACATTCAACTGCAAAGATTCTGCTCTAGGACTATATGTAAGAAGGCCTGGAAGACAAATGTACTTTCTTTTCTTTTCCTTTCCTTTGACAGGAATATTCCTCTATGCTTTTCCACCCTTTCCACTAATATCTGGGGTACTTCTGAAGATTCTGAAGGAGTCCCCATGATTATTTTGGTGATTCCCTTTAGGCCCAGGCAACCATGGTTCTCTCTTCTTTTGGAAATGGCCAGGGGCCATTATCACAAGCTTCCTCACAGACTAGATCTACTTACACCAGAAGAGGTGTGATTGATACATCCTGACGTCAGTCATCTTCAACTGACTACTAAGAAAAACAAAAAACAAAAAAGTACCGAAGTTAACACAGCTGAAGGTAAAACAATAAACTTGAATGCACACAAAAGAGAGTAAGCTTTTTCACAGTGTGTTCTTACCGCTTCATCAGTCTGAGTTGTAATTCTTTTTAGGCACCTGTTTACTGAGAATGTGCAGCAGTTACTAAATGAGGCAAGAAAGCCTGCTACTAGAAAGTCATATATTAGCAAATGGGAAAGGTTTTCTGTATGGTGCCATCAACATAACAAACACCCATTCAAGGCTAATTGTTCTCTGGTTTTACAATATTTATCTGAGTTACTATCCTGTGGCCTTTCTTATTCCTCCATCAAGGTTCATTTATCAGTCTGCTCGTGGATCCCCCTCTTTTGATGCAGTCTTGTGTCAACATTTTCTTGAAAGGGGTTTTGCATAAGAGGCCTCCAAGAAAACTCGTTGACCCTCCTTGGATCTTAATTTTGTGTTAGAGAAGCTAACACTTACTACATTTGAACCAGCTTATCTGGGTAACTTGAAGTTCTTACGATGGTAAACAGTTTTACTAATTGCTCTGACATCTGTAAGAAGGGTATCTGACAGTCTAACATGCAAGTTGTTGTGATGAGTCAACCCTATCTCATTTTCCATAGGGGCAGTTTCTTTGAGAACTAATCCTTTTTTTATGACTTAAGTGGTATCTGAGTTTACCTGAAACCATACTATCCATCTTCCAGTCCTCTGTCTTGAACCTAAAGAGGAATAAAGGCTACTCCATACCTTGGATGTCCTCTGTACCTTGGATGTCCAGAGACATCTGGAGTCATATCTTGACATAACTAAATCTTTCAGATCTTCGGATCAATCGTTCATTTCTTGTTAAGGTATGAAGGGACAGCCTGTGTCAAAACAGACTATTTCCAAATGGTTGTCTAAAGCTATTATCACCTTTTGTTATATGCACCACAAGACTATTCCAGACAGGGTCAAGGCCCAGTCTACCAGGGTCTTGGCTTCATCTATGGCTTTTTGGAAAGGGTTTGATTCTAGATATAGTCTAGAAGCAGCTGCTTGGTCCTCTGTACATAATTTTACAAAGCACTATAAGCCTGATTCCTTCTCTATGTCCAGATCAAGCTTTGCTTGGACCATTTTCCAGGGGTTCTTGGACTCTTTTCCTTTCACCTCCAAATGTAGTTAGCTATTGGTTATCTACCCATATGGCTAAGGCTACTGCAGCAGTGATCAATATGATGAACATAGTACATTTGTGTAAGATGAACTTGCCATAACAGTGGGTGTTTGAATGATCACTGCTGCAGTAGCCACTCCCTCCTTCCACCCGCCCCTTATTTTTTGGTGAGTTTTTTGGTGCGTTTTTTTATGCCACAGTATAGACATTTTTGTTGTTGTTGTTCCTAGCATTGTCCTTTCAGAGCACAGTCTCCCTCTCTCTACTGGCAGGAAAGCTCTTAAGGGCTTTGCACCCAAACTTGTCTTTTAGTCAGCTCAGCTTGAACAGCTTGACAGTTTGGGTGCATGGAAGGTCCCTGAAGCTTTGGAAGCTGGCAGGCTGTTGTATTATTGGAAGGATATAAGCCATATCGCTAAGGCTACTGCAGCAGTAAGCATTTGAACATATGTACTGTTATGGTAAATTGAGCTTGCACAACTGTTATTTTCTTAGGGTTGAGCAAACTGTGTTTGCATTCTAACTTTTACCGTGCTAGATATGGTGACATCCTGTTGTGGAGCATTGTTTACAGTGCCTTTGTTACATAAGTACTATATTAGAAGTATCTCTTTTGATGCTCTGTGATTTGCTTGTATACATAAAGTTTTGATTTTAGGAGACCTTGTTTACTGAGAGTCATACTTATTGTTAGATGTTTTGCCCTTGTGTTGTGCCAAGGTTTTTCTGTACATTATTTGTTTTCTTTAATTTTATTTTCTCTGTCTTTTCTGTTTTGTAATTTAATTTTTGTTGTATTTCCATAATTTTATACTAAATGTTCAAGAAATATTTGAAAATTTAAAAAGAATTCTGTCATATTAAGATCTTTCTGACCCACATACTTCTGTACCCAGCAGCAGATGTTATGGAATGCATTTATGACATACTTCAACTTTCATGTCTTTCTGACTCAAAAATATATTATACAGAACAAGAGATTGGATTACACATCAGATGTCAGATTTCCAAGGCTTCCTCTTGGATCTGGTAGATTTCTGGTAATTTTTTTTCCAGATTCATTGAGTAAATGTTTGCTTTTCTCCCACATTTTTTTCTGTGAAATTTCTTTCTGAAAAATAAACTCATGGATACTGTCTTTTTACAAGTGCTCTGAAAGTAGAGCAATAGTTTTGTTATTATGTGTACCAGGGGCAGCTCGTGCCATCGGACTGCAGCCCTCCCAGCAAAAAGATGGAAGTTTAGACATTTTACATTGAATAAAAAAAGTAAAAAAATGTATTTAAATATTTTGCTTGTTGTAATGTTGTGCTCCTAAGCGAGCCCGCAAAGTCCTTGAACTCCAACTGCGTATGCTCGTCGAGTTCCGGGTTTTTTTTTTTTTTAGCGAATGTCTGGAAATCTAGACTGCTGTAAAAGCAGTCCATATTAAAGAGAAGGTATCAGTGTGATGCCCAGAAGTCTATGCGGTTTAACCTCACAGTAAATTAGAAGGGGGTTCGGACTGCCACGTTCACAGGCATGTATGTGACGTGGACGGCTGGATTGCTACTGATTGGTTCTCCTTCTCTTCTCAAAAAAGAGAGTGAGAAACAATTAGTAACACTAAGCACAATACTAGTGTTTACTTGTGTGTTACGGTCTGAGGATAGTGACAATACGAGAGCTGAAAACCTGCAGCTAGGGTGAAGCTAGTATAGCAACTTTTCCTTTATTGGATGTATTCATAAGGGTTAACAAGGTAGGGTTATGCATTGCATTGCATTGCATTATCTAATTCACGAAAAAAAATTTTGTTGAACTGGGGCTCGCAAAGAAAAAATGGCTATGATGTTTAATGTGTTTTCTGTGTTATGGGTTTGCCTTGTTTGTTGTGTTATTTTTGACATTATCCCCAGCTCAGCTTTCGGGATGGGAAGCTCCCTTGCTTCTTGTACTTGATCAGACAAGAAAAAATATATATGTTATTTGCTCTGGTTTGTGTAGGTAACATGATAAAATAACAGCGTTATAATACCACATTGAAAGAATCCAGATTAAGAGGTCTGCATTATTAAGCTGTAGTAAGGCTGATCTCTGAGAACCTGCTATAAGTGGTGAGAAGCTGGGGGGGTACGGGAACTGAAATAAGAACATTTCTTTTTGGAGGCTTAAGTGCTTGCAGCTGCACTCATTTTACAAAGGCTGTTTCAACCTCCACTTTCTCTTGAAATAATTCAAACACATCTGGTTTGAGGTAAAATGGAAATATGAGGATTTTTCCATTTAGGACTATGACTTGTTGCAGATTATATTTTCCAAACAAGCAGAGTTAATGTTAATGCCTAAATGACTTCTACTTGTTCTGTTTGTAGTGTCCACCAATATTTTAATTGCATTTGTTTTCAGAAATACAAACATTTCTCTGGTAAGACTGTTTGAATGCTCAGTACGGGTATTTCTTTCCTGTAAACTTTTGTGACTGACATGAGGGCCAGGGACCCCCAAAGTGAAACGAAAGAGACCAGTGACTCCCCTATATGCTCAGCCATCCTTGATTTTTCTCCCAATTTTGTTGTTTTTGTTTTCTAAAGTGGTGATTCTTGTAAACTGTGATGGATTCTAGTGCATAGATGACAGTTACTAACATTGTAGACTTCTTTTATCTCAGAAAATGCACATCTTCTCTTATTAGGTCAGTAATGTTGAAGTCTCAGTGGTTCGGATCTCTGTTCCTGATTATTTTTGGCTTTGTCCCTGATCTGTGAGGTGGAAGGTTTGGGTCTATGGTCTTTTCTCATAAGACATGAAGCAGGAATTCCAGTAAAGACTGTAAACCTCCTGCCTAACATCCATCTATCTGTCTGTCTATCTATCTAGTTAGCTAGCTGTCTCTGTCTATATGCAAGTATACTGACAGATGCCCACATATACACAACCCTAAAGAAAAAAATAGCTCATTTGCATTGCAAGGATTCTTTGCTCTGAGGCTTGCAAAGCACAAAACAGAACCAGCTGTGCCTTCACTCACCACTCTGATCATTATAAACAATTCCACTTCAAACAAACAACTTGAAGAGTAAACATGTTAGCTTTAAGAACAGAAATACATAAGCAACACTAGCAGCAAGTAAACCCAAACAACACTGAACGTTAAAAGCTACAATTCTGTTATAATACTGTTATGTAGCAGCTATCATGTTAACCTGCACAAATGTATCTACTGAGTGTGCTTTAAAAGGAATATGCAAGTAATTTTAAAAGGAAACAGAGTGGATTTAACTTGCATGTCGATATACATCGGATAAGGTGAAGATTATATTATTCTGCATAGAACAAGTGAAGATTCATTCATGCCTTTTAAGAGGCACATGCAAGTCACTCGTGCATAGATACAAACCGGATAAAATGACCTGTAGAACTTCTTTTTGTGTGTTTATTTTATTTATTGCATTGCCCCAATTTAATTTCTCATGAAGTCTTCTTTGTTCGTACACGGTATGTTTGTCCTTCACCTTCAGCTGCAGATCACACACACACACACACATCATGTACCATTATGTGGTGCTAAGGGATTTGAAGACATGTCAGATTCTGTATTAGCCCTGGTCATATGATTAGCAAAATATGTATCTGCTGCTGCCATCCATGGGGTTTTATAATGATGAAAATATGTCGGTGCATGGAACATTAGTTAATACAAAAACTTTATCTCAGTTTGTTTAAAAAATGGCTGCTTTCTTATTTCATTTAACCTCCTCATCATATAAAACTAAATTTTGTGTTGTTTTTAGAATACATGGGATTCATACATGTTTCAGTTATAGTAGTGGGCATCATGAGTGGTTAATGGTGGTTTTAGCTTGGCAAAAATTAGAAACGTCTTTATTCCTTAGTCTTGGTCTGAATAGTCAAGAAGGAGACACTTACGTGGAGAATGAGAATCCTTCTTGGTGCAAAGCATAAGGAAGGGTCCGATATCTGCGTTTAACAATAAGAAAGCCTCCACAATCGCCATTACTGCTGAGTAGAAGAACAAACAGGCTGTTTCTCCTCATTCACCTCTCCTTTATCCTCAGGAAAAACATTACAGAAAGAAAACATCAGAAGACAATTTTCATGAAGAATGTCCGACAAGTATTACATGAAAAGGTAACCTAATTATTAAAGTTAAATTATGTTACTGTAACTTTGAGTTACACACTCCAAGTGTGCCCTAGGCTAGCTTATCATTATCAGGGGATTCCCCTACTGTCTCCAAGATCTTTCAGCCTTGACAGCAGCAGCACTCAAGACAGAATTACTGTTGCTGCATAATTTTATTTGTAATATGCAGTATGGCATTTCTAAAAAATGGAGCCACAGTTGCCAGATTATGAGAATGGAATGTCTAATCTTGAAGACTGTCATAATAAATTACCTCACAAAATTAATCACTTAAAGCAAACATGCTAATACTGTTAAAGACATACTTATTAACTGAGGGAAGATGTGCCAGAAGCAATGTAATTACTGGAGGATTGGTCAAAGAATACCTAGGCAATAAAATATATGAAACAATTCATGACACTTCTAGTCTCCTAACCTTATTAAACAATGCCAACATTGTCTTTCAATTTTGATGGGTGCACATAAAGTTGCTTTAACTGAAAGGAGCATTTCTTTTACAAACTAGCCACTTATCAGAAGTTCAGGTTCTGGTCCGGAGGGTTAGTTAGCTGTTAGTACTGTTCAGCTAGCATTGACCAATCAAGTATACCAACTTCTGTTGTTGTTTATTTACTTATGGTAAAGTCATTACTCTGGCAGTCTTGCGTACAATGTATGAAATAATAACAGTTTTCCAACCATGAATATGTAGTTGGAAGGGGGGCAGGTTGGCATGTATACTGGTATTAGTTTTATGAAATTAAAGTTTGTGAGACGATCCTGGAGTTTACATGCATTCAGGTAGCTTGTAAAATACTTCTCTAACACTTTCTGTATAATATGAATACAGACATGTTTGGTACATGAACGCCGTATCTGTGCCTCACAATCTGATTTCCTTAAAAAAAATTGGATACCCCATATCCTTGCCTCAGGGACCTCATCAAAAAGTAGTGGTGTGCTCATTTTAGCTAAGAAAGCTTTCTTAGGCAGATCATCCAAGTGTGTAAGAACTCTTAAAGCAGATATGTGTTTTTTTTCAAACACCTGACTGAATATTAAGTACGCAACACCAGCTGACAGGTAATGCAGATTTCTTAAGTGATCTTCAGTTGTTATTCATGGCTGAGTGAGAAATGAATGGGATGAGAATCGTCACCTCCAAATCAGAAGTCATGATTCTCTTTTCAAAAAGAGTGAATTACTCTCTTCAGTCAAAAGGTGGAGCAGCTACCTCACCTGTAGAAGTTTTAGTATCTTAGGATGTTGTTCTTCAATAAAGGTAGAGTAGTTTCAGACACATGAATGAATGGGTACTTGAGAGATTGTACCATTATGTGGTGGCAAAGCGAGAAATGTGTAACATGATGAAGCTTTCACTTCAGCAGATAGTCTATTGCCCTCATCCTCACCTAAGGTCACAAGCTCTGGATAGTGAATAAAAGGATGGTAGCATGGATGCAAGATTAGAAATTAAATTCATTTGCAGGGTAGCTGGGCTCCCACTCTGACAGAAGAAGGAACCCAGTAATCTGGGAGGATCTCAGAGTACAACTTTTTCTCCTCCAGACTGAGAATAGTCAGTTGAGGTGGTTTTGAGTTTGACCAACCTACTGAGTATGCCCCCAGCTACCATGGCCCACTGGGAGGTGGTCCAAGGAAGACCCAGGACATGCTGGAGAACTTACAATTGCTAACTTTTCTTGGAGCACCTGGAGGACATAAGATGAACTTACTATTTCTGGGGATAGAGACAATCAGTGTGTCCTGTGAGGATGAGAGGTACGCGCAAATAAACCGCTTTATAGAATTAAGTATATCCAACTCTCTCAACTGTCCCAGATTTTGGCTCAAAATGTTGCTCTCCCCCTAATAATCCCTCCGCAAAATGGCAAATTTGGAAGAAAACGTGAAGGGTTTACAATTAATAAATAACTGTACTGATCAAAGTTATAGATTACTTTTAATTTCAGAAATGCAAGTAGATTCTCTTATTTTGTCAGCTGCTCAAGGTTAACAGTACTAATATTAAAAAAGCGCCCCTTCTTTGACAGGTTCCCAGCTGTATTGTGTGGTTATTTTATATTTTTGCATCACATTTTTGGTCCATTTTTCATAAAATTGTTGTTTTCTGGCAAATTAGTGGCAAATCATTAAAGATTGAAGTTAGAAAATGACAAACATTTGAGTTTGATTTCATACCCTTCAGAAAATTCATACTAATGCAAGATCTACTATCCTATTATCTTTATAAGAGCAATACTTAAAAATTGTCCTTATTTTTGGGATTTTCTTTGTCCCATTTCTGTTTATGGCTTTGTCCAGATTTCTTGCTCTGAGGCTGAGAGGTATGACATATGTGTCAGGCCATCACCATCAGCCAGAGACATTTCAAATTGTGAAATACTTATTGCACCCCACTCTCCCGTGTAGTGACTCTGCATGTGTCCAAGGAAGGCAAGGAGTAGTTATGCAGTGTAAGTGTGCAGAGTACTCCCCCATCCAAGGTAGACACAAGTACTACAGTGGCTTTTCATGGGGCCTTGATTTTGAAGAATTTTCTGGTTTTCTGTCATACTTTTATGCTGCTGATTTATGCTTCTTCGTATTCAGAAAATGCATGTCGTTGCAGTGCCTGTTGCTCTGTATTTAACTAGCAATGATTTAATGACCATCAGGTAAGCTTGTCTGAGACTGTAAGATGCAAGTAAGGTTTAATAAGCATACTGTTAAATAATTACTTGGGATCAGTAGTTCAGAGTAATGGTGAGTGTGGAAGAGAGGTGAAGAAGAGAGTACAGGCAGGGTGGAGTGGGTGGAGGAGAGTGTCAGGAGTGATTTGTGACAGACGAGTACCAGTAAGAGTGAAAGGGAAGGTCTACAAGAGGGTAGTGAAACCAGCTATGTTATATGGGTTGGAGACAGTGGCATTGACAAAAAGGCAGGAGTTAGAGCTGGATGTGGCAGAGTTAAAGATGTTAAGATTTGCACTGGGTGTGACGAGGGTGGACAGGATTAGGAATAAGTATATTAGAGGGTCAGCCCAGGTTGGAAGGTTTGGAGACAAAGCCAGAGAGGCAAGATTACGTTGGTTTGGACATGTGCTGAGGAGGGATTCTGAGTATATTGGGGAAAAGATGCTAAGGATGAAGCTACCAGGTAACAGGAAAAGAGGAAGGCCTAAGATAAGGTTTATGGATGTGGTGAGAGAGGACATGCAGGCGGTTGGTGTGACAGAGCAAGATGCAGAGGACAGGAAGAAATGGAAACAGATGATCTGCTGTGGTGACCCTTAACAGGAACAGCCGAAAGAAGATGATGACTGTTAAAGAATTACCAACTTTGACAGGCTTTTTGTTGTTGCCATGCAGTGAATATTTACATAACTAGATAGCGTATAAGCCTTAGGTATTGAAATGCATATGACAGTATTTGTAATATAGGTCAGGATTACAATATTTTCAGAAGCTCATTACATTTGTGAGAGACATGCAGTCATCTTTGCAGCCTTTACCTGTAAACTAAACAGAATGCCAATCTATTGTGTGTGGTCCATAACCTGTGCAGTAATCCTTTAAGCAATTTATCTTCAGCTTGTTTCTTGTTTGCTGTTTATTTTTTACTTTGGTCATGTTTTCCCCATGAAACAAGTAGATAGTTGTTGTCAGGCAGCAGGTCTTTTTTGGATAAGACACATTTTTACAAGTTGGGGGGTATCACAGAGATTGCTACTTTCAGCCTGTTACTTGGTACTTTTTGAGCTGAATCCAAATTATAATTAGAACTGCAGTGCAAGGAGAAGTGGTTTGAGTTGAGTGCTACTTGTTTTTTTATACTTGATTTTGACTGGCATTCCAGTAATGTATTTAAAAAGAAATGTATTTTTTCATGCTTCACAACCTTTTTGTTTCCATCTAGATATTAAGTAAGCTGTCATGTAGCCAATGCACTGAAATATTTTTTTTCTGTACTTCATTTTATCTTGATTGGACTCTCATAATGACAGTTTGGCAGTGGCACCCAGGGCAGTGTATTATTAAAGTCCCAGTTTTTGGGGTTTTTAGTATAGCCACACCCCTTTCTGTTTGGCCACACCCCTTCCCTTTGGCCCCACCCATTTAGCTGTCTCCTGCAGCCCCCTTTTGATTTGAAGTCACCAGCCACCACTGATGTGTGCTTAAAGATTTATTCTCAAACTGGTAACTGTTTATTTTAACTACCTGGGTAGAGCCCATTTACTGTGGTGATGAGGGTAGAATGTTCACTGCAGACACAGAAATGCTGAAACAAACAGTAACAGTGACATGTAGACTGAGTAAAGCAGAGTAAAAAGATGGCAAAAAAAGTAAATACAGACCAGATTTATTGCCCCCCCAGTAAACCAGTATTGCTCTTAAGTAAACCTCCTTTACTACATAACGTCTCGTGCTCATTTTCATGGAGCTCAGCAAAGTTTGTAGTCCTAGCTTGCATTCCACGAGTATTTTACTTGTATCCAGTGCCATCCATGCAAAGTTAAGTACCTTTGATTGCAAATTTACACTTGTTATTTTGAATGATCACTTTTGTTTCCTGCTTTTATATGTGCATTTCACTGATTTTTTTTTTTTTTTTGTAAAAAAAAAATTGCTCTTCCTCTCACTGTTACTGTCTTGAAAATACCTTCAGCAAGAGATTTCCAGCTAGCTGGTTTAAGTGGTTTATATTAGCAATGTACTTGTGGGTCTCATATACTGTGTTTTTTACTTCAGGAGGACTGGGTTTATTCATCTTGTGGCAGGTGGTGTTTGCTTAGTTTACCTAAGTTGAGAAATACCTTAAAGGACTCATAGTGAAGTAATTTTATTGGTCAGAGGGCTCATTATTTAATTTTTTCTGTGCTGCCACAAATTATGCATGTTTGTGTGGGTTAGCAGTGTCCTATACAGTAGCAAACACCTAGAAAGCAAATGTCTGTAGAATGGTCCATAAAACTATAACCTCTAAAGCAGCAATGTAGTGCAAATAACTTGTACGTCGACAAGCTCAGAGAAGCTAGGTGGGCATCGAGTGGAAACACCTACAGATTTAGTAGAATTTAGTACTGTAAAAACATTAAAGTTAGTAGTATTTAGCACTGTTTAGCATAATCTGCCTCAGTAGAACACCCTTATTAGTCTGCACAAGTAAAGCACCCTTGATAGCCTTCTAACCCCAATACACCACCCCCTGGTAGCTCACAAATCAAAGGACTGGACAGTATAGATGTGCAATTTCTTAACTTCTCTGTATCTAGCTTGCTGGACATGGGCATCTTGAGATAATGTAGCAATTATCTCATATTTACTGACACCCACTTAATCCTTAAAGAATCAGACACAGTATGTGAGAGGTGTACAAGATCATCTAGACCACCCACTGTCAAAGCTATGCCTCAGTAAGCCCAGACACTAAGAAAAAAACAGCTAATACCACACATACTGTCACTCTCAGTAGAGCCCCAAACACTAAACCCTAAGGCAAGGAAGCACACTTCCCAGGACTCTCATCATTGGGGACTCCATGGTAAGATATACTGATGCCCATCTAACCAGGCTGAACAAGGAGAAGATAACTGTTAGTCGCTTATCTGGAGCCAGGATCTGCCAAATCACACATACACTCAAGTCATTATGCCACAGGTACCAGTATGATTCCATCATAGTCTATGTAGGTTTAAATGATCTGAGATGTACCTCCCTGGACTATATGAAGAGAGACATTACGGAGCTTTCAGACTATATGGCTCAGGCTGTTATAAGCCTAGCACTGAGATCTGTGAAGTTACAGACACAGTTTAAAGTGGCAGAGAGTAGTCGGGGGGGGGGGGGGACTTTCTACACCTAGCCAGGTTTTCCCGAAAGAATAATGATGTCCTGTATCAAAATAGGACATAGAGGGTGAGGAATTTATAAGCTACCTCTGTCCATAAGGGACATGGGTGCCAGGCCCAGTGTTAATTTTCTATTCCCCAATCACTGATGTAGGTTGCGCATAAACTGGGTAATAGATGAACTATGCGTCACATGGATGGAAAGCCTGTTGCATATGAGGGGCAGTCTCTGGGACACATATCTGTCTCTCCAGCATGTGCTGTTTAATTCACAGACACAATTCAGGTCCTTTAGACCTTGTATTTCTGGTACTGTCTGACTTACAATTATGTAGGAGATTCATAAGTATGGGGTCTGCAAATGCCTCGTAAGCCCAGGCATAGGTCACCCCTCAGCAATCTATAGGAGACTGAGTAGAGGGAAAAGGCTTTAAGGTGCTCTGTATAAGGCAGGTTTGTTAAGCCTTGTATTTTTTGTAAGGAACCTGTGAGGTCACGTTAGTTGCTGCATATGACTGGTCAGGTAAATACCAAAGGGAGCATTGCACTCTGGTCTGATAAGGGCAGAGTACAGTGGGATAATGACCTGTTTGGACCTAGATGCCATGCCCAGACTTATAATTTGGGCAATATAAAAGGATTTCCTCAATCACTGTAGCAATTTGGTGGTCAAAGGTAAGGCTATTGTCTGCGTGCGTACCCAGATCCCTGACCACTGGGTCAACTCTTAGGGATGTATTATCAACATGGTAATTAACTAGCATGATTGACTTTCCAACGGGTACAATTATGCATTTCTTAGCACTGAGTTTAAGACCATGGATTTGACACTATTTATTAATCAGAGGTAGGTCTACTTGAAGATTGCTAGCTTCTGCAGGGGAGTCGATGATAACCCCCCAGCTTGCAGTCATTTGCAAACTTAGTTAGTCATAAACCTTCATCTTTTGCCTCCACTTTGGAGAAGTAGATGATAAAAAGGAGTGGGCCCAGTGCCAAACCCTGGGGGATTCCACTCATGACTTCCTTACTGGTAGAGGTGGCCTCACTTATTTTGACCTCCTGGGTCCTATCAGTGAGACAGCTGGCTTAGGTGATAAAAAGGGCTTCTACCTAATTTAGTGAGTTTGTCTATAATGCCTGTGTGGCGTATTGTATCAAATTCTTTAACCAGGTTGAGGTAAGCTGTGTGCACAGTCTTGCCCTCATCCATTGATTTGGAGACCCTCTCAAATAAGTCCATCAGATTTAATAGGCCAAACTGTGATGGGTCCTGTGTTTGCAAGTAACCTATGTCCTCATTTATCATGCCCATGATGATTTTTTTCCATGGTCTTGTATATGAGGCTGGTCAGACTTATGGGCCTGTATTTACCCAGGTCGATGGTTGGACCTGGGTAAATACTGTAGTCATCTTCCATTCCTTGGGCACAAAACCTGATTGTAGGCTGCAGTTGAAAAGTGGTTCAAGAGGATTGGAGAGATCATGTTTCATGCTATTTAGAAAGCATCTTGGGATGTTATCGGGGCCCATCAATACAGTGCTTTTCCTGGGAAAGTGCATTGGACATCTGTTTCCTAGTAATGGTTGGGGGGATTGTGGTTTGCGGTAGTTCATTTGGACTGTTGGGGGTGAGTGGAGGGAGAAATATGAGCTGAACCTGTCAGCCAAAAGGTTTGCAATGGCCTCTAGTTCAGTGCAGGTGATACCATTTACAGTAATTTCTGAGCGTAGTTGTGTATTTCCCTTCAGGTTATGGACATAGCTGTAGAAATCTTTGGGCTGTCCTTTGCTGAGACGCTATTTTTCCTTCAAATGTAGCCTTTGAAGTATTAATTAACCCGCTTAGCTGCCTGTTTAGATTGCTGGGGGGGGGGGGTTAGTATGTTGGGTTTTGTTCCTCCTATGCTTGGCTAAGATTTTTTCTTTTGTTATATAACTGATTGATATTGTGATTTCACCAGGGTTGATTGTCTTCTGAGTTCTTACAGAAGTCAACACAGCTCTATACATCTGTCAGTATGGCTATACAGGGATTTTGTAAATAACTCAGCATATGCTATGGTGTTTATTGGGTTTGGGGTTGCTTGTAATTTAGTCAAGGTATCGCTTAGTAGAGAGAGGTTAGCATTGGAATAGTTGCTAAAGGTTTTTGGTTTTGCTGGGTCCCTGAATTTAATTTTTATTTCGAGTAGTACTGCCTTATGGTCAGATCTGACACATGAGAAATTTACATTGGGAAAGGAACATCACTTCCTAATGTTTGTCAGTATAGGGTCAAGGATATTTGTACCCCTGGTGGGAGAATGGATCAACTATTTCAGGATGCTGGTATTAACGAAGCTTATGAAGTTTGACCAATAGCTGCACAGACAAGGGCTAAGGGTGGAAGTGTATCAATGTGCATCAATAACAAGCATATCTCTAGAGTGGTGAAACAGGATGATGTGCTGGAGTTTGTCAACATGCAGATCACCAAAGACAAAATCCCATGCCATATCCTAGCAAGCTATAGGTCACCCTCCATGTCCCAAAAAACTCACAATGCATACATGGATCTACTGGAGCCCTTTACCATCCAACATAACACCCTACTCATGGGAGACTTTAATTAGATCTCTATAGATTAGGAATCACACACAGGCTTAAATCTACAGACACAGAGATTCCTGGACTTCATAAATACAAACACCCTTACCAGATAGTGAGTGCACCTTGTAGAGGCTCCAAAATACTGGACCTCATGCTCACAAATATGGGAGAGTGCTGCACCCCCTGATGTCTTGTCTGCCCTGGTAAGTTCTGACCATAAAGCTGTTTCCTTCAAAATCAACTTTGTAATCCCCATTAAAACCAGTAACAGGTAGTAACTATACCAAGGCAAATTACCTGTTAAGTGATGGATCATCAAAAAATGTAGTGCCCCTCCAAACTCTGAGAGCACAACAGTCTGTGCCAAATTGCTCTCAGAAACTCTGTGCAGCCATGTCAGTGCTGCATAGAGGCTGCTGTACCTATCAGAAGTAAGCCCAGAACTAGCTCCAGAAACAAACCACCCTGGTAGCATCCTAAATTAAACAGGATATAGAACAAAAAGAAAAATATTATGGCAAAAATCAGGAAGGGTAATTCCCATAAATGTAAAAACTCTCTTAGTGTAAATAGACAACTAAATCAAGCAAAGCCATTGTTGAGGTTAACATGTCCTCCCAGGTGAAATTAACCATAAGGCCTTCTACACCTATGTCAGAAACGTCAATGGCAGCACACATCACTGTGCTGAACTGGTGGTCAATGGTGCCACATTTTCTGAGCTTGGTGATACAGCTAACCTATTATTGGACAAATTCAGTTCCAACTTTACCCCTATCTCAATCACAAACATCCCCCCATAATACCCCAAACATAACCCCCCAAACTGTAGCTAGGGAGTGTGTATTGGCTGTACTCACTAAAGCCAAGAAACATGGCCTCGATTGGCCCTGATAACATCCCAGGATGCCTCCTAAATAGTCTAAAATACATTTAACAGGATCCCTGGAGTCATTATTTAGCTATTGCCGGTTATCAGTGGAGTCCTCCAGGGTTCTGTGCTAGACCCACTTTTCTTTGGCATCTACTTCTCAGTCGTCAAAGCCAATGTCAGAGGCCTCTGGCTAACCAAGTTCACAGGTGATTGCAAACTGGGAGCAGTCATTTAATCCCCCCAGATGAGAACGCCCTTCAGGAAGGTCTAATACAGAGAAACACTTATTGCCAAAGCCATGGCTTAAAACCCAATACCAAGAAATGCATTACAGAACATTTTGGGAAGTCTGTCACCCTGGGTAACTACATCATCAATAAAACACATTTAAAAGTTGATTCAGTAGTCAGGTATCTGAGATATCATATAGATGGACACATGTTGGTCAAAGGCTACAATACCAAGGTAGTAAGAGAATCCTTGTATGTTGCTTAACGTATAAGCAAGGACATAGCATCAAGGTCATCATGCCACTGTACTCAGCTCTTATCAGGCCCATCATGGAGTATAATATACCCTTCGGTATGTACCTGACAAAAAGCATGCAGCAACTAGAACATCCACAAAGGTCCCTTACAAAAAGAATGCAGGGAGTAAACACAATATTGTACACTGATCGCCTTAAAGCCCTGTCTTTGTACTCAGTAGCATACAGAATTCTGAGAGGTGATCTTTGCCTGGCATACAAGGCATCGCTGGACCCTGTTTTGATGAATCTTTTGCACAGCCACAAAACAACATCAGAACTACAACACTAAAAGACCTAAATGTTGTTTGCAATGTAAATAGGACATGCTGGATAGACAGATGTTTCTCGGAGAATTCCCATTCTATGGAACAGGCTCCCCATCCATGTGAAGCAGAGTTCCTCCCTGTCCCTATTTAAGAGCAACTTGGACCAGTGGATGGGTAATTGGAAATCCCCCTGGTCTGGCTCCTATGTCTCTGATGGGCAGGGGGCAGTCAGTAAATCACCCCGTATAAATCAAATATAAATCATATTTGTGGGTCACATTTAGGTTGCACAGCTAGGCTTTTAAGGGCCCTAGTGGTCATTAACCTAGTGTACACCTATGAGCCTATTAAACTGGTCTTATCATGTACTTTAACATGAAGTTAAATATTAAACTGTAACACTGGTATAATATAGTAAACTCTTAAAATAAGGTAAAAAAATGACTATACTGTACCACACCCAACTCATTTATTACTTGGAATAATGGATCACAGGCACACTAAAGTCTGATAAATATTGAAAGCTTTTTGACAGGGAAAATAGTTCCAGTGATATGAGCACATTGAGTGTAAGCACAATCTTAAAACTACTTTAATGTACTAAACACTTCCAGACTTAAACCAGCACCAGACCTAATCACAAAAAAAGAAGATAAAGTGCCGTGCAAAACCAGTAACACAATCCTTCAGCACTATAAATGTCACCAAGTAAGCACAAGCATTTTAAATGAAACCTTGTTAGAAGAAAATAACATTACACAAGAAGGCTTTAACTACACATATCAGGGGTTTCATATATTTAACTTTAGTGAAATAGAAATAAATAAAAATCACTTTTTGTTATTATCTAAAGGCTACAATTTTGTACCATCCCAAAAATGTGACATTAGTAGGACCTTAATTGATTTAAAAATGTATTTGAGAAAAATCAGTTTTCAGTTAGTATTTGAAGGGAAAGGCACATGAACCAATAAAGGTACCAAATTATAAAGGGCAAGTGTCTTTAACCCACCATTACACCCCCAATTAAGAAACTTGGAAATTAATATTGAACATGAGTTAAGGAACTATTTGAATAAGCACAGATTTCCTCCAAATTTAACATACAGTGAGAAAGATATGTTACAGGAGTTAAAAGAAAACAAACAAGTGAGAATTATGAGGCCAGGAAAGGGAGGGGGGATAGTTATCCTGAATAACATTATGTATGAGGCTAAGATGTTAGAAAATTTGCATGATGATACGAAATATAGAGAGGTAAATAGCAACCATATTAATATAGCCTATAAAAAGATATATATATGACATTAAATGATTTATTGCTAGAGGGTTTTATTGATAAAAAAACGATTTGAATTTTTATATAATCCTCAGCCAAGAGTTCCATCAATTTTCAGAATACGAAAATTCATAAGAATATTCATGATCCATCCCTCAGACCTATAGTAGCAGCTAAAGGCTCAGCTACTACTTTTCTAGCAAAATATTTAGATACAAAATTAAAAGACCTGGTCATGAAAAATGAAGTTATTTTGAAGGATTCTTGGGATTTTTTGAGAAATATTACCCAAGAAATATACAATGCAGATGTAATGTTTGTTACTATTGATATAGTAGATTTGTTTGGAGCTATTCCTCACAATATAAGAACAGAATGGATGGAGGAATATTTGAGAGAAGCAGTATGCTTGAGTAATGATGAAACACATATTTGTTCTACACTTATGGGATTAGTACTAGAGAACAATTTTATTTTTTTTCAAGGATAATTTTATCAACAAGTTAGTGGTGTGGCCATGGGTGCTAGATGCACCCCTATGTATGCAAATTTGGTGCTACTTATGTAGGAAAAGAAATATATTTTAAACAGTAAATATAGAGATTGTTGGATGTTGTACAAACGATTTTTAGATGATATTGTTATTTTTTGGAAAGGAACATTCCAGTTATTTTTGGAATTTTACCAATACATAACCGAGTCCACTGAATTTCTGAGATTTACATACAACATAGGACATAGGGAAGTAGATTATTTAGATGTCACCATATATAAAAAAGAGAACAAATACATTTCAAAAGTGTTTAGAAAGCAAACTTACTCTAATTCCATTCTACACTTTAATAGTGCTCACCCCTATCATCAGAAAAAAGGTATAATCAAGGGCCAGTTTGTAAGAATAAGCAGGATGACCTCAAATGAGGAAGAATTTATGAAGGAATGTAACAACTTAAGTAATATGTTTACTGAAAGAGGTTACTCGAGCCCTTTGATTATTCAAATTAAAAATGAAGTTATACAAGAAAGAAATAATAGATTTGCACCTATTGTAGGTGTTAAAGAATTAAATACGGGGGACACACAATGACAAAAAAGAAAGTGATGACAGAGAAGATGCAGTTAGTTCAGCATTTATTACTGATTATAGTGGTGACTAAAATTATTTGCCAAGTCATTGAACAGGAATGGAATAAGTTTAGCAAATTGACAGATTTAAGGTTGACGTTTGATGCACCTTTTAAGTGTGTCTACAGGAGAGGGTTTAATTTCAAAGCCATCTTGGAAAGTCAACATAAAATTAAGAGAACTACAAAAAATGTAGACTGGGGACTTTTAAATGTGGTAGATGCACCCAGTGTCCCTACATATATAATAGAGTCTATTAGTTTAACTTCCAGGAACAAGGTTATTACAGCAAAACAATACAGTAACTGTGAAAGTAAGGGTGTACTATACTTAGCTTTGTGTACGTGTCAAGCATTTTACATAGGTAAAACGGAGAGAAAAATAAAAAGGAGAATATACGAGCGTTTAAATGCTATACGTACACAGAACATTGATGCTTTATATAAACACAGTATACAATGTGACAGCGTAAACTATAAGTTTTTTATACTTGAAGAAATTCCTAAAGATGTGAGGGGTGTGTGGGAAACCAAGACTGAGTACAGGGAATTATACTGGCAAATTTATTTAGAGGCCAGTAGATTCCCTGGTTTAAATGATGCAGTTTCCTTAGCCCCAGTTCTTAAATTAAGGGCAGTTAGGTTGTAGCAACAGCATACAAACATACAAAAAAACATCAAGTATACGATTTTATTTATATTAAACAACAACAATACTATTTTATTATTAGATCATTCAGTCTTTTAAATTATTTATATTACCACTAGAGGGAGCTAGTTTAAAGTAACAAAGATATGTTATTTTTATTTATGTATTTATAACAGTGTATGATTATGTTTTATAAATTTATTTTATCTTTATAGTATAGATTGATATAGGTTATTTATGATGTATATATTAAACAATGATATGGTATATTTATTTAGACATAATTTTAGAACATAGTATTTTAACATATGAGATGGTTTTATTGGTTGGTTTGAATTAGGTGAGGGTATATAAGACTGTTGGTGTTTTGTCATATTATCTGATGAAGTAAGTGACGAAAACGTATTGTGTATGCTGCTATCATTAATGCAATTTGGAGAGTCTTTATTGCTGCAATAAAACTGTTTCAGGAATATTTGCCTGCTTGTGCTTACTTGGTGACATTCGTAGTGCTGAAGGATTGTGAGCACCAGACCTAAGCTACCTAGCAGGAAGATTTGTCTCAATATACAAGACAATGTAGTTTACACTGTATGATTTTTGAATGAAACAGATTTGAGAACTAGAGATTATGATCCAAACAACAAGGGAATCACTGTTTTTTAATATAACCAGCAGTATGTTTTGTATAGGATGCAAATGTCAAATTCAGCCACTTTGTTAGAGATTACCAAAAATCTATCAACATAATATTGCTTCAGATTATTTACTATAGTAACCTAATTATTATTTAGGCTACTGCATTGTGTAAGTAATAGATTTCATTTCTACAGAGTATCCCAAACAGCACATTGAATCCTGATGCAATAATTTTGATGCGGACATCCAAAGATGGATCTTATTCAAGAGTAACATTAATATATTTGGTCCCAGATACCAAGAGTGGGTTCTTTTCTCAGCTATATTAGAAATAAGTGCATTTCTGTCAAAAAGTAGTGGGTTGATGTCCTTACATACACTGCTGCAGTATTCCTTTACTAATGGGGATTTCCTGCCTTGAAGCCATCCGGCCAGTTTACAAAAGTTTACCATTGCTTTAAGGTACACTGAATGTCACCTGCTCACTCCTTGCGTAAGGTAGGGCATAAAGGTGACATTCAGGCGTACTATCCTCAGAACTTCTTTGCTGCCAGTCCGAACGCTGTTTTAACCGCCGGTCTGTTGAATATAGCTGTTTTTGTACTGTTTTTCTGTTTATTGTCTTTTCTGTGCTTACTCCTGTTTACTGGAGTGCTCTCAGTTGCAGATAAATACCCATTTGGGTTTTTGATTACTTTTTCTGTTTGTTTAGTGCTGTTTGGGGTTAATGTCATCCAGGAAGGAAAATGCCAGTGTGGGAGACAGATTCCCCATAAAGACTGCCACGATAAGTGTCTTTTTTGCCTTGGTGCTGCTCACCACCATAAGTCTTGTTCAATTTGTGAGGCGTTTATCCCCAAAATTCATCGTAGTAGGCTTCCTTCCCTTTCCTTGTACTTTGAGAACCAGTGACTTAAGCTTCTTGCTGTGGGTACTATGGATGGCATTTCCTGCCCCGAGGGCCAGCCATCTGAGAAGGTGCATAAGGTAAGACAGGAGTCTTCTGCTGTCCAGCCTCTGCCTGAGTTTCTCCTGAGGTTATTATGCACCCGGAGGCTCACCTGGTTGTTTTGTCAGATTCTTCTACTGCGTCTGGGTTGGAGGCCAGTGAGGATCTGGCAGGCAGCACATCTGATGAGGCTTTGCAGGAGTCCATTTTGGGCATTCAGAGGGAACCACGGTTGACTGTTTCCGAAGGGTCCAGTGGGGTTCTGCAATTTCTTTTTAGGGAAGAGGTTCCTACTGCAGTTGTGGAATGCTATTCTGAGTCTGGGCCTTCTCAGGTTTCATGACAACAGTTGTCCCTTTAAAGAAGAAACAGAAAACTAACCATGTTTCTTCTGCTCCTAGGGATCCACAAAGTAAGTGGCAGGCCTTTATTCAGGGGTCATTTAATGCTTTACTATCATTGCAGCCTCCTCAAGGGGTTTCAGTTCCTGCTCCTCCTTGGTCTGCCTCTTACCCTAAAATTCCATTCTTCTGAGGTGGATTCTGATGATGACTCCCTTGCTTATTTTGCCAAGATTCCTTCTCCTTTAGACTACAGATCTGAGGAGGAGGATTCTCATAACTCTTGATAATCCCTCTGAGGAAATTTCCTTTGGGGACACGATCTCTAGGACGATAGACTTTTTTAAGTGGGATTTTACCCAGGTTTCGGATATCTATAAGAGGTACTATGAGTTACTGCTAATGGAATCTCCTAAACCTGTGGCCATTCCTCCTGTCTTTTTCTGCTTTATTGGATGTTTTTCCACTACCTCTAAAGTGCCAGATTCTCTGCTCCCAGGAAGTCTGATAGGTTTTTCAGAGTGCCTGAAGATTGCTCCTTTTTGTTTAAATGTCCGGCTGCTTACCCCTCTGTGGTGTCTGTAGCCTCTGATAAACCATCTCAGTTGCTTCCTTCATCCAAGTTACTGCCTTCTGACAAGGACAGTAGGACCATGGATAGGCTGGGTAAGAAAGTTTATACTTCATCTACCCTAGCTTTTAGGGCTGTTAATTATCAGAACCATATCTCTAGGTATGTCTTGCCTGTTCTTTCTCAGGCCTGTCAAGTTCTTGCTGATCTTCCAGACTCTGAGGGTAAATCTTCTGCTCTTTCCTTGCCTGGGACTTCCTTTCAGGTAGTTCATCATTCTATCAGATCTAGCTATGATGCTGCAGATGCCTCTTCAAGGGCTGCTGCTTCTGATTTGGTTCTGAGGAAATATTCATGGCTTCGACTTCAACCTTTGCCTGATGATATTAAGGCTAAGTTGCTGGATGCTCCTCTGGATAATACTCTTTTCTTGTTTGGTAAAGTGCTGTTGGTTTATTTAAGTCTCTTCAAGACTTAGGGAAGGCTTTACAGGAGCTTAAGCATGTCTTTGTTTCTCCTGTGCCTAACTTTCAATGGAACAACCCTTCTAAGCCAGCCTTTGTTTGTAGGCAGTCTTGCTGTCCTAAAGGTAAAAAGGGCAGTAAACTGACTCCTTTTGCTAAGGCCACTCAGACTGCAGGAATTCTTAAGCCTTCCTTTCCTGACAAACCAGGTACTGTCTGACTACCTCCCCATTCCCAGCCACATTCCTCTGTCTCTTCGCCTTTCTCTTTCTCTTCCTGTTTGGCTCCGGATCACCCAGGAATTTTGGGTTTTGTCAATCATTTGGCAAGGGTACTTCATGGTCTGGATTTCCCATCCTCCTTTTATGGGCATTCCTCAGCATCTTTGGGAACAGCTTCCTTTTTTCCCCAGAGGTTCTACAGGACCTCTTGTCTCATGGTAATATTCAAGAAGTGCCTATGTCCCAAAGGGTGAAAGGGTTTTATTCAAGAATGTTTCTAGTGCCCAGAAAAGAAGGTACTTGGAGACCTATTCTAGACCTGTCCCATCTGAACACCTTTCTGTAGGTGCCTTCCTTTTGGATGTTGTTCCTTCAGTCCCTTTTTCCTCTCATGCTCCCTCAGGCCTTTCTGGTGTCTCTGGACCTCAAGGATGCTTATCTCCATATTCCGATCCATCCTCTTTTCAGGAGATTTTTGTGTTTCTCTGTTGATTCCTGGCATTTTCAGTTCTGTGCTTTGCCCTTTGGCCTTTCTACTGCCCCAAGGGTGTTCAACAAAGGCCTCGCTCCTGTGATTGCCTTTTGCAGACTCCAAGGGATCCAAATCTTTCCTTATTTGGAAAACCTGCTGATTCAGGCGTCTTCTCCAGAGGTCCTTTTGCAAAAGCTTCATTTTACCATTTCTCTTCTTCAGAGCTTGGGGTTCACAATAAACTTCAACAAGTCTTCCCTGACTCCTTCTCAAGATCATGTCTTTCTGGGTTGCAGTTTTCAATGGTACCAATGCTGGCATCCCTGCCTCCACCAAAGGCATTAACTCTCATTTCTTTCTTTCAAACTCTTCTTCCCCTGGCCTCCATTTCAGCCAGAGAGTTTCTGAGAGCACTGGGGTTCATGGCTTCCACCACTCCAATGCTTCCTCTGGCCAGACTCCACATGAGGAAGTTCCAGTGGTTTCTGAAGTTCGTTTGGCTTCAGCATGTGCATCCTCTAGACTTTCCTGTTCCTCTTCTCCCTTGCCTCTGAATCCAGGGCTTCCATTTCAACCTGCACTTCCCTCTCAGGATCTGACCACGGATGCTTCAGATGTGGGATGGGAAACAATGTTTGGCTCCCTGAGGGATCAGGGAGTGTGGTCGCCTCATCAGCGGAAGAAGCACATCAACATCAAAGAGATGAGGGCTCTTATGCTGGCTCTTCAAGCCTTTCATCCTCTCTTCTCTGCAGGGCCTCTCAAGGTATTCACAGACAATACCACAGTCATGTGATACATCAACAAAGAAGGGGGTATGAGATCTACCTTCTTTGACTGATGGCACTTTTGGTATGGGATCTGGCTATCCAATATCATGTGACTCTTCAAGCAGTTTACATTCCTTCAAATTGGAATGTTGTGGCAGACAATATGAGCAGGTCCTTCACTCAATCCCATGAATGGATGCTTCATAGGGATGTGTTTTTGGGCATTGTTCACCAGTGGCGTACTCCTCAAGTAGATCTCTTTGCCTCCCTCTGTATAGACAGCTTCCTCTGTTTTGTGCCAGAGTCCCAGGACCTCTGGTATGGAAGGTGAACGCCCTCTCATTTTCTTGGAAGGGGATGTTTCTTTATGCATTCCCTCCCCTTCCTTTCATTCCAAGAGTCCGGTTCAAGATTCAACAGGATGCTCCCAGAATTTTGTTGGTGACTCCCTTTTGGCCAGAACAGCACTGATTCCCTCTATTTCTGCATCTTGCCAAGGGCAAACATCACAAGTTACCTCATAGGGTGGATCTCCTCACACAAGATGAGGGTCTCTCATCCATCCCCACCTGTCCACGCTTCAGCTGACACTGTGGGTAATCGGGTTTTGATTCCTTATAGACACCTTATAGAGGACGTGCTGCAGGTCCTGCAGGAGGCCAGGAAAATCTACTACTAGGAAATGCTACTTATCTAAATGGCAGAGGTTTTCTATTTGTTGTCGTTCTTGTGACCTGGACCCATTCTCTGTTGATGTTTCATTGGTTCTTTCTTATGTGCGAGTTGGGCAATGCTGGTTTGGCCTATTCTTCTATTAAGGCCCTCTTATCAGCTCTTTCTGCTTGTCTGCCTTTAACTCCCCTGTTAGCTTCTAGATTTAAGGCTAAGCAGTTTCTTAAAGGCGTCCTTAATATTAGACCTCTCAGGAAGCCTGTTCCTTCTCCCTAAGATCTTAATTTTGTTTTGGAAAAATTGACTTGGGCTCCATTTCCTTGGAACATTGTTCTTGGAAGACGGTTCTTTTGTTAGGTCTGACTTCTGCTAGATTGGTGTCTGAAATGCAAGCCCTTATGGCTTGTCCACCTTTTTTGATATTTCATGAGGACAGGGTGTCTTTGCGTACTAATCCTTCTTTTATGCCCAAGGTGGTTAATGAGTTGTACCAAAACCAAAAAAAGTGCTTCTTGTAAACTAATAACAAAAATAAAAGCACAAAGGTCCCACCTTTTCTAAAACTCGACAAGCTTTTGATAAATAAACTCACGAACAGACATTAACGCTGACAGATTCAATTTTATGTTTTCATCCAACAACTTCCTCAGATATATGTTCTTTCCAAACTAACTCTTTTAAATAGTTGACAGTTAGTCTATGACCAATAAGAACAGAGTTGAAGTAATATGTAATACAATTAATATAAATACTTAAAACCTTTTACAAAACCACATTCTATTTACTGAAATACCCAATTCCTAAAATACATAAAATTTATACAATTTGTGTATTGCTAGATTTTTAAATCAAAAATAGACTAATTGTCAACTATTTAAAAGTGTTGGTTTGGAGAGAACATTTATCTGAGGAAGTTGTTGGACGAAAACATAAAATTGAATGTCAGCATTAATGTTTGTTCGTGCATTTATTTATTAAAAGCTTGTTGAGTTTTAGAACCGGTGGGACCTTTGTGCTTTTATTTTTGTTATTGGTTAATGAGTTGTCACTTAATCAGTCTATTAATTTGCCTACTTTTTTGCCTCTCTGCAATCTGACAGTGAGAGGGTGCTACATACCTTAGATGTGCATAGACAGCTCAGATTTTATTTGGATAAAACTAAAGCTATCAGGAAGTTTGACCAGTTATGTTTCCTTTCATCCTATGTCTTTAGGTTTGGCTGTTTCCAAGCAAACTATTTCCACTTGGATGTCAAAGGCCATTTCCTTTTGTTTCTCTTTTCATGGAGAGAGCCTTCCTTCTTCTATATAGGCTCATTCCACTAGAGCTGTGGCGTCTTCTGGTGCTTTTTTCAAAGGCTTAGACACTAATTCTATTCCTGAAACTGCTACCTGGACTTCTGTGCATACCTTTACCAAACATTACCAGTCGGATGCTATAATTGGTTTACTACTGCCATCCTTCATGGCTTCTTGGAGGGCTCTGCTGCTTCTTCCTCCCAGGTTTCTTCTTGAGCTTTTGCACTCTCCCACTAGTAAGGAATACTGCAGTGAATGTAAGGACATAGTACAGTTGTATAAACTCTTACCATAATGGTAGATGTCCTTGCCTTCACTGCTGCAATATTCACTCCCTCCATCCACCCCCCTGGTCTTTTTCTCTTCCTGGCTGTGCAAATTCTCCTTGGTTTTCCATAGACTGTTGTTCCTACTGGGGCAATCTGTTCTGAGGATGGTATGCCTGAATGTCACCTTTATGCCCTACCTTACGCAAGGAGTGAACAGGTGATGTTCAGCATACCTTAAAGCAAAGGTAAACTTTTGTAAACTGACTGGATGGAGGGCTTCACAGCAGGGAATCCCTATTAATAAGGAATACTGCAGAGGTGAAGGCAAGGACATCTACCATTATGGTAAGATTTTCACAACTGTATTTTCTTGAAGATAGTTCATTTACTCAGGGCAGCTTAACCAGTGCTAAAGCTAAATGAAAATTCTTGAAGACTTTTAAACACAAATTGTAGGAAATTTGAATTTGCAGACTGGAATTATTTAATCTTATCACTATGATACCACTTGCAGTTAATGTAAATTGTACATAGTAGTGTTTGCAAGATGCATGATGTACAGCAGTGATCAGTCTAGAGGTACATATTGCCTTTAATAAGGGGTCGAGGGTTGGCATAATGGTTAAGGTGATTACCTCCTAGACACAAGGTACTTGATTCTCACCTTTTGAAGGAAAATTGGCTAGGCTTAAAATGACCTGCAAGGGCAACTAGCCTTAGTACTTGCCTATGAACCTAATAATTTCATCTTCTTGGGCCAAGTCTGAGATTGTTGCTGAGTGTAGAATGTGAAGACGAGAAATATTATTGTCTGAAACCCTGTAAGTCAGAATGATCAGCAGTATCAAATGGATTAGATGTAATGTCACTAACTTTTATTAAACTAAGCCATGAAGTACTCAGTAATACTCAGCCTCTGTGCGGAGTTAATGCTCTTCTTCTAATGGAGCATTCAGATCTGTCCTGCAAAACATAAAATGAGTGAGTTCCTATTTACATATTACTTTTTCAAAACCCTTAAGTCAGAATATTACATGGTGATAGGCTTATAATTGCCCCAGTATTTAAAGGACTCAGCCTTATGAACTGGAATGACAACTGCTTGCTTCCCCATCAGTGAAATATTATGTCCTACAGGCTTTTGTTTTGTAACATTTGAATAGGTTTAACATTTGTGTCCGAGACGAGACACAGAATTTACACCAATCCTCATTATTATGATGCAGTGGTGAGTGCTGAAGTGAGCTTTGGAAGTGAAATACTATAATTTATTTTGGTTATCGTAGTTAAGGGGAAAGGTATCACAACTGGAAGGGAGCATTCAAAGGTGGTTGTTGGTGGAGAAGGGACAAGGTAAGAGTTTTCAGAGAGACTTGTTGGGCTGTTTATATGGTATATGTATAAGTCAGCCATGTATGCTGAATGGCATGTGTTTAGTTTCATCTTATCTGATTAACTTGAGTTTGCTTGAGAACATGTGGTGCAAAAGGTGAAAGTCAGATTTGAGTGTTGTACGGAGGTAGAGTGAGACAGTTCAGTCTGCATACTATGAGATTATCCACATTGATTACTATTAAAAAGTTAGAAAGCCAAGTGTAAGAAAAGTAGTGAAAAGGAAGATCACATGGAGGACCCAAGGACTGATCCTTGCAGTACTTGCTAGTTAAGAATTTTTATTTCTGTTTGATAACCGGGTGAGTGGACTGGTTAACAGACCCTTTTCAGACACAACCCAGGCACCATGGTGCAAGAGACAAACAGAAAATTATACATACACATAATACACAGAATGGTACATATAATATTAACAGAATAAAGACAATACATCTCTCAGTCATTTACAATTATAAATACAAGTGATATTATTTACATTGTGTAGGATTCAGGCAGGCATTCAATCAACTGGTCATTTGTTAAAAGTATATCTTGAAAGATGTGACTGTAGTGTAAGTAGCAATGATTATCCATTGTCATGGAAGCAAAAGTATTTGGTATTTTTATAGTTTATTTCTAAATCATTGAAGTGTCTCTTGCTGTTTCACTTCAGCAGATAGGCAATTATAAACAGCTGGGCTTGCCTAGAGAAAGGCCTTTCTCCTGTGGAGGTTTTAAAATGAGGTCTAATGACGGCAGTGCTATCTTCTTGGCTGTCTGTAAGTGTGTAGTTAGGCTATTTGATTTGTAAGTATGTTTTGTAAGTATGTTTTTGAAAATGCATTGTCCCATTTTTAACAGCTTACGGATTTGACAGCTAATTAGAAATATGGTCTGTCATTTATGAGTAGCCAGTTACACTGCTGTAGAAGTTGGCAGTGATATGTTTGTGGTTCTGCAAGAACAAATCTGCAGATTTGTTTATAGTAGTTTGTATTTTACATGCCTTTGAACTTGGATGTAAAGTTGCAAGAGGAAGCCCGTGAGCAATTTTTGGCCTAAGCACATTTGTTAGCTAAGGAATTATGAGCTGTAGGGATAATGAGGTGTGAGATTCTATAGCTTATTTTTAGTTGGTGGAGTGTTTTGGTAATAATATTGCCAGTATGCTTGGGCATTAAAAGAGTATGGTCCAATGTTATCCTTAGATACTTCTGTTCTGTTATTGGTAGGAGGTTGCCTTATTTCTCTGTTATAATTAGATTTGGGGATTTAGGTAGATTTTGCAGGGTGCAAAATGTCATGATGTTAGACTTTAGGAGATTGATTTGGAGGATTTTTTGTTCGTAGGAGCAAAAATTTGTAAAACTAGATTGTAGCTTCTGTTGAAGTGTCAGAGTGTTCTTACATGATTCAAGTAGTAAGATGTCATCTACATAAAGGACCAAGTTAAGGTGGGGCAGGTTAGTAAATCTATCATTGATGAACAGGGAAGTAACAGTGGTCCAAGGAAAGATCTTCTGGAACTCCTGTAGTGCCTTCAGTTGAAAGGCAAGATCAAAGGCAAGATCCTAGGTGTACTTGGAATGTTTTGTTTTAGAGTTAACATTGAAACTATTGTATTGCATATGGGACAATATGTAATTTATGAAGTTTGTGGAGGAGTAGGTTATGATTTACTTTTTTGAATGCATTTGCCATATCAATGAACAGACCCCCCCCCCCTCCCTGGTTAGCTTTTAATCATTGATATTGCTCCAAGTGGTGTTTCTGAAACTGTGTTGCTTATCACAAAGAAGTCCATATTTGTTCATTGGATTCCAGAGTTGTTTGTATATAAGATTTTCAAAGATTTTTGTTATAGGACACAGATTTGCTGTAGGTCTGTAATCTTTGCATTCCTAGAGGTTTGCCTTTGGGGGTAGGAGAGATGGATGTGTGAGTGCTTAAAGGCTTTGGGGGTAGGAGAGATGGATGTGTGAGTGCTTAAAGTCTTTGGGGAAAAATAGAAGTAGTGAAGTAAAGGTTGAATATGTGAGTGTGAACTGCTATTATACAAGAAGCTGATATTTTCATGATGGTGGGGATGCAGTTTTGTGAGCTTACAGCTGGCTTTTTCATTTATGTTGAGGAAAGCTGTTTTGACTTCTTTGACAGTGAGTTGCCTGAAGGGAAATGTTGGGCTGTAAGCTGTTAAGGTATATAGATGGAAGGAATGAATTACTGGTGAGCATGTAGAAGAATTAACTAGTAAGACAAAAGTAAGGCTGGTTATGTAGCCAGATACATTCTTTCGTGCATCACTAATAAAGCAATTTTTGTGAGGTCCTGAGTGAATAAGTAATAAGACACTAAAGTGAATGCTTTGCTAAGTCTGTGGACTAGACTTGCAAAGGAGACAGTGTAAGATCTTAAGAAGAGGAAGGCTTTCTCATGTTTGCAGGGGAAGGCAAGATGGCATGAAGGGAAACCAATGAGCTAGCCTTGGAACAAGAAAGGTGTACGAAACAGGCAAACATTCTAAATGACTATCTTGCATCTGTGATCACTGAAGAAGCTGATGGAAGTGTATTAGTTCCTTAACTCCAGTGGTGCAGTCTATGTGCAATGAAATTGGTGTTTTGTTATTCAGTTACTTTTGTTTTATTACTTTAGTATGTTGCTCAGTACATTATATAAGATAAGGCTCTGGTAGGCAGAGGTGATGAGTAGTAATCTATAAGCTAAGGCTGTGGCAGGCAGAGGTGATAAATAGTATATATTTTCAGATTAATATCAGGAAATCTAGTAACAGATGCAAGCTGAAAGATGTATGTATATAGTAGTAGCACTAAATATATTAGTAGAGTCTTTTTGTGGTAATAGTGTCAGGTTATTTATACTTTGCTATCTGAAAACAGTACTTGAATATTTAATATTTGTTGTATTTACAACTGTCTAAGCAGTTAAGTTAGGATTACTTGTTATGTTTACTCTTATTAGACTGAGACTTTGATACATAATAAAATGTAATAGTATGGAGTGGGTAGTAAAGATATAAAGTCAGGAAGCAGTAGAATATGGGAATTTTTTTTATTTTCAGACTTTTGAATTTAAGTTTGTAATGTCGATTTAGTTTCCTTTAAGATATATATTTGACATATAGGTGGAGTTGTAGGCAATATGAGCTGTTGATTACTGTGGCAATTGGGAACTGTGGGATGGAGGGGTCCTAGTCAACTGGAGTGGTAGTCAATTTATCTGCACTGGAAAACCTTGGGACAGCTTGGACTTGAGAACTCCATGAAATACAGTAAATACATTTTTCATTGTCCTTGGCTTTAGATGATTGTCACTGTTAAAGTGACACCCCGACCCCATGTGCAAAAATGGAAAAAGGGATAGTGGATGGATGGATAAGCACACTACAACGCTTTTCTCTAGTCCGTCATATGCTGCACAGGATAGGCTAGCACCTGATATGGAAATAAAGCACAAGCCTGCAAGTATCATTTGCATGCTCCTCAAGAGTGAAAGTTCAAGACTGTGGCATGCAGCTCTCATCATGGTTAGCAGCTCATTGCAGAGGACTCAAAGCTGCAATGAAATTATCAGTCTATCTTTAAGCATTACAGAGTAAGACAGTGTCATGACAACCTGTTATGACATGTTTATTGTTTTTATTTTTCCTTTTGTTTGTTTTGGAAAAAATACACACCTTCAAGTTAAGTAAAACAGTGTATTCTAAGTGTGGCTATACATATCAATGTCACTACCTAGGGTCAGCCTTTGTAGTACATTTCTATGGCTAGGAAGTAAACCTTAATGTTTGTAAAATGTTGCATGATGATTCTACAGATATGTAGTCTGTTGAGTCAAAAAACATAGTGTATCTCTAGGTTATTTATAAAGTATTTAAATGCATATTTCGTAGGCATTGCACAAATGCAGACACAAATATCAAACATTAAGAAAACATATAACAAAGAATTACAGCATGAAATCATACATTACAAAACTCTCACCTAAGGAGAACTGCTGGTAAAGTTAAGAGGTCTACTGGTAAAGACCTAAACCTGTACTACTACTACTGTATCTACAGCAATGAGTGGAGTTACAGATTAGCTGACCCAACATATACTCCATTTCTGGAATAGGCTGACCTTACTATGAGGCAGAGTACTTCTCTAGCAACCTTTAAAACCAGACTGGATGGATGGGTGATCCCAAATTTTTATCAGGGATGTGTGGCAAAAGTCTTCTTAATGAGGGACATTATTAGTCTCCTACAGTATTGGGTGATGTGGTTGGGCCTCTCAACAGTCTCCTTTAGCTGTAAACTTAATAAAAACTTATGAAGCTAATAAAACCAGTTACTGACCCTGTTTGAATCAACATAGACTGACATTTAATTATAGTATTTTTTTAGATCAAAAGGATTGCCTCAGTTTATAGTGATTAAAATCTCCTTGCTGTCATGTGTGCACATTGGTAGCACTGCTACAGATTGAATAGTCTGTTTCAAACGATGTCCTTAAGCAAGTCAGAACAGCAACCATATGTAATAATGATCTGCCTTTGTGCATACTAATCATATAAGTATGAGAAGGGAGGCTGTATCTTCTTATCTGGTAGCCTGTTTAAGGTTATTATAGCAATAGACATGTACTGTGGTGATAAAGTACTGTGCTCTAGACCCTGTGTACTTAGACAGGCAGGGGTGTGTTCTTATATCGGCAGGGGTCCTGTTCTCACTGCAGCCAAGTGTGTGTGCATCTGTACTCAGCAGAGTATACATGCTGTCCTAAAGTTACTTCTCCAGTGGCATGACTTGCCAGTATGTTGCTGGCTTTGTAGCTCTGAGGTTAGAGCACTGGTCTAGTAAACCAGGAGTTCAAATCTCATCATGGCCTGGACCTGTCCTGTGAATCTATAGACTATATCTGAGTGCTGATTAGTTTGGATTTATTGATGCTCAACTTGTATCATACAATTTAGACAGAATTCTACTACACACACAAATTGCCTACTACAGGTAGGTATGGGAATATGATTCAGAGACAGCTGTGACTGGAGTGAAAAAATGACCTTATTATTGGCTCACTAGCATATCTCTGAACTGCACTTTTTTACCACTAGCACTATCAGACCTGTGATGATGTTAGTGTTTATCTTGGTGGCCCATTCATCATGTTGGCAGAGGCAACCCCTACACTCATTGTGAAGATAGGTGAAGGCTGCCAGCCTAGCCAGATAGAAGTTTGTAGATACTTCTGTCATTTGTAAATATTAATGTAAGCCATAGGCTTGTTCTCTTAAATGTGAAAAGACTGCATGTGATATTGAACTGCAAAATGGTAACAACAGTGCACTCTACTGTAAGAAAGCTAAGTCAAGCATTTTATGACTGTCTTTGATGTCAAAATTCGGAGCTGATATGTCTAGAGGGTGGCATCCTGCTTATTGTTTAAGACCATAGTTAATGGATAGAATTTGCATGTATAAATGTCCTTTATTGCTCTGGTTTCTGACCAGGTGTAAAGAATGTAAATGTAATTTCTGTTAGCCTGGGAACACCAGAGAGGTGTGAAGAATGATGTCATGTAAAGCAGCTCTGTGTTATCAATTTAAAGAGAGAGAATCGGAGAGCTCAGAGCATTTTGTCTTGAGAACATCCAACATCACCAGCACTGCTTTGCTCTATATGTAAGTTATTTAGAACTGTTTTCTCTTAGATATAGGTAGGAAATAGGAAGACTAGACTAGTTTGTTTTTCTGTGATGTCAGAACTTTTCTACAGTATTATTTTAAGTATTTCTCTGATCTCTGAACTCTTGACTGGCACTGTGTAGTAAGAAATATTGTCTTGTGTTTTTATTATTTATTATTAAATACCTTTAAACCTTTCAACTGTGGCTGTTTTTTGTAGAGATAATTTAAGCTCTAAGAGTACATTGCATGTATATAGTGATGCTGTACCAAGTCACTCCAAGTAAGTCTTGACTGTTAGGTCACACTTACTATTTGGATAGTAATAGTGCACAGTAATAATTGGACACCCTTTTAAGGACCTTTGAGTAGCTGATAAATATTAGTGGGTGGTGGCAGCTGGTACTACCTTTTAGACTTGGCAGAAAAGGGGCACAGTTGGAGAACCTGTGCCAGCCTTCCCTAGGAGTGTCTTTGTGGTTGTATAACCTCTTATCTCAGTGTGTGTGTGTGTGTGTGTGTGTGTGTGTGTGTGTGTGTCAGCTACTTGGGCAGGGACACAAAGCACTGGTTGGACAGAGAGGGTGCTGGAGGTTTTAGGTTGCCCACTAGGCTGAGATCTGGACCCTATAGCTGTGCCAGTGGGGGGAGTCTTATTGGGGACCTGGAGAGAAAGGGAGAAACCAGCCCCTGACTGACTGTGATCTCTGTGTGCTCTTAAGGGAAATTGTACGTTACAGTTTGTGTATTTATTATCCTTTCCCTATATGGACTCCCCGCTTTGGTGTTAGTGGTGAAGATTGAGGCTCCTTGATTGCTGGGCCAGTGCACGGGTGTCACACTTATATATACCTACATTCAGACACCCATACATCCATATAAACACGCACCCACACACACACTCACAGACATTCCCCCACGTGCACATATCCTCCCAACATAATTCAAGCCCCCCCCCCTTTCAGGCGATCATACTTATAGACACAGTCACCTATTCCCCCACATGCACACACAGACACATGCATGTCCACACTCTTGATTCCCTACCCAGCCCCCAGTTAGACCACCAGGCAGACACACACATCCATGCACACACATACGCATGCATGCATACTCATCTGACTTCACTCATGCCCCTACAGACATTCACATACACTAACCCATCCCACTCCCTCAACTTCATTGAATTTTACCAAACTTAGCTGCACTGTGGCTGCTTCCATTACAGTTAATGAGTGATTGCCATCTTTTGATAGTGTTACATTTTTCCTGCACCCATGGAAATTTACTCCACCAAGCAATTCCCTGAATTGCTTGACAGCATAAATTGGGAGCTGTAGACATTTCCAGGGAGAGCACATGTCTGATTAACATTAGCTGTGTTGTTATTTCAAAAAGGATAAGCACTTTCATCTTTTTTGTCAAGACTTCATCAGATAAATTTAAAGCATCCACTAAGCAAGTCTGAATACAAGAGAAAAGCAGTCTTACAATCAGATCCACTGTTGCTTAAAGAAACATTGTAACGTACTGAAATTTGAAACACATTGCCACTTTCTAAAACTTCCAAAAACACCCCTACAATTGTCACATTTAAAATATAAAATCTATAATTCTGTTAATATATTTAACCTTGTTATAAACTGATAATGTTTAATCAATATACATATGCCTATCTCTCATAGGCTCAGTACTTTAGTAGCCTGCTAATGGTATAGCATTATTTAGTCCTGGGGTGCTGAGGCATTTAAATACATCTGTCAGCATAATTCATGTTTTCAACTATTATGCACCATGGGCCACCCCAAGGACTCCTCTGTACTTGTTCTAATACGGAAAACCGAAACCGATGATCAGCATGTAGATCGGTATGTTTAAACAGAGCATTTATATTTTTTCTTTTATTTCATAAATATATTAATGTATGCGCTCCTTTATCTTAGTCTGTCTTCCCTATGTGGAATGCTCTGCATCCTTGACATACTGCAGTATAAACCACTCCAGTGGTATTAGAGTTAAAATGCCCTGTAATGTCGAAGTTCTTAAAACCTACAAATACGGTGTCACCAGTTAATATAAATTTGCAATAATTACAACCTCTACACTTGGCCATTTTACCTTTTGTTGTTTTATGATCACTTGTTATATTATCAAAGCAGTTTTTAAAGCTTATGCCTCTCTTATATACTGCCTTAGACTGTTCTCCTAATATTTCAACAACAGTCCTGTCGTTTTTTATGAGCTGCCAATCCTTGTTAATAATATTGGATGTGTCCCCACTATTCGTTGAATAAGTCAGAGTAAATGCCAGACTGAGTTGTGTGTCCCTATTATTATTATTAATAGCATTTTGCTGTATTTGATGGTGTATATGAGAACTTGTATCTGTATTCTCAACTAATGTACATGTCGTAGCAGCATTATTTAATAATGGGACATAAAAACCTGAATGTCTCTTGCTGACAACTTCATTTTTTTACAGAATTTATTAATTCTAGGGGATATCCCTTAACAATCACGTGCCTTAATAAATTACTCTTTCAAAAATTAATGATTAGGGCTACCACCATTTAAGCGGGTCAAAGTGGGACATGGGGGTGTGACCAATAGGCCCCAAAATCCGGACAACACCAAGAAAGGAGGGGGGGTGTCCATATTCATAAAGGACACCCACACCTCAAGGTTGGTGGCAACGCACGATGCATCGGAGACCATCCAGGTGCAATTAACCATAGGCAAGACTGCTCTGCAATTTGTAGCATGTTACAGGCCACTCTCTCAAACTCAGGAACCTCACATGGCCTTCCTGAAAACATTGGAGGGGATAAATGTATCTCCAAACACCATCATACTAGGTGACTTCAACTACCCTAATATAGACTGGGAAAACTACTCAAGCCCGAACACTCTAACCCAAAGATTCCTGGAGTTCATAAACTCAAATGCCATGGAACAACTAGTCACCATCCCCACAAGAGGAGAAAACATACTTGATCTCATCATCACGAACATGGGATCAAAATGTTCAACACCGAAGTATACCCCTCACTGGTGAGATCAGATCATAAACTAATCTCGCTGGAGGTCCTCATCCCGCCCCACCTAAAACAAAAAGACCACAGTGAAAAACTTCTCAAAAGCCGATTTCACACTTCTAAAAACTAGTGTGGTCTCCTTTAAGGCCCCTGAGCCAGTGGTAAACATTACTCAAACCGCTGAATCACTTACAAATGCCTTCTACCAGCACCTACAGGACTGCATGGATCAGGCAATCCCAAACAAAACTAAGACTCTCTGTACCAAAGGCAAGCGTCCAGTCTGGTGGACCCCAGCCATAAACAAGCTCTACAACAAAAGGAGGAAGCTACTACAAGATAGAGCAAAATCCTTGAAAGGTAAGACACCTTTGATCATTATAAGTAAAAACTAAGAGCTCTCATAAAATCATCCAAGGCAAATTTTGAGAGAAAAATCGCCAAGGACTCTAAAGAGAATCATAAGGCCTTCTTTAGCTATGTTAGAAACCTAGGAGGAAACTCCCAGATATGCTCAGAATTAGTTCAAAATGATGTGAAAATTACTGAACCTACAAACATTGCCAACATACTGGCTGACAGGTTCAGTGCAAACTTCTCCCCCCCCAAAAGGAGAGATATCTATTCCAGAGGATTGTAGCCCCCCAAACATCTTCAACGCCCAGGTGAGAACTGCCCTCACTAAGGCAAAAAACACAGCATCCATGGGACCGGATGGTGTCTCCGGCTGTGTGCTTCACGAACTCAACGAGGAATTAAACCCACAGTTAGGACAGCTGTTTAATCTTAGCCTCACCTCAGGATACGCACTGCAAGGAGTGGCGCGGCGACTGTGGTCCCACTTCATAAGGGCGGTGCCTCCACAGACCCTGGAAATTACCGCCCATTAGCTTGACAAGCCTTATCTGCAAAGCCATGGAGAGGATCATAATGGAACTCATAAATAAAGACATAGGGAACTTGCAGACTTTGGATCCAACCCAGTTTGGCTTTGTCAAAGGCAGATCCTGCCTCTTAAACTTGGTTGACTTTTTCGAGACTGTCACCAAGGCCATTGATGAGGGAAAGGCAGTCCATACAGCCTACCTCGACCTGGCAAAGGCCTTCGACACAATACCCCACTCAGGTATCATCGAAAAACTCATCAGCTTGAATGTAAACCCATACATCACAAGATGGGTTGCAAACTGGCTAAGTGACAGAACCCACAGGGTCAGAGTTGCTGGAGCCATGTCAGACTCAAAGCCTGTCACAAGTGGTGTCCCACAGGGCTCAGTCCTGGGTCCACTCTTGTTCGGCATCTACTTTTCTGAAGTACAAGCAAACACAGGAGGGTTATGGCTGACAAAGTTTGCAGATGACTGCAAACTGGGCGCCATAGTCGAAAACACATCTGACACAGATATCCTCCAGAAGGGCCTCACAGAAACGGATAACTGGTGCCAGAGCCATGGCCTGAAGTTAAACGCCAAAAATGCATAGTCATACCCTTCGGAAAAACAAGGTTACCCCTAGCTACCATATAGGTGGCAGTCCACTGAGCACAGAAAAGTCATCAGGGATCTGGGGACCCAGGTTGACAGTAGCCTTCGCTTGACACTCATGTTGCTAAAGTAGTTAGGAAAACCTTCTATATCGCCCACCTGATCATGAAGGGATTCACATCTAGATCAAGGGAGGTCATCGTCCCCCTGTAGTCATCACTCATTAGACCTATGATTGAGTAGAATGCCCCGTTCGGAATGTATCTGACCAGACACCTGCTGCAGCTTGAAAGGCCCCAAAAGTTCCTCACCAAAAGGATAAAGGGTCTCAAAAATATGTCTTATGCTGCCCGACTGAAAGAACTCAAGCTCTATTCAGTATCATACCGCTTGCTCAGAGGTGACCTGTGCCTGACATATAAGGCCATGTCAAACCCAGATTTGATGAATATGCTTCACCTCAAAAAATCTAGATCCCTCAGAACCACAAGGGCGGGAGACTTAAACCTTGACACGGTTATAAATAGAACGTGCTGGAGGGACAGATTCATCACCCAGAGACTCCCTATGCTGTGGAACAAAATCCCGGTACATGTGAGGCAGAGCACCTCTCTGGCCTTGTTCAAGAGGAATCTTGACCAATGGATGGGACTTTGCAGATATACCCCAGGGATTACTTCAGTGTCACTGCTTGACAGAGGCACAGCAAAATGATAGGCATAGTTTTTATTCAAACTAAAGTGGTGGCGAAAGCCACATAACTATGGGCTAGGCTTATAAATGCCCTTGAGCAGATAGCCTAGTATGAACCTATGAACCTATGAACCAATGTGAAACTGGCCGCACCCTCTACTGTGACATCACCACGGGAGTGGTGCAGGAGATGCAGTTATGAGTACAGCAGTGTGAAGTTATTACAGCATACTGAAATCTCACAAACCATTTAAATTATGCAGCTTTAACAGTAAACGTGAAGTATTACTGCAGAAACCCACACATTACTCAGTTGTTGTAACAATAAATAAACTTTACAGAAAAAGCACTACTCATATTAAATAGACAATTATATTTATTTATAAAAGCAACAAAAACTCTTAAATTCTACATATATATATATATTTTATATATATATTTTTTTTTTTTTGCTTTTTTTAAATAAATATTATTGTCTGTTTAATATGAGTAGTGCTCTTTAGGTCTTAAAGTGCTTGCAACCCTAGAGTATTGGTTGTCATGCCAATTAGTTGAAAGGAGCAGCCAGCCAAAAAGAAAAGTATGTGTTCCCCATGTCTTGAGAAAAGTGGGAGATCCCACAAATTAATAACAGAAAAATAAAAGGAAACTTTGCAATAATCAGTCCAAATAACTCCCAAGACTGAGATAGTAATACTGTTGGTTTGCATACTGAGATTGTTATATGAGACTAATATCCTGTCATAGAGTACAGGTTTTAAAGTGCTTGCACACCTAGAATAATCAAGGCAAACGGTCACAGAAAGCAGCCAACTAAAAAGAAGAAAAGTACATGTTTCCCCAATCTTGAGAAAGACTGGGGGGTGCACACAATTAATAAAAAACAAAAATAAAAGGAAACACCACAAAACTCAGTCAGATAATGTTTTCTCTACAGTCTTTGTCTTCTTTAGGTAATATTCTGTGGTGTTTCAGTATAGATAATGCTGCTTCATAACATTTTGTTGTTACATGGTATTGGTTTTATTAGTGTTTTATGTATCTAACATGTATGACAATGAATTGTCCTCCATTTCACCCTAAAGTTGCTTTTCCCCATTTCTCTTTTTTCAGCTAATAATCTATATAGAGAGAAACAGCTGATTTTCTAGTGTAACGTATTACATTTTGCTTTTAATTTTCTGTTACAAGACTGAATTTCTCACATCTACACTATAACATTTTTCCTTCATTTTCACAATGCAGTTCAGTCTATAATAAATTAGACTACAACATGTAACTTTATGATATGAAATACAATGCGCAGGCTTATACATCTGAAATAATAAGTCATCCTTAGTATCAATCAGTGCCCTAATTTCTCACTCAAGTGATTGCAGTTCCTTTTGTTGTTCCTCACCAAAAGTTTCATTAACTCACACCCCATTCTGACAAAAGGATTTAACATTTCAATGTCTAAGATTCTGTTAGGTCAATTATAACTTTAGTAAGGAGAAATTGGAGCTAATCCTTTACTGATGGATTTATGGGAAGGCTTGGTAGTAAATCCCTTATGCAAAGGTAGGAATATTAAAGAAATGTTTGAAAGAGACCCAAGGAAACTTGCAATCACCAGAAAATGCATGGCAGAGTGTGATAGGAGTAAATGCTGCAAAGATCTAATATCTCTATAAATGGCTATAACAGATCAATTAGTTGCCCTAGTGCTTTCAGTTGTTAAGACTAATAGAGTTGATATACACAGCAATGTGCCTATTGAGTGTTGCATACTACATGGGAAACATGGAGAGAAAATTAAGCTGTAAAATTTGTGAACATTATTATGATATATAAAAAAAATTAAAAATGCACTATATAAATATTCGTTAGTTTGTAGACAATATATGAAATCTCTTTATTAATGATAAAGTGGGGGACTGATTGCAAGGGAGGAGTGTGGGAAACCAGACATCAATAGAAAAAAAAGTTAGGCAAATATGTTTAAATGCTGCATGAAAGCCTGGCCAGAATGACCACATTGTTATCTTCAGTATGCCGAATTGCCGTTTGAGCTATAATACAACATACCGACAAAAAGAGGTGGTTAATTCAAAACTGTTTCATACAGTTTAACAGTGCGGTTTACCATGAAAATTACAAGTGAAGGTTTGGTGACCACATGACGTTGAATTCCGGTTGGCTGAATCTTGTGTTCTCGAACCTTCAAGTGTGTGAGTTCCTGGTCAGCAAATGCACTGTGCAATGTTAAGTTGTCTATCTCGCCTTCATTCTTGCTGGATGGGTTCGGAGCCGACCTCGGCTCCGACTCGGCCACTCTAAAGCTCGAGAGTTGGTTCCACCAGCTCGAGGCTCCCCTTATATCCCACAATGCTAGGCGAGAGTTACCTCAGATCTCGTTTGCCGCTACAGCTTCGAGGTTGGTTGCTTCTACCGGTTCCTGGTGAGTGTTAGCTTTTTCTTCTAAAAGTTACTCTTTTTACCCCTTTTTAAGTTAAATTCTTCTTAGATTAGTGTAGATTATAGAACTTTATCCCCGACCCTATATTTTTCCCGTTTCTTTCTAAAAGAACCTTTGGTTCTTCCCTTGGGCCTTAGGCCTTCTCTTCCCTAAGGGAGTGTTTGTGTAGTTTACTATAATTTTGTACTTAAATTCTAGTATTATTACAAAATTATTATATTTTCTGACAGGGTATAACTGGGTGTTTGAGTGTGTGTTTGGTACACCTGTCAGTTAGGCTATGTCTAAAGAAGCAAAGGTCTCCGGATTCAAGAAGTGTGATGCGTGCTGTCAGAAAATGTCTCTGACAGACGCTCACACTTCTTGTGTCTATTGTCTGGGGCCTTTGCACCTGCAGGACTCCTGTGCTGTTTGCCATGGCTTCAGCCCCAGGGTCCTGCAGGAAAGAAAAACAAGCTAATTCTGAGAGGCTTGTTGAAGCCAGAGGATTCCCTGTCTGTCTCAACAGGGAAGCCCTCTAAGGCATCGAGGTCTTCGGCTCCGGCTTCTGAGCCGAGACCTCAGGTTGTTCAACCTTTGCCTTTATCGGCTCCGGCTGGAGCTGATAAGACTCAGTCCACAGTTTCTGTGGCTTCCTCGGCTCCGGCCGGAGCCGAGGTTATCGAGGTACCCGTGTCGGCTCCGACAAGATCTTGAGCCGACAACCAGAAAGAGGTCTAGGTCACCTTCTCTTGGCTCCGTTCATTCGGCTCCAGGATCTCCCCTGCTGTCTGAACGGAGCCAAAGGTCTCATTCCTCTAGGTCATCGAGGCTCTCCGATCATGACCTTCAGAGGGTGGTGAGTCGACTACTTAAGTCCGAGGCACTAGCCCAGATGCTTCAGAGCCCGACTCATCAGTCGGTGCCGCCCCGTCCATCAACTCTTTCCTCCTTCGACTCTTTTGAGTTCGGAGCCGGGTCGGTCGGAACCGAGACTGTGGTCACTTCGAGCCGAGACAATTGTCTTCGGCGCCGTCGGCGCCGTTTTCTTCCTTGGAGGAATCTCGGCGCGGACTTCCTCGTCGGCTCCGAGGGGTGAGTGGCATCGGACCCTTGTCCGACCCCTCTCCCTCTCGGTGCTTGGCTGGTGAGTTCGGCTCCGACATCGGCCTCGGAGCCATCACTGTCGGTGCCGAGGGGGTCCTTAGCTCCTCGGAGCGGGACCTCTGGCTCTGCCTGACAGGGGTGCATTCGAGGTCATGCGGAGTGTGTTAGAGCCTGGCTCTACTCCACAGTCGGCTCCGTCAGCCCCTCCCTCTATGCTGCCTCAGGGTAAGTCGACTCACTCCCTCATCCCGGACCGCAGAGAGCCAGCTCCTCAGGAGCCCCTTTGGGATTTCATCCTCTTCCGAGGCCTCTCCTGATTTGGCAGAAGAGCCTCCTCGGAAGAGGAAGTGCAAGAGGAAGCACATTGACTCACCTGAGTCTATCACGTCGGACACAGATCTGGATGATTCTGAGGGTTCCCCCGTTCCCCTTCTGAAGATGTCTCATTTGCAGACATTCTGGAGATCCTGAAACAGAGGGGAAATTGGCCAGCCCTCAACCCTTCGGAGGACGAATCTGTGTATCTTGAGGCGTTTGGCTCTCGTCCTTCCACCTCCTGGGTGTCCCCTTCGACCCCCTCATGCAGGTGGTTGCTAAGAAGGCATGGACGGCTCCTGATTCAGTGGACCCCACTCCCAGGAGACCCTCCAAATTCATCACAGCTCCATCAGACAAGCAGTTTTTATCAAAAGGAGTTTCTGTGGATGCTATGGTGGTAGCTGCTGCCACAAAGAAGGAACTGGCTGATCCTTCAGTGCCTGTCCATCCACCTAACAAGGAATCTAGGTCCATGGATAGGTACGGGAAGCGGATGTTCTCCTCAGCGACATTTACCATGCGTTCGCTGAATTACCTGTGCCATTTCACTCATCTTCAAAGGGACTTGATCAAGGAAGCGAGTGAAATGTTAAAGGACCCTACAGCTGCGGGTTTCCAAGAAAAAATGAACACGCAGCTGGCTACCCTTAATTCCATATCCAACTCCTCCATGCGCCTCCTCTCTTATGCGGCCGATGGAGCGAGCAGAGCCGCAGGGACAGGGGTAGCCTTACGTAGGCACGCCTGGATGCGGCTATGCAACTTTGCGGAACCTTTCAAGACGTCTTTCACGAACTCCCCTTTTGATGGATCATCTCTCTTTGGTCCTCAAGTGAAAGAAACCCTGACTAGGTGCGAGACTGATGGCAAGACCCTTTCTGCCATCGGAGTCCGTTTTTCGACTCCTTCTAGGCCTTACCCCAAAGGCCAGAAGGGTGGGAAGATGTGGTTCCGTAAACAATCTCAAGGGACTTCGCCTGACGGAGAGAGTCGCTTTTCCTACCAAAGGCAGAGGTGGGAATAACAATGGTAGACGTCGCCCTAGGGGCAGGGGGGGTCCGCAGAACCAGGGCAATCGGGAAGCCTTTCCTGACAAGCCTTTTCAGCATCCCTGAGGTGTTGCCCGACTGCCCATCTTCGGAGGCAGTCGGGGGAAGATTGTCACTGTACCCAGAAGCCTGGCTATCCCTGACTCAAGACAAATGGGTACAGTCCATCATTTCGAAGGCTATTCTATCCCCTTTCTTCGTTTTCCAAATCAGTCAAAAAAATCCCTTCCAGATGTTCCACCCGCTCAAAGGGATATAGCAGCTTTGGAAATTTCAAAACTGCTTGCAAAAAGAGCAATTCAGTCAGTGCCAGCAGACCAACAAGGATCTGGAATCTACTCAAGGTTCTTTTTAGTTCCAAAGAAAACAGGGGACTGGAGACCGATTTTGGATCTCAGTGTCTTGAACAAATCAGTCAAGAAAACAAGATTTCGGATGGTCACGCTGCAATCCATTCTTCCCCTTTTGGGCAAAGGAAACTGGATGTGCTCCATAGACCTTCGGGATGCGTACTATCACATAAAAATGAACAGACGCTCCAGAAGATTCCTCCGCTTCAGGCTGGGAACCAGTCATTTTCAGTTCAGGGCCCTGCCCTTTGGTCTCACCACTGCCCCCCGGGTGTTTACCAAATGCATGGCAGTGGTAGCTTCTCACCTGAGACGACAAGGATTCCAGGTGTTTCCATATTTGGACGACTGGCTTCTCACAGCTCCCACCAAGCATCTCCTTTTGATGGCCAGAGATTATACTTTTCGCGTTTGTCAAAAACTGGGTATTTCAATAAATTGCGAAAAGTCTGTTTTGTCGCCTTGTCGTACTATTACCTACATAGGCGCAAATTTAGATACTATAAATATGTCTGCAACGCTAACGAACCAAAGGATATCAGACATTCACAAATTGGTGTCACTTCTCAACAACAACAGAGCCAAAGCCAGGTTAGTTCTAAAGGTGTTGGGAATCATGGCAGCGGCCATACCTCTCCTCCCATTGGCCAGATACCACATGCGGATCCTTCAGTGGATGCTTTTTTCTCAATGGTCATACCAGGAACTTCCAATGTCTCACACCATTATGATCACGCAAGCGTGCAAAAAGCATCTCATGTGGTGGATGTCTTCCCCCCAGCTCCTGTCGGCAAGACCATTTGTTCCACCTCCTCCGGTTGCTACTCTGACAACGGATGCCTCCCTGATCGGGTGGGGGGGGCATTATCAGGGCAGGACAGTCCAGGGCACATGGCAACCAAACGAATGCCACTTGCACATAAATGTTCTGGAGATGAGAGCAGTGCTTTTAGTGTTGCAAGCCCTTCAAGACTCTCTTCCCTTAGGAACGATTGCAATCCAGACAGACAACATGTCTGTAGTGTGGTACATCAACAAACAAGGCGGAACCAGATCATACCCCTGTGTCGAGAAGCACTCAGACTGTGGCAATGGGCGATTTCTTCTCAGCGTTTTCTGATAGCAACGCACATCCCCGGGAAGTCCAATCACATTGCGGACAAGTTGAGCAGAGCTATACTCATGCCTCACGAGTGGTCTCTGAAAGACTCTGTAGTGAGAGAGATATTTCTCAAGTGGGGTCAGCCTTGCTGCGATCTTTTTGCTACTCCCCAAAACAGCAAGTGCAGAGAATACTTCACTCTATTCCCTTTACCAGGCCAACCCAGCAGGGACGCTGTAGTCCAAGTTTGGCCCCGGGACGTCTGTATGCATTTCCTCCTTTCCTCTGATCTCTCAAGTAATACAGAAAGCTATCGCTCAGAAGGCCTCATTGATCCTCATTGCTCCTTACTGGCCTCGACAAGTGTGGTTCCCCTTTCTACATCGCTTTCTCTTGAGCGACCGTGGAGTCTGGACCTAGTTCCAGATCTTTTGATCCACCAATCTGGTCAGTTTCATCGCTCCCTCCCCTCTCTGAACCTCACTGCTTGGTTCCTCCAGTTCCAACCGTAGCCAGGCTTCCTCATTTATCTCACTCGGTTAGAGATATATTGATAGCTTCCCATAAATCTTCCACTCGAAAGATTTATTTGAGTAAGTGGAAACGCTTCTCATATTGGGCACAAGGAAAGGACATAGATCCTTTCACCGCTTCCATCCAACTAGTCCTTGATTTTCTTGCTGAACTCTTCCATGCAGGTTCATCTCCATCTACTCTTAAGGTTCAATTGGCAGCTATTTCTAATTTTCATGTGGGCATTTCTGAATCTGCCCTAATGTCCCACAAACTTTGCAAAGCCTTTTTGAAAGGAGTTTTTCTTCTCAGACCTCCTATAAGAAATCCTCCTTCTCCTTGGGACCTAAATTTAGTTCTTGCTTCCTTGATTCTTTCCCCTTCGAACCTGCAGCTTCATGTTCCTTGAAATTATTATCATGGAAAACTCTCTTTCTGGTGGCTATCACATCAGCTAGAAGAATTTCAGAACTTCAAGCACTCAGTTGTCGTTCTCCTTATCTTTTGTTCCATAAGGACAGAGTTTCCTTACGAACTAACCCGTCCTTTTTGCCTAAGGTGGTTTCAACATCAAATCTAAACCAAAGCATTGACCTCCTGTCTTTTTCCCAGAGTATTCAAATAGGTCTGAACAAAAATTACACTGCCTGGATGTTCATCGTCAATTAAGGTACTACTTGGACAGGACGAAACAATTCAGGAAATCTGATCAGCTGTTTGTCTCCTATGCGGAAAGCAGAAAGGGACTTCCAGTTTCAAAGGTATCATTATCCAGATGGCTAACATCTCTGATTACCCTTGTTTATGAGATTAGACACCAAAACTGCCTAATAAACCTAAAGCCCATTCCACCAGAGCTTTGGCTACTTCTCTAGCCTTCCAAGACAGACTGCCTATTGACACCATTTGTGCAGCGGCTACTTGGGCTACTCCTCACACTTTTATTTCCCATTATAAGTTGGATTTAGCTTCTAGGCATAGAGCTAATTTTGGTTCCACTGTTCTCAGGAGTCTGTTCCGTTAGGCCACCCGGGACAAGGTGCTAGGGACGCGGTCCCATCCAGCAAGAATGAAGGCGAGATAGACAACTTAACATATAGAAGTTATGTTCTTACCATAACGTTCCATGTTAGTTGTCTTCTTCTCGCCTTCTTCTTGCGTCCCACCCTCCTTCCCCCTGGCCTGGACAGACCTAGAGGAGTTGTGATCGTGACCTCTCTTTCTACCACCTCTTTCTTAGTCATATGCTATTATGCATATTTCTTGTTTCAGGATGTAGGTCACCCTTCTTTCTTCCTGTTGTTAGAGGTGGATTCTGTTTTTACAGTTATACTGTTTCTGTTATAAGCTGGGATTAGCTTACAAACGAGATCTGAGGTAACTCTCGCCTAGCATTGTGGGATATAAGGGGAGCCTCGAGCCGGTGGAACCAACTCTCGAGCTTTTAGAGTGGCCGAGTCGGAGCCGAGGTCGGCTCCGAACCCATCCAGCAAGAAGAAGGCGAGAAGAAGACAACTAACATGGAACGTTATGGTAAGAACATAACTTCTATTTCACACATATGTGGTCGATGTGATTAGTAAAGATCGTGTTACAGTGCAGATCGGGAACTTTACCCTTTTCCCCACTGTAGTGTGATCTCATTGTTGGAATGTATAATTTGCAGGGGGTGTGGGGGTGCTGCAAAAATGTAAAGTTTAGTGTTGTGCAGTATGGTCATACTGCTGACAACCAGAACTGTAGTTCCTCTTCTGACAGGTGTAGGGGAAACGGTATGTCAAATAATGCTTAATCAAATAATCGGTATGTCACTCGACATAGTGACTTGTTCAGTGTTCGGTGTTGTTTTTACTGTATTGAATGTTTTTTGTTTTGTTGGTTGCAATTTTGATAGTAAACCTAACAGTACTACATAGTTGATGTAGTTAATGATGGCTGCTAGAAAAAAAAAGGCAAATGTCAGTCTTACTTTTATTAACGGCTATAACCACTCTACAACCACGATCTTTGTAGGGCTCTTCCTGCTCCAATCCCTACCCCCTTCATGCATTGCAGCCAATTGCTGCACAATTTAAAACACATGGCCCTAACAGGGACCAGCTCTGCCGACAGGTCCATGTTGGTGATATAACTGAATTACCGTGGAAAAGCCGGAAGTAATTGCAGCTTTTTCACGGTGATTCAATGCAATTGAAAAGCGGGACTTTTCAAGTCCCACTACTTTACACAGCAGGCAGTGGGATAAGGTGGCTCAAACCCGTGAGTGTTCTGCTGATAACAGGATGAGTGGCAACCTTATTCATGTTGCCTCACCATTTGCCCCTTTACTACTGCCCGTTTTTGATGGTAAGGGTGACTACCAGTGAAATATAGAAAATAATTAAAATATGTTGCTTTTCAAAAAATACAAAATGTTAAGCCATTAGTTTTATATCAAGATAAGGCTATATAATCATGCCCTATAGTGTAAGTAAACTTTAAAAATGATGTAGTATTATTTATATATTCTACAAATTGTATTTGTTTGTTGTTTCTGTCCAAGCTACAAATACATCATCCGAATAGCACATGTACATAGTCCAAGAGGTTTTGAATATGCTGTTGAACACAAATTTGTGTTCCCAGACTGCCATGATGACATTTGCATACAGAGGCCCACAAGCCACCCCCATTGCTTCTCCCATGTTCTGCTGAAAATAATGGCCTTCAAAAAATATATAGTTGTTTCTCAATGCAATTTCGACTAGCTGTGTTAAGGTATTTATTTAGTCTTGGTCTAATTTTAGAATTTCCATTAAGTATTCTGCAACCCATTCCAGCCCTACCACTTGAGCCTTACACAAACTGACTAAAGTCCCTATCACTATACTCTGTATCATATAGACTTTTTTGGGGAGACTTGTGCCTGTCCTACAGAGCAATCTCAGACCCAAACTTAATGAATTTGCTGCATATCCATAAATTAAATGGGACTAGAGCTACCCATTCCAGGGACCTAAGTATGGCCTGCCTATGACTTAAATAGGACATGCTGGAGGGACAGATTGTCCCCCAGCCACTATTGCATCTTTGGAATAGGCTACCAATTCATGTGAAACAGAGCACCTCTATGACACTGTTCAAGAGGAACCTGGACGAGTGGATGGGGCACTTTAAATTCTTACCAGGGATAGTGCCCTCAACTCTCTTGGGCATGGGCAGTCATTGCTAAATGCAGTCCTGGGTATTGACTATCATATTTATTGTATTACATTAGGATGAAACAGCTAGGCTTGAAATGACCTCTGGGTCAATAGCCTAGTAAATTCCTATGATCCTGTAAGGGATACAAGTAAACAAATCAGGAAAATCAGTAGTAAGGAATGTAACATTAGGGATATCGTGCAACTTCTGGCATTTACTCAAAAAATCCCAAGAGTCCTTGCAAAGGCAATCAATGTTCATAATTTTGTCCTTTAATTTATAATCTATGTATCTAGCCATAAATATTGTTTTTGAGGTACCTGCATCAACAGTTGGTCTAAAGTGTGGACTTTGTATTTGTTTGTGGATTTTGGGTGCCCCAAAAATTGTTGGAATTTTTGGTTCTTTTACATGCATAAACTTGTATTCCTTGTTGTTAATTTGTCCTTGCATCAACATATTGTATATTTCTAAATCTATTTTCCTGTAAGAGACATTAATTTCATTAACAGATACTTCTGTATAAGTATTCTCAAATAAAATAATGAATGTACATTGAATATAATCAAACTGATTCATCACAACCACTCTGCCCTCTTTATCAGGGTACATAAATCTTAAATTATTTACGTACTTTAGTTCATGAAGAATCTCCCATTGTGATCGACTTGTATTATACCAAGGATTACTCAGCTTATGTTGTAATAAAAACGAATGTCCATCTCACATATTTGTTCAAAGGTGGATATATTTGAGTGATGTTTAGAGTTAAAAGTACTGGGGTATACACAGCCCACTATCCAAAATGTCAGAAGTTTCTTGCCCAAGTAACAAATACAAATTAAGCTTTCTAGTTTATAATTTGAGATCACTAATAGCACTAGTCACTTCAGCTCACTTTGCAGCTACAGAGGTATAACCTCTACTGAAAAGTCTGTGCATTCTTTTGTGATATTATAAGTGCTGTGTTTATAAATTTTAAAGCCATTGGTACTATTAATAATAATGTCACAAGTGTTGCTATTAATATTGGGATCAGTTCTGCCAGTCACCAGTTCTGTTCATAACTGGTTCTCATATTCATTCTTTCCTTCCTTCTTCTCCCTGTTCAAGTATATCAGGGAGGAGCTGGATAAAAATTTGTGTCCTGTAACCGTGTTGGTGAATGATGGTAGTACTTAAATACATTCTGAATGCTGTAATGGTGGAAAATCCAAAGGGGCTTTATCTTGTAGTTGTTGGTTATCATTAGATGATAAACCAGTACGATGAACTTCAGATCCTTGTTGAAAATTTTCAGAATATTGGCCTTGTGGTGGTCAAGGGTATGCTGTCCCAGCCAGATAATCCACTCGATCCCTTTCTAATTTCTTAGCCTTCCATTGCTGTATAATATTACATAGATTATCCACCTTATTAAAAATTAATTGATGTTGAATTTTATATTCATGGTACCTTAAATCTTGAATAATAGATGTCTAAGTTTTTTATTTCTGCACATGGCATCCATCTTTTTAAGATTGTATTTAATGAGTAGCTCCATTAATTCGCATCCATGTCAGTCAAACATGGTTAACAGTTCATGGTGCAGTAAAGAGTATTGAATAAGGCCTGTAAGATATTTCAATACCCTTAGGTGCCCATTGCAATTTTTACACAGTCTTTAAAGTACAAGTTTTTTTGTTGTAACTTACGGTACTTGAGTAATTTCTTTTGAAACACATTGAGCTGCTGCTGTAAAGTGCCCATTACGAATGTTGGAAGTACATTAACTTGCATAATTCTGTTCAACCAGTAATCGATATTACCACTGTAGGAATTATTTTGCTAGCTAACATGATTTAAACCAGGACTAGATTGTATAGGTACCTATCGGGGTGGAGTATCATCATTCTGTCCATTACTAGCTGTTAAAGCTGATCCTTGATGGTTACCAATATAAGATCCTGTTCCACTCCACATAGGAGGCAGTCACTGAGATAACTTGTTGTATCAGTAAAGTTAAATTATGTACTGAATCCAGCTGTTGTCCCTGTTTGAATCAAGATATACTGCCCTTTAATTATGGTATTTTTGAGATCAAAAGGATTGCTTCAGTTTGTAGTGATTAAAATCTCCCTCCTGTTGTTGTGTGTGTACATTGGTAGCACTGTTACAAACTGAATAGTCTGTTTCAAACTATGTCCTTAGGTAAATCAGTCCAGCAACCATATGTAATGATCTGCCTTTGTGCAAATTAGTCATGTAAGTATGACAAGGAAGGATGTATCTTCTTATCTGGTAGCCTCTTAAGGTTATTATAGCAATAGACTATATCTGAGTGCTGGTTATTTTGGATTTACTGATCCATAACTTGTATCATAGGATTTAGACAGACTCCTACTGCTCACATAAATTGCCTACTACAGGTAGGCAAATTCATTCGATCGGGAGAAATGATTCAGAGAGAGCTGTGACTGGAGTGAGAAAGACCTCATTATTGTCTCATTCACAGATCTTTGAATTGTACTTTTTTTTTTTTTTTTTACCACTAGCACTGTCAGACCCTTGATGATGTTAGTATTTATCTTGGTGGCCCATTCATCATGTTGGCAGAGGCTAACCCTACACTCACATACCCAAATTCTCACACACACACACACACACACACACACACACATCATAATAAAAGCCCCCCTCCAGGTGATCATACTTATGGACACACTAACCTATTCCCTCACATGTACACTCTGACATGCACACACAGACACGCATATTCACACTCCTGACTCTCTACCCAACACCCCGGTTAGACCACCAGACAGACACCGACACACACACACGCATGTATACTCATCTGACTTCACTCTTGCCCCTACAGACATGCACATGCACTAACACATCCCACTCCCTCAACTTCATTGAAGTTTACCGAACTTACCTGCACTGTGGCTGCTTCCATTGAAGTCAATAAGTTATTGCCATCTTTCAATAGTGCTAAATTTTTCCTCCACCCATGGAAATGTACCTGCATCATAAATTGGGAGTGGCAGGCATCTTCAGGGGAGAACACATATCTGATTATCATTAGCTGTGCTATCTTCAATTGCTTCATTACCATGCAGCTTGACTAGTGAGACCACCATCCTCGCTAATGTCCCCAGAAGCAAGAAACGTAAGTGGTACGGCTTTCTGTGAATCACAAAAAGGTTACTGTGAGGTGGAATCCCCTGGTGTTAGGCCTTCCTGCTCATGGTAATCCTTTCTGAATGTCAAGGATAGTTTTATCCTTGTAACCTACTTGAAATGTCAGATAAATATAAATGTGGCATAACATATATTATTGCTTATTACAATTGACAGTGTTTTAATACTGTAAAAAAAGTTATTCATTTTTTCTTTATTTTGTTGGGCTATTCTTTAGCAGCTAGTTTAATAAATGCACAAATCATTTTTCTATTTATTTTTTATTTTCTACCATGGTGGAACACTGAAAACAATGCACTTACTAAGCTGGACATTAATCCCTACGTCACTCAATAGGTTGCCAACTGGCTTACTGACAGAACCCACACTGTAAAAGTAGCCGACTCTAAAGCTAGCTCCAGGCAAGTGGAGTACCTCAGGGTTCAGTCCTGGGACCGCTATTGTTTGACATCTACTTGTCTGAAGTACATGCCAACACTAAGGGACTCTGGCTAACAAAGTTTGCAGATGACTGCAAACTGGGAGCTATTATCGAATCCCCAAATGATGTGGATATTCTACAAAAGGGCCTTACAGAGACAGATGCTTGGTTCCAGAGCCATGGGCTCAAGCTCAATGCCAAGAAATGTATAGTTATCCCCTTTGGGAAAAACCATGTACCCATGAATTACTACATAAGTGGCAGTACACTAAACACTGAAAGTGTGATAAGGGACTTAGGGACACAGGTGGGCAGTGGTCTCACCTTTGATAACCACATTGCCACAACAGTCAGGAAATCCTTCTATGTGGCACACCTCATCACTAAGGGCTTTTCATCCAGAAAAAAGGAGGTCGTTGTCCCACTGTACTCATCCCTCTTTAGACCCATTATAGAATACAACACCCCGTTTGGTATGTACCTCTCAAGACATCTGCAACAGTTGGAAAGGCCGCAGAAATACCTCACTAAAAGAATCAAAGGCTAAAGCAGATGTCCTATGCTGACCATGTAAAAAAACTCCAGCTATACTCTTATCACGTATCGTGTACTCACAGGTGATCTCTGCTTAATATACAAGGCCATGTCAAACCCAGAGGAGTTGGACATGCTACACTTAATCCCAATCCCTTAGAGCCACACATTCCAGGGATCTAAACCTGGTCATCACAATGAACAAAACAAGGTGGAGGGATAAGTTCCTGTCCCAGAGCCTTCCCATAGTCTGGAATAAACTGCCCATACATGTCAAACAGAGCGCCTTTTTGGCCCTCTTTAAATGGAACCTTGATGATTGGATGGGAGATAGAAAATTCACCCCGGGGATCACATCAGTCGCCCTGCTAGACAGGGGACCAGGGAAGTAAATATTCTGGGAAGAAATAGCCAGGGAATTGTTATGGCTAGGCTTGTATAGGCCCTAGGGCCGATAGCCTAGTACCAAACTATGAACCACTTTCAGGGACAACAAGGGAGAAGAGAGGGACAAGACAAGATGCAAGAAACAGAGGATCTTTTACAAACTAATCTTTCTTCTTTCTTTCATTTTAAAATAATCTTGATTAATAACAGCGGTGTCAAGCAGAGGCTATATAAACACTTGAATCATTTAATGACTGGTATTTGAATTGCTAACTGAATTAAATGCTTTACAATGAGCTGTATTGTCAACATGAAAGATAATTGCTTCCATACATTTTGTGCGTGCAGTTGGTGTCTTCCATGGAAGGGGAAAAAGCTGCTTCTGTTGTTTCACGTCACATTAAATTGGTCTGTTTGCAACCTTAAGTGAAGAATATAATGGCTTGCTGTTAAATAATTTATTTATTTTTCCATTATGTGTACGTATTGCCATTTTGTTCATTACTGCGGTCTGTTTATCTTTCTTCCTGTCCTTTTATGACATGATTTTTATACTTGTGCTTGTGTTCCTGACCTGTCAGTTTTCAGATTTGGAGCATAATCACTGATGTGCAGATACTTTTATCATTAAGTGAAAGAGCAAGAGCACAGGCATTAGAGAAGAGTAATTTTCATTAAATATTAAGAGTTTCTGCGCATTAATATTGATTAAATCCTCCTAGGAGATATGTAGTACCTGTCATTGTACATAGTATATGTTTGTTACATTATCTGTCACTGACTAAGACATAATTTCTACTGTATAGTCCACTGTTTATCTGTTTTATTTAATGTTAAATATTATTGCTTTTGTTTCTGCTCCAAAGCAAGAACTTGCCACTAGAGATCATATTTCACCATTGGCTTCTCTGGTTATTGAAGACAAACAGATGGATTGAAAAGTAAAGAATAAACATGAAGAACCAAGAAATGTAACTGTACTTATACCTAGCTACATTATTACTGCTATTTCATTTTCAGTATTACTTTTATTATTTTATTAATATTTGATTGTATTTTGTTTATTTTCTTTTTTAGCTAAGTGGATATGCTAGACTTGGAGATGCCTGTTTTCAGACATAATTCTGCTAAAGCGCAACAGTTTGTAGATAGTGTTGCAGCTGGAGCATACCTGTCAACCTTTTTGGGCAAGAAATCCGGACAAAGTATAAATAAATAATAGGGGGCAAAGATCCAAAAATTAGGACAGATTTTAAATATTGCTTGACAGAAAGTTGCTAGAATAACATGATGTGTGCCAGCATATTTTTAAAGGGATATGAAGTCTGAACTCAAATGTATGTCATTATTTTGTGACTTCAATCCCCAGTGCTTTGCCAGATAACCACAAATTTTGTGAGAAACCAAAAATATGAGACAAAAATCTGGACATTCTGCAAAAATCTGGACAGTTGGGAGACACGAGTGGGATTTTGGTAATTTCAGTGGGATACACAGACATTAACAGAAATTAGCAAGTAGAATTCAGGATGTGACATGTAGTGAGGCATTTAAGGCATCTGCATCCATTTAATGTTTAGTTGCATCTGACTCCTACAGTCCCATGAATGGCCACTGTCATTAATGGAGTTTACTGGGCAAATAGGGAAAGTCAGTATATTGCCAGGCTTTCTTTCATGTTTCACACATACTCTCACACACACATATACAAATACGCACGCACGCACACACGCACACACACACACACACACACACACACACACACACACACACACACACACACACACACACACACAGTACACATCCAAACACATAGATAATTTATGATCAACAGTCCACCTACCACATGTCTTTAGGATGTGGGATGGAAACCCAAGTTCCCAAAAAAAAACAGCATGAGTGTAGGCAGGACATGCAGACTCCACACAGAAAACAGTCCAGCTGAGAACCGAACTAGAGAACTTCTTCCTCTGAGGTGGCACTGCTATTCAGTGTGCCACTATGCCATCATATTTAAGACATATGCCAAGAAAAAAATGGGCATTTGCACAGACAGGGTGTTTTGTTCCCATTGTACAGTAGCTAAACAATGTTAAATTTTTCAGTGCACTTGAAGTAAGTGTCATTATATCTGCAATATAAGGTGAGGTAACAGTAGAATATGGGACTGTAACAAGTGAGAAAGCTAAGAAAGGGAAGCTTTAGTGTAGTTTAGAAAGAAGGACTTGAAGCCAAACCTGAAGATAGGAGCTATTATTTATAGGTAGGATAAAAAGGATACCAAAAGGACTTAAGTGAGGGTTTGAGTAGTATAAGGAGCACCTGTAAAATATATATATAGTTTAGCTGAGTTTTGAAGTATTTTTATGATGCAGAAGGAGAAGAATGACAACGTTTATTGGTTAGGATGAAGACAGAGTTATGTCTGCTGTCACTTCTTAAACATCATATTGTATTTTTGCTGGACTATGCTTATAGCAAGAGGAAGAAAATACAGATATGAAACGTAACCTAGAAAGTATGTATGCCTGCTTCGCAGATTAAGTGATGAAGAGAAGCTTGTAAAAAGATAGAAATAGCTCCATGTGGACATGTTATAATATTGTAGATGGGAGATTATGGCATCTGCTTAGTTATCATGTGCATAGTCAGGCATGTACTCAGTGATTAACACTTTTCAAAAATAATTTATTTTGCGCAATGTTATGTGCTATAGTTTATTTTAAATGGTATGTTTATTATATTTTATGGTTATATAGTTTGTTAAATGACACTTTTTGTCCGAATACCTATACCTGGTCAGTTATTTTTTTTCTGTAGAGAAATGATATACTGACCAGTATCAAGCACAGTGTGAGATTGAGAGGGACAGCTCTTTTGGGGGAGGGGGAGGCTACATTCTAGAAGCTAGTGTAAAATTCCAAAAAGCTTTCCTATAACACTGGTTTAAATCCACAGGTTAAGCGCTTTCATCTGTTCAATATACAGACTTCCTCAGAACCAAGATAATCCATCACCAGCTCTCATTATAAATCCAATTTGGCACCAAAATTTTAAAAATATCCTTATGCAGCCTTAAAGAGACATTCTACAATTCCTCTCATGCACGAACTAATACATAACATTTATATAAACTATTGTCTGAACTATTTATCTAACGCATTTAATTCAAAAGCTTGTTAACTCTATAAATGAAAATAATTAAACTTATACTTATAAAAATGTATAAAAATTGAGTAAAACTAGTATACAATATATAAATATATAAATATATACTTATAAATATACTCTAAAAAATTCACATAACAGTTGATGCAATATGTTTTTAAAACTGTGTATTATTTAAAAATTCAATATAGTGTTGGCTAAAATATACAAAAATAATTAATTAAATAATATATACATATATAGAAGAACGTCTAAACAGAAATATGATATAAAAATCATGTTGGAAGTATATGTTAGATGTATATTAGAAATATATGCAACAATACTGATGTATTGAGTGTACTAAAACTACAACATAATTAGTCAAGAATAAGAAATGGTTTGATACTAATACTATCATTAATACCTGGAAAACTTGTGGCATCTGTGAATATCTGCCACTTACTTTCCATCATAGCTAAATACACTTTCCAATTACCCCCACACACACTGCTTTCAATATGTTCTAAAATGGAAAATTTGAAATAATGTTGATTCCCATTGCTAAACATATGTTTATACAAAGCATTCTTCATATCTTTAGTCTGAATCTTGTAATAATGTTCATATATTCTTTTTTTGAAATTCCGCTCAGTCTTGCCTATGTAGAATGCTGGGCATACAACACATTTTGCAAGATATACTACTTGTCTAGTGTTACAGTTTCCTACCTTACTTTTTATATGTGTCTTATTGATATTATCCAACTTAAATCGCACCTCTTCATTGATGTATTTACATTGGTTACAAGAGCCACATTTTGAAGTTCCCTTAAAATTTGACTTATATTTTACTATGTGTGTTGTCTTCTCAAGTAACTTCTTAATATTAGGGGTTGTTTGTTATCTGTGTTGAACATGAAGTGAAAATTGCTGTTGTTGATCCTGTGATCTGATCAGTTTCTTCTAAGCTACTAGCACATTTATTTGAATTTGTTAACCAGGATAGAGCACTGATCAAATTTAACCAATTTCAGTCTCAGCCCAGAATATACAAAATAGTAAGACATACAATGATTAACATGTACAGCAAGAGTACAATTACAAAATACAGTATGTAAACAAAATATACATTATATAGTTATCATATAACAAGTAGCTAATCCTTGAGTTAATGTGTAATTCCAGAGGGATAGAAATAGAGTAAAGGAGAGAGACTATATTTTATCAATGTTTTGAAGCCAGGAAGCATCATCATCATCATCATCATCATCTTTCGGCTGTTCCCATTAGAGGTCGCCACAGCAGATCACCTGTTTCCATTTCTTCCTGTCCTCTGCATCTTGCTCTGTCACACCAACCACCTGCATGTCCTCTCTCACCACATCCGTAAACCTTATCTTAGGCCCTCCACTTTTCCTGTTACCTGGTAGCTTCATCCTTAGCATCTTTTTCCCAATATACTCAGCATCCCTCCTCAGCACATGTCCAAACCAACATAATCGTGCCTCTCTGGCTTTGTCTCCAAACCTTCCAACCTGGGCTGACCCTCTAATATACTTATTCCTAATCCTGTCCACCCAAGTCACACCCAGTGCAAATCTTAACATCTTTAATTCTGCCACATCCAGCTCAAACTCCTGCCTTTTTGTCAATGCCACTGTCTCCAACCCATATAACATAGCTGGTCTCACTACCCTCTTGTAGACCTTCACTTTCACTCTTACAGGTACTCGTCTGTCACAAATCACTCCTGACACTCTTCTCCTCCCACTCCATCCCGCCTGTACTCTTTTCTTCACCTCTCTTCCACACTCACCGTTACTCTGAACTATTGACCCCAAGTATTTAAACTCATCCACCTTCGCCACCTCTACTTCTTGCATCCTCACCATTCCTCTATCCTCCCTCTCATTCACACACATATATTCTGTCTTATTCCTGCTGACCTTCATTCCTCTTCTCTCTAGAGCATATCTCCATCTCTCCAGGGTCTCCTCCACCTGTTCCCTACTCTCACTACAGATCACAATGTCATCTGCAAACATCATAGTCCACGGGGACTCCTGTCTGATCTCGTCTGTCAACCTGTCCATCACCATTGCAAATAAGAAAGGGCTCAGAGCTGATCCTTGAGGAAGGAAGTATATACTTGAATAATTTAGCAGCAGAGGTTAGTTAGTCTTAGAAAGAAAACTGACCTTTAGGCCTGCCATTCAGATAGATGACTCATTATCCAAGCCATAGAAACAAAAAATGCATAAGACAGCATGAGAAAGTGTTGGGCTTTGGCAAGTGAGCAGCTTTTTCCAGCATGATTGCAGGCTTTGATGTTTATCTTTAGCTTCTGGTTGTAAATTTGCAGGCATTGGTTGTGCATAAATGCAATCAAATGAGAGATCAGTGGTGGCGCTAGTATCTCTAAATGATCAGTCTTACTTTGAGGGGTTGTCTGAAGTCTGTTGAATACTTCCTGTGCCTACCTGTGTAGTTTTTTTTTCCCAGGAAATCTACTAGTATTTTACAAGCCAGAAATAACAACTGGGCAAAATCTCTACAGCTACTTTCCTTCCCTCTCCTGGAACAAACGTCCCCTGGTCATTAGAACTATTAATCAACCACACCAATTTTAAATTGCTCTTAAGGATCATTTAACTAACACCTGGACATGCCACTGTCAACACTCTCCTTGAACCTCCTTTCTATACCTTTCACCTAGCCCAAGTCTCACCTCAGACACTATCACATACCATCTACTGTAACTCGCTTCCTATCCACCCACATCTACCCCCCTCCCTTCCTTTACTGTCTTATCTCCTGTCTCTTAGGTAGATCTGTTCTAACTTACTATTTATTATTGACTACTAAGTCTTAATCCCATCTGCAGTGGTGCAGCGGTAGCATTGTTGCCTCACAGCTAGAGGTTCTCCCATTCGATCCCCCCTCCCTTCCTTTACTGTCTTATCTCCTGTCTCTTAGGTAGATCTGTTCTAACTTACTATTTATTATTGACTACTAAATCTTAATCCCATCCGCAGTGGTGTAGCAGTAGTGTTGTTGCCTCACAGCTAGAGGTTCTCCCGTTTGATTCTTGGCTGGAGTGCGGAGAGTGCCTTCTGTGTGGAGTCTGCATGTCCTACCCGCAGTTGGGTGGGCGTTCGAAAGACATGCGTAAATGGGCGTGCCTTCGTTGAAGGTTGAATGTCGAGCTGGCACCTCGGCGTTCATCAAAATCTACTGCCAATCATTACCGGACCGGAGTTCCGCTGTGGCGACCCCTAACTGGGAAAAGCTGAAAGACAACAACTAAATCTTAATCCTAGAACATTCCCTTTACACTGCATAACATATTTTAATAGCACCCATTGTTCAAAGTGCTCTCACCACACCTTAGAGACACTGTCTCTAAGTGAATTTGCTAACAATCTTTCTTCTGCTATGTGCAAGAAAATAACCTGTAAACAGCTTTTTTCTGTTTTGCCTAATCTGCTTTTAGTATGCTCTCCAAATGAAATTGAACAAATGGATAAATTGCAATGACTTGTGATTCAAAACTTTACCTGTTCTTAATTGTAAACTTATGTACTTGTTATAGTGGTTACTATGTTATTCTTCTGTACAAAATTTGTGGAGCTTTTCTCCCCGGGCCTCTGCTGAAAAAGGGCAATATCTCAGTCGGACTACCCGGTCAACAAATGTCAAATAACTTGAGGACCATACATGATACGTGATGATAATCAACACAATCCTTTTGATTACATTGGACAGTGTGTGATAACTGTGGCTGTAAAACTTGAGAAGGAATTAAGAGTGACATTTCAACTTATAAAAATGGTGTTGCAGGATGTTGGCAAGGGACATAGCTGTTCCATAAAGAACTTTGATTCTATGAGGCAATGAGACAAAGAGAAATGTAAGATGATGAAGCTTCAGATTTTCATTCAACGTGTACTTTGGAGGGCATTGAAAGCAGACACTTTAGTTCCGTTTTATGAATGAGTGGAACCTAAAGGAAATTAAAGACAAAAATGTTGCTGTGAAGTTTTCTGTGATATTCTGTGTCATGTAAGACAGTAAATGTGGTGAACTAAACATTGGAGTTAGTGTACCCCTCAATTTACATATATATCAGCTCCACTGTTGAGCAACATTGATAAAAAGAACATTTCCCTAAAGCTGTGCATCACGATCTCAAGCAATCCGTGTTTTTGCTCTAATAAGAGCGAACAAATGATTTTCAATGAATCACAATTCAAGACGTTTCCACAGCCCAAAGTTTGTAGTGTTAATCAGCATCTGGATCTTGCCATTTTCTGGTTTCATTGAAACACAAAAAAGAGACTGATCTGAGACCAGTATTTTGTGGGGTCAGATGTAGCTATTTTGAGGAAGGAGATGCAGGTATGGAACTTTATCTGTTCTAATTAACATTCTACAAATGACCCAATCCACAGTTTCTGAGTGAGGTTCAAGAGTGAGTCATAACATTTCATTAAGGCAAGAAAAGTTTTATGGAATGACTTGTAATGAGTTTGCTATTCCTTCAGGTAATGGGGCAATTGGCATACATTGGTAGAAAAAGTGCCAGCAGTAAAGACTTGAGAAGAGGTAGTGAAGAACTGATGATTAGAGTCAGAAACAGTTGAAAGTCATCCTGACCTAAACTGTAGCTGTTTGTAAACATTTTTCAGATTTGGTTTCAAATGTATTCATGTGTCTATTGTCTAAGCAGTATTATAAAGCATTAAACATATAAACAAATGACCATGAAAATGAGGAAAATTAGCAGGTAACTTTCATAAGCCCAAAAAAGGTAGATTTCAGTTTTGTACATGAAACTATCAGCTGTTGGGATTGTCATAAGCTACTCTAGCAAGACGTTCCAAGGACATGACCCTGATGCATGAAGAAATACTACTCAGATGAATCTACCCAAACCCTTGGAGCCTCATTCAGTCCAGTTGTACAGAGGAGATGTGTTGGACTGAACTTGAGCTATAGTTCTATTCAAGGTAGGTGTATGGGTATATACAGTGAACCCCTTCCTCCTGTTTACATGAAGATCTGGTAAGCACCATGGCAGACTGGCAAGCAGGGAAGACAATGAAGACTGTGGCGATGCTAAGTTAGCCACGGAACATCTCGATTCTACAGATAAAGTATTTAGTATGCAGTGAATTATACAAATGTAGTTGAGGGGGATAATAGGAACTTTATATTCTTAGCAAATGCCTAGGGTAACTGTGAAGGGAAACGTGTTCATATCTGTTGAAGGGCAACTTCTGCAAGTGTACCTAAATCTTGGAAAAGTCTGAGAGCCAATATATGCTTCCCCCTCTTCTTCCACACTGATGGCTTGCATCACACATTGCCTTCTATTTATTGATCTTTCAGTTAACAATTTACCCCAGCACTGAAGTTTTCTACCTTGTTGTCAGAGCAGTCTTGACTGTTATTGCTAGTTATCAAAAAGCCTTAAAACAGTTGTTAGCAGCAGCAAAAACACTTAATTTCTCAAATGTTGATGACCAGAAATGGAAGTTTTAGCTAATTTCTGTAAAGGGACTGACTGTTTTATTGAGTTTGCCAAAAAGTAAAATTACTTAAAACATGATGTTCAAAGTATCATATTAAATTGCTATAATGTATAGTGGAAGGAAGTACCAATGCTTTTCAAGTCAGCTTACTTCCTCACATTAAAGATGGTAATACAAAACAGAAAAAAAAGAACTGAGGTTTATGCCTACTTATGAACAAAGTATGCCAGTCTGCTTCATTGATGCCCCTGTTATATTTACTTTATCCCTGGACCTGTGTTGACTAATCTCATTGGATGGCCAGCTGACCTGTCATTTCCTTCTGCATAGTTGTAAAACCTTCCCATGAGGGAGGGCTCTTCCTCCTCCTCCTTCCGGGGGGGAGGGATACACTGATAGGCTGTCTTCTTTACCAGTTTTTGTTTTTTCCTCTTAGTCCATTAAATCCTTCCTTGGTGTTTGAATGCACATTTGCACCCAAGTGAGGGCTTACTTTGCTTTTTCCGTATAAATGCACTTCCAGACATATGCTGTGAAGGCTGTCACAAGCACACAGCTTGGCAAAGCCAGAAGAACACCACTTGTCCAGTTGCTGTGTACTGTGCAGCCAGTCTCCATTAGTTTCTGGAATATAGCAAATTGGACTGTCACTTTACCAATGAATGTGTAAGCTGGCAACAACCATTCAGCCCCACCATCTTTGTCCAGCTGCTGTAGTATGTGGGTTACTAGTCTGTCCTAAATTGTACTGGACACAGTCATGGCTTTATCTGTTAGAGCCACAAAGCTGATTCTATTCTTGCCTTTTTATTGTCAACAGTGTTAAAACTAATGATATTGTAACAGTCTGTTCAATGTCACTTTATCCACTCGCCTGCCGAAATAAACATCAGTTTGAAATCCCCACTACTTGCAATGATGAAATAAAGAATCTAGTACTGGTTCAGTAGTTTTTCAGACTAACCATGTACATGTACTAGCTGCTTTGACATTTGTTTCCATGCATAAGCTGAAGTTTCCTGTAACTATAATAGACTCATCAAGTCTAGTACACTGGAATATAGGAACTCAAAAACACGTGTAACTTATGATCACCTAGCTTACTAGTATACCTCAAAAATGAAGGATAATTTGTAATCATCTAATTTGCAACTGTAGCCCAAAAAGTGAGAGAGTCAAATTGTTCTCCGTTCTTTTTACTTCCTTCTCAATGAAGGCTTGATGGCTTAGAAAGCACATTAAATCTCTGAGACTTTGAGGTCTTTTTACCTTTGCGTTATAGGTTCATAGGTTCATACTAGGCTATCTGCCCGAGGGCATTTACAAGCCTAGCCCATCGTTTTGTGGCTTACGCCACCCCTTTAGTATGGGGAACTATACCCATTATTTTGCAGTGCCTCTGTCGAGCAGTGACACTGAGGTTATCCCTGGGGTATATCTGTGATCTCCCATCCATTGGTCAAGATTTCTCTTGAACAAGGCCAGCGAGGTGCTCTGCCTCACATGTACCGGGATTTTGTTCCACAGCATAGGGAGTCTTTGGGTGATGAATCTATCCCTCCAGCACGTCCTATTAATAGCCGTGTCAAGGTTTAAGTCTCCCGCCCTTGTGGCTCTGATGGATCTAGATTTTTTGAGGTGAAGCATATGCATCAAATCTGGGTTTGACATGGCCTTGTATGTTAGGCAAAGGTCACCTCTGAGCAAGCGGTGGCGACTGAATAGAGCTGGAGTTCTTTCAGTTGGGCAGCATAGGACAGATTTTGAGACCCTTTATCCTTTTGGTGAGGAACTTTTGTGGCCTCTCCAGCTGCTGGAAGTGTCGGGTCAGATACAATGCGAATGGGGCATTGTACTCAATCATTGGTCTGATGAGTGATGAGTAAAGGGAGACTATGACCTCCCTTGATCTAGATGAGAATCCCTTCATGATAAGGTGGGCAATGTAGAAGGTCTTCCTAACTACTTTAGCTACATGGGTGTCGAATGACAGACTACTATCAACCTGGGTCCTCAGGTCCCTGATAACTTCTTCTGTGCTCAGTGGATTGCCACCTATTTGGTAGCTAGGGGTAACCTTGTTTTTTCCGAAGGGTATGACTATGCATTTTTTGGCATTTAACTTTAGGCCGTGGCTCTGGCACCAGTTATCCGTTTCTGTGAGACCCTTCTGAAGGATATCTGTATCAGATGTGTTTTCTACTATGGCGCCCAGTTTGCAGTCATCTGCAAACTTTGCCAGCCATAACCCTCCTGTGTTTGCTTGTACTTCGGAAAAGTAGATGCCAAACAAGAGTGGGCCCAGGACTGAGCCCTGTGGGACACCACTTGTGACAGGCTTTGAGTCTGACATGGTGCCAGCGTTAGTATTAAATATTTCCTTAAATTTGTCAGTAAGATTGAGGGAACAGTGAGGCAGTTGCTGTCACTTACTTGGGGAAAACTGGGAAGAATCTTTGAAGTAGCAAGGAATATTACTTCCCCTGAGAATATTGATCCAGCCTCGGCGCTTCAGGTAAGGCATGTAAAGAGAAAGGTTGCTATATTGGATAAGTTACTATGACTAATAGCTGAGTGTGTGTGCAAGGAAGTAGGTTAAATAGAGTATGAAAGGGGTGGCGGGGTTGAACTGTTATTGATTCACACATTACTACTATGCAGGTGTTCTTGAAGACCATTGAGAAACATGGACAGTGCAACCCAGCAAACTTGTAAATAAATAAGGAATGCCATAGTGCATAACCAGATAGTGAATTTGTGATTACACTTGCAGTCATCAAGGCTAGCTTTGAAAGTGGCTAATGTATGGAATTGATTGACCTGCAAGTGGTGTGTGTTCTGGCTCTAAGGGGACTTTGTGTCAAATATCTATCAATCCAGCAGGTCCTGTTCATCTTCTGTTGAAGAATAAGATGTTGGGGGTATTTGTAGTACTGCCTGTCTTCTGATTGTGAAGAAGTTTGTCTAAGGACAGGGTTTTTCACAGCATGGAAGGCTAATCAAAGGTCAACACACACAAGCCTATAGGAGAAGGAATGAATTGTTTGAGCTTAGATCAATCTTGGTAGATTAAGGGGGTTAGAGGTCTAATTTTTAGTTAGGAATCATTGGGATCTTTCAACTTGTATTTAAAGAAGTCCTTGCTGAAGAGGTATTGTATTCTATGATGGTTCTCATGAGGGCGTAATAGAGGGGAATTATTACTTATTTAGAATGTGCCTACACCTCAATGACTGTGCCAGTTTTGAAGGTGATGCCATTTCTGTTGTATGTATTTGGGCAGTTTGTTTCCTCCCAAATAAAACTATGCTACATTTTTGGCATTGAGGTTGAGTTATCGATGTTGGCTAGGTGAGGATCTTTTTGAAGGATCAGAATATTAGCAAGCATTTTGATAATAATGTCCAGTTTACAGTCATCAGCAAACTTGGTTAGACATAGACCTTTAATGACCACCTCCATGTCAGATATGTAGTTGCCAAAAAATAATGGGCCAAAAACTGAGTCCTGTGGGACACTACTATTGATATTTCATTCTGAGGAAGTGGTATTGCCTCACCTACCCTAACTGTGTGCATTCTATTAATGAGACAGTTGGCTATCTTGTGGGTGATGTAGATTCTATTGTTCAGGCAGCAGAGCTCATCAATAATGCAAGCTTTGGAGAATTGTATTGAAGGCCTTAGCGAAGTCCATATAGATAGTGTAGACAGACTGGCCCTTCACCATGGCTACAGTAACTCTTTCAAAGAAAACAAATAGAATGAGGAGATGGAATCTGACATACACAAAAGCAGATTAAATAAGGTTATTTTTTTGCAGGTCACCTATTTCACTGTTTATAATTTTGATTGTGATGTGTTTCATGATCTTACAAATAATACTGGTGAGGACTGATGGGTCTCTTGTTCCCAAGGTCTGTGGTGGAACTTTCCTTGTGCAGTGTCATCAGTATGGTGAATGTCCAACACATCTTGGAGGTAATCACCAGAAAGGCTAAAGTTGAATAGGTTCCGCAACGTTTGAGCTTAGCTGTAAATGGCACTGACAAGAAGACATCCAGGTGTGTTGTCAGGGCCCATAGTACTGGTGTTTTTCATTTTGGCTAGTGCTGCCAGGGCTTTGTCTAAAGCAATTATGGGGAGCTGGATGGTTTGTAGAGGAAAGGGGGGATGCAATGGTGCAGAATGGGGTGAAATTAGAGAGATGAATTTGTTGAGTAAATCACTGGCTGTGGCCTCTGGATTAGAGTATGTAGTACCATTAGATAACAGCTTAGGGGAGCAGTGGATTTTCTTCTGAGTTTCCTGATATAGTTGAAAAAGAACTTATGATTGTCCTTGGAAGAGAAAGCAATTTTTAGTTCACAGATTGCCTTACACTTCCTAGTGGTGCATTTAAGAATCTTTGCTGACCAATTTTAGTTGATGGAAATGATGGAAGAAAGGGGTTTTATTGATGTATAGCAAGTATTTTTTTCTTATTATCAAATCTGTTTCTGCAAGAATTCCAGCATAAGGGTTTATTCTTGATGTATCTGAGCTGCATTTGGGCAGATGTCTCAATGCAGGAGTTTGGATATGAGTAGAATTTAGAGGTATATGTGGCAGCTTGTTTCAGACTGGTTACTGCTGTTGATTCGTAGAGAGGTAAACACTTTAGAACTTTTCCATTTAGGAGGTTGACTCTGTCATACTCTCTGAACACAGCTTGGTTCATATGTACAGTGGAACTGGTTCTAATGGAGAAGGCAATGGTCTGGTGGTCAGACTTCATTAGGGAGGAGGTGACAAAGGTTGGGCTGCAGGCTGGGGAAATATGTGTGAGGATGAGGTCAAGAAGATTTGCACATCTAGTTGAGCAGAGGCCAGTTTGGTTCCCAGAGTTGATGTTTAAAAAGGCTAGGAACTGTTGTGCATATTTGTTATGGTTGTGTTTGTTTCCCAGTTGGATGGGTAATTGAAGTCTGTTAAGAATATTGTTTTGGATTTAATAGGTATGATTTCCAACTGATTTAAGTATGAATCATGGTTAATAAGAGACATTGCTATGAGACCTAAAATTAGCAATAGTGTGACAGTCCTTTTTATGCTACTGTGATTTCCAAGTGTTTCACAGTCCTTTTTAATGCTAACAGGATTTCATGAGTTACACATTGGTATTGTGTTGATTTTCATATGTCAAGGATTTACAGCTAAAGAATCCAGTTGGCATAATGGTTAAGGTCTTCGTCTCTTATGTACAAGGGATAAGGTTCGATCCTGACCGGCCAATGCCTGTTTGGACTTTGCATGTTCTGCCTGTGTCTCTGTGGTGTTCCTCCTACCTCCGAAAAAGTGCTGATGCTTTCCATCTTGAAATCGCCAATAAATGGAGCTGTAAGCAGCAGCACAAACTCTACATGGTGCTCTTTAGGGGGAAGAGTTGTATAAACTAACCACTTTAGGCATCTTCTGTGGTGTGCAGTGCCCTCATGACAGGAGAACATGAATCAGAGACTGCACACCTTGGCAGAGCTAAAGACTCGGTGTGAAATATGGCTTTAGGTGATTCAGTCGTGTTGACTAATGTCACCAAATTTGCATTGGTATTTGCCTGTGATAAGTGTGTTGAGGACCTGGCCTACTCTGATCTATGCCGGGGACCCATGCTAATGGTGAAGGAGTATATGTGCCCTTATTGGCCAGTGTTTGCCTGCCATAAATAACAGTAGTTCTGGGTCAATAAGCTACTGGCTGGACAGTTTCCAGTTGCCCAGCTTGGGTTACCTGGTATAGCTCTGTTGAGCGCAAGCTGGATGTTAAACCAATTAACTTGATAAACATGAACTAAGAATTGCTACACCCAAGGTAGGTTTGGATGAGGCTTGGAAGTGGATGACATGATGGCAAGGAGAAAACTGAACATCCTGTGTTTCCAGGAAAGGGGATGGAAGGGCAGTGGAGCAAAGCCACTTGGCTTGGGATCCAGAGTCTACTACACGGGAGGAGGACAGACTAGAAATGGTGTTGGAGTTGTGGTGAGGGAGAGGCTTCAGAAGACAATGAGGGATGTCATCAGAATTAGTGACAGACTCATGGCAGTCAGACTCCAGCTTAATGACAGGGTACTGTTCATAATCTCAGCCTATGCTCCACAGCAATGTTGTGATAATGAGCAAAAGACCACATTCAGACAGCAGTTGCAGGACTTACTAGATAATGCAGGACAACATGAACTGGTGTTGATAATGGGTGACTTGAAGGTACCTATTGGGACAGACAGAACAGGCTATGAGGACTGCCTTGGTCCACATGGATGGTGCAACAGGATTAAAGAAGGAGAGGCCATTCTAGACTTCTGTTTGGTAAATGGCTTGATAGTAGCCAATACATGGTTCAGAAAGACAGACTGTCACAAGATCACTTACAAAAGTGGCCAACATGCAGCTCAGGTAGAATTCCTCCTAGTAAGAAAAAGGCAAAGGGTTAGAATCAGTGATTGCAAAGTCATCCCTGGTGAAACTGTTGGTCCACAGCATAAACCACTGGTCACCACAATCAGTTACAAGCAGTGGTCAGAGAAGACTCTAAGGTCAACAGAGTCTAGGCTGAAGACCTAGAAGTTGATGAGAGAGAGCACAACACTTCAAGGAATTACTCAGGACTCTAGCATCTCTGGAAGAGGAGGAAATAGGTGGGGTTGAAGAAGAATGGCAGTGCCTCAAAATAGCATGGTGAGAACTACACAACAGATGTGTAGCAGAGCCAGATGTGGAAATAAGGTACATAAGGAAAGCTGGTGGTGGAATGCAGAAGTCCAGGAGCTCATCAAAATAAAGGTGTGCATGAAAATGTGGGAGATAGAAAAGACGGACCAGGCAGGAAGGATTACTGGTTGGCTAACAAAGAAGCCAAGAAAGGAGTTGCAATAGCACAAAACAAGGCATCAGCAGGACTCTACCAGCTTCTGGAAAGTAAGTCAATAGAATGCACAAAGAAACTATCAGGTTGCAAGGCAAAGACAGAAAGATCTTAAACTCACCCATAAATGGAGCTGCAGGCAGCAGCACAAACTCTACATGGTGCTCTTTGGGGGGAAGAGTTGTATAAACTAACCACTTTAGGCATCTAGTGTGGTGTGCAGTGTCCTCATAACAGGAGAGCACGGATCAGAGACTGCACACCTTGGCAAAGCTAAAGACTCAATGGTGTGAAATATGGCTTTAGGTGATTCGGTCGTGTTGACTAATGTCACCAAATTTGCATTGGTATCTGCCTGTGATAAGTGTGTTGAGGACCTGGCCTAGTCTGACCTATGCCGGGGACCCATGCTAATGATGGAGGGGTATATGTGCCCTTATTGGCCAGTGTGGGCTTGCCATAAAAAACAACAGCTCTGGGTCAATAAGCTACTGGCCGTTCAGTTTGCCAGCTTGGGTTACCTGGGTAGCTCTGTTGAGCGCAAACTGGATGTTAAACCAATCAACTTGATAAGCAAATGGTTGGGAGATGTGCTGAGGAAGAGGCTTCAGAAGATAATGAGGGATGTCATCAGAATTAGTGACAGACTCATGACAGTCAGACTCCAGCTTAATGACAGGGTAGTGTTCATAATCTCAGCCCAGGCTCCACAGCAAGGTTGTGATAATGATCAAAAGACTGCATTCAGACAGCAGTTGCAGGACTTGCTAGATAAAACAGGACAACATGAACTGGTGTTGATAATGGGTGACTTGAAGGTACCTATTGGGACAGACAGAACAGGCTATGAGGACTGCTTTGGTCCACATGGATGGTGTATCAGGATTAAAGAAGGAGAGGCCATTCTAGACTTCTGTCTGGTAAATGGCTTGATAGTAGCCAATACATGGTTCAGAAAGAGAGACAGTCACAAGATCACATACAAAAGTGGCCAACATGCAGCTCAGGTAGACTTCCTCCTAGTAAGAAAAAGACAAAGGGTTATAATCAGTGATTGCAAAGTCATCCCTGGTGAAACTGTTGGTCCACAGCATAAACCACTGGTCACCACAATCATTTGCAAGCAGTGATCAGAGATGGCACTAAGGTCAACAGATTCTAGGCTGAAGACCTGGAAGTTGATTTGAGAGAAAGAACAACAGTTCAAGGAATTACTTAGGCCTCTAGCACCTTAGGAAGAAGAAGAAATAAGTAGGGTTGAAGAATGACAGTGCCTCAAAACAGCATGGTGAGAACTACACAACAGATATGTAGCCAAGCCAGGTATGGAAATAAGGTACATAAGGAAAGCTGGTGGTGAAATGCAGAACTCCAGGAAGTCATCAAAAGAAAGGTGTGCAGGAAAATGTGGGTGATAGAAAAGACGGACCAGACAGGAAGGAATACTGGTTGGCTAACAAAGAAGCCAAGAAACGAGTATATTTTCTGTGTTCAGAGCTATCCAGACCTTGCTGTGGTAGAGGGAAGTCCTACTGCTTACCAGTGGGAGTGGTGCGCATTGTACTGCCTATCTAACGCTAGAGTGGTTTCCAGCTCTGAAATTGTAATTTTATTGGCCTTTTTGGGCTGATTTCTATCCCTTTCAACTTTCTGGCTTAAAATCGTGTGTGTTTGCACATTTTTCACATCATGCAGCACTGTGAGGCTACAGTTAAATTATTCCAGGTGCCAGAAAGTCTGCTATTCAAATTTACCCTTAGAACTAGCTGGTTTCTTAGTAGTAGCACTAAAATCTGAACCCCTGTGACTAGCACTTGCTCTAGAACCTGCTGGAAAGCACTAGGAAATCTGAAACTGATACAAGCACTCAACTCTCCTTGTCAATAAGGAGAAATTAATTGTAGGCACTAGTCTATAATTGCAAAGTACCTTGCAAAGGTAAGGGAAAACAGCTCTTAAAAAAAGCACCTAAACAGGCATGTCCAAGGGTCAGCTTCCAGTGATTTCTCCTGTCCATGTGGTGAATCTGGGCATACTGGGGCAATGCGGCAACTGCCTCATGTACACAGACAATCCTCTCCTCCTACAACCCAACACTACAACCTGCGAGAGATGCACTTACATAGCCAAACTGGAAGCAAAGCTCTCTCCGACCAAGATTGTGCCAGACAGTCAAGAGGAGAAGGTAACACCTGCACTACACCTCAGGCAACTCATAGCCCTTCAAAACCCACACCATCAACACTCACACATAGCAACACTAAACCCACATATGCAGAGGCCCTTAACATTAACCTGCCCAAGCAACAAGGACCTCCGAAGCTGAAACGCAAACAAACACCACTCACAACCAAAGTGACACATAACTCACAACACCAGTGTGCCACCCAACAACAGCCCCTAACACAAGACAATGTACCCAACACTTTAGTCATATGTGACTCTATAGTCAGGCACACTGATGTCCCACTCACCAGTCAGCTGCCTGTCGGGTGCCAGGATCCGCCACATAATGCATGCACTCAAGTCACTCCACAACAAGTACAAATACGACTCTGTCATTGTCCATGCTGGAGTGAACGACTTGAGACATACCTCCCTAGACTACATGAAAAGAGACATGGAAGAGCTCTTAGATCATGTGGCCCAGGCAGGTATGATCCTAGCCCTGAGTAGCATCCTGCCTTCGCCCAGAATTATACCACAGTATAAGGACATAATTATTGACTTCAACAATTGGCTAAGCTTCTGGTGTAATTCAAAGGGGATCCAGTATCTGTCTGCCTGGGAAGACATGTTCGACAAACCACGATGCTTTGCCAGAGATGGTCTGCACCTGTCACCCCTGGGATTCAGGTTACTGGCTAAAGCTCTTGCCACCCTTATAGTGCCTTTTTAGGCAAGGTTCAAAAGATAAAACCACCACCGTAAAAGATACAAGCATGCAAAATCTGAAGGTAATGCTACTCAATGGTAGAATTCTAAACCTCAAAATACACTCTCTTGAGGCACTCCTAAAAATGGAGAACATAGATATCTGTGCAGTAACTAAGACCTGGTTCAAGGCTCCAGAAAGCACCTCTGCAATACCAGGCTACAACTCTTACCACACTTTTCGGCCACAAAACCAAGACCAAAACACTAAAGGTGGAGAAGTGTCCATATTCACCAAGGATATTCACACCTCCAGGCTAGTTGCCCAACACAATGCATCTGAAATTCTCCAGGTGCAACTAACACTAGGTAAGACTGCAATCTAAATTGTAGCTTGCTACAGATCCCCCACCATGCCCCAAGATTCTCGCTACACTTTTCTAAACATACTGGAAAATATTAAGATACAACCAAACACCCTAATACTGGGTGATTTCAACTATCCTGCCATTAACTGGGAAAACTACTTTGGTACCAACTCCTTTTCCCAACGGTTCTTGTAATTCATAAATTCCAACACCCTGGATCAACTAATCCATTGTCCCACCAGGGGCTCCAATATCCTAGACCTGGTCATTACCAGCATGGGAGATGGATGCTCCACACCAGTCATCACCCCCTCATTGGTCAGGTCTGACCATAAGCAAATCACCCTTGACATCCACATCCCACCCCCACCCCCCAGTAAGGAAACCTCCTTAAAAAACTTCTCCAAAGCCAACTTCATGCTACTGAAGTCAGAAGTGACAAACTTGCAGAATCCTACACTAAGGCACTGTACGAGCACATCCACTTGTGCATGAATCGTGCCATCCCAAATAGAACCAAGATGTTCTTCTCCAAAAAAAGGAAGCCAATCTGGTGGTTCCCTGCTATAAACAGACTATACAACAGAAGGAAGAAACTGTTGCAGAAAAGAGGAAAATCCCAGGATGCAAAAAACTCCCACACCAGCCTCAGTAAGAAGCTGAGATCCCTCATAAAATCCTCAAAAGCTAGTTATGAAAATAAAATTGCCAAAGATTCCAAAGACAAACACAAGGCATTCTATTTTTATGTCAAGAATCTAAATGGCAATGCTCAGATCTGCTTTGAGCTACAACAGAATGGCATTAAATATACTGATCCCAAGGATATTGCCAATATCCTGGCAGATCGATTTAGTGCCAACTTCACCCCCTCTCACCCCCCTAAAGGGCCCATCTCAATATCAAAAGATTGCCAAATTCCGGTAATCGCGGCCACACAGGTAGAAACCGCACTCTCCAAAGCTAAGAATACAGCATCCATGGGACCAGATGACATCCCAGGCTGTGTACTACATGAACTACAAAATGAACTGGCATCTCACCTAAGTGTCATGTTTAATCATAGCCTCACCTCAGGCTTCGTGCCCACTGAGTGGTGCACAGCTACAGTTATCCCACTCCACAAGGGGGGATCCGCCTTGGATCCTGGGAACTACCGTCCCATCAGCCTGACAAGCCTGATCTGCAAGGGCATGGAATGCATTATCATGGAACTTATAAACAAAGGCATTGGCAAACTTCAAACACTGGACCCCACCCAGTTTGGGTTTGTGAAGGGCTGATCTTGTCTCCTGAATCTGACTGACTTCTTCGAATCAGTCTCCAGAGCTGTGGATGAGGGTAAGGAGGTCCACACAGTCTATCTGGACCTCACCAAGGCCTTCGACACCATCCCCCACTCTGGATCGTAGATAAACTTACTAAGCTGGGCATTAATCCCTACGTCACTCGATGGGTTGCCAACTGACTTACTGACAGAACCCAGACTGTAAATGTAGCTGACTCCAAATCCAGTTCCAGACAAGTGACAAGTGGAGTACCTCAAGGTTCAGTTCTGGGACCATTCTTGTTTGGCATCTACTTCTCTGAAGTACAGGCCAACACTAAAGGGACTCTGGCTAACAAAGTTCACAGATGACTGCAAACTGGGAGCCATTATTGAATCCCCAAATGATGTGGATACTCTACAAAAGGGCCTTACAAAAACAGATGCCTGGTGCCAGAGCCATGGGCTCAAGCTTAATGCCAAGTAATGTATAGTTATCCCCTTTGGAAAAAAACATGTACCCATGAATTACCACATATATGGCAGTACACTAAACATCGAAAGTGTGATGAAAGATTTAGGGACACAGGTGGACAGTGGTCTCACATTCAATAACCACATCGCCACAACAGTCCGGAAATCCTTCTGTGTGGCACACCTCATCACTAAGGGCTTTTCATTCAGAAAAAGAGGTCATTGTCCCACTGTACTCATCCCTCATTAGACCCATTATAGAATATAATGCCCCATTTGGTATGTACCTCACAAGACATCTGCAACAGCTAGAAAGGCCACAGAAATACCTCACTAAAAGAATCACAAGCCTAAAGCAAGATGTCATATGCTGACAGTCTAAAAAAACTCCAGCTATACTCTGTGGCATATCGTCTACTCAGAGGTGATCTCTGCTTAACATACAAGGCCATGTCAAACCCGGAGCTGTTGGACATGCTCCACTTAAAGAAATCCCAATCCCTCAGAGCCACATGCTCCAGGGATCTAAACCTTGTCATTACAATGAACAAAACATGCTGGAGGGATAGGTTCCTGACGCAGAGACTCCTCATACTCTGGAATAGACTGCCCATACATGTCAAGCAGAGCACTTCATTGGCCCTCTTCAAAAGGAACCTTGATGACTGGATGGGAGATAGGAAATTCATCCCAGGGATCATATCAGTCGCCCTGCTAGACAGGGGTCCAGAGAAGTAAATATTGTGGGAAGAAATATCCAGGGAATTGTTATGGCTAGGCTTCTATAAGCCCTAGGGCCGATAGCCTAGTACCAACCTATGCACCTATGAATAGCACAAAACAAGGCATCAGAGTTATTCTACCAGCTTCTGGAAAGTAAGTCAATAGAATGCACAAAGAAACTCTATCAGGTTGCAAGGCAAAGACAGAAAGATAAAGATGATAGTGAAATACCTTTCATAAGAGATTCCAGCAAAAACCTGCTTGCCAGTCCACAGGACATCAAAGGCAGGTGGAGGGAGTACTTCCAGCAGCTTCTGAATTAAGAAAACACCTCAAAAGCTTACTGCCCCAGACACAGCCTACAATGAGAGAAGTGGAGCTCACCATAGAAGAAGTAAGAACAGCACTAAGTAAATGAAGTCAGGGAAGGCAACAGGCACAGATGAGGTCACATCAGATATAATAAAGATGCTGGTGAGATAAGGGAGAAATGACTCCTGAGTTTACTCAAAGTAGTGCAGAAAGAAAGGCACATCCCAGATGACTGGAGAATAAGCATACTAGTGCCAGTGTTCAAGAACAAAGGGGACATTCACAACTGTGAGCAGTACAGAGATATCAAACTCCTGTGACATTACATGAAAGCTCTGGAGAGGGTGATTGATAAATGAATACTCAGAGTAGTAGAAAGTAAGATGGGAGATAAGCAGTTCGAATTCAGATCAGGATGCAGCACGACTGACCTGATGTTTGCAGTGTGACAGATAGCTGAGAAGAACCTAGAGATGAGGAAAGAGTTCAATTGTGCATTCCTAGATTTGGAGGAAGCATATGCCAAGGTCCCAAGAAAGCTGACTGGGGCAGTCCTGCGGTGGTTCAAAGTCCCAGAAATATTGTTAGATTTAGTGCAGTCTATGTACAAGGACCCAGTGACCCAAGTACAAGCAGTGTTTGGTCTCACAAAGGGGTTCCAGTTGGGAGTGGGTATGCACCAGGGTTCAACCCACTGCTAATCATACTGGTGATGCACTACATTAGCAAACAGATCAGAGGGGACAGAACAACAGAGGTGGTGTATGCAGACTATGTGGTATTAAAGACAGACTCAGAGCAAGAACATCAGCAAAGGATAGGGGAATGGAATGCAAAACTGAAGGGATATGGATAAAACTGAGTATAGTTAAGACGGTTGTAATTGCAGCAAGCAAATGGTGGAGTTCAGAAGAAGTTGAGAATTGAGATAGAAGGGAAAATACTGGAAAAGATTAACATTTTCAAGTATCTGGGAGTGGTAGTTGAGGAGAAGGAATGTCTAAAGGAGGAAGTTAAAGCTAGAATCAAAGGAGGTGCAGCCAAATGGCACACAGTGTCAGGTGTAGTATATGACAGAAGAATTCTAAAAAAGCTGAAAAGTAAGGTGCACAAAACAGTGGTGTGACCAGTACTACTGTATGGTACAGAAACCTGGGCAATATTAATATACAACCAAACACCCTAATACTAGGTGATTTCAACTACCCTGCCTTTAACTGGGTAAACTACTCATGTACCAACACCTTTGCCCAACAGTTCTTGGAATTCATAAATTCCAATGCCCCGGATCAACTAATCCATAGTCCCACCAGGGGCTCCAATATTCTAGACCTGGTCATTACTAACATGGGAAATCGATGCTTCACACTTATGGTCACCCCCTCGCTGGCCAGGTCAGACCATAAGCTAATCACCCTTAACATCCACATCCCCCCCCCCCCCAGTAAGGAAACCTCAATAAAAAACTTCTCCAAAGCCAACTTCATGCTACTGAAGTCAGAAGTTACAAATTTCATGACACCCATGCAGACGGGAACTGAAAGTTCGACTGCTGAGTCCTACACAAAGGCACTGTACGAGCGCATCCACTTATGCATGAATCGTGCCATCCCAAATAGAACCAAGATGCTCTCCTCCAAAAAAAAAGGAAGCCAATCTTGTGGTCCCCTGCCATAAACAAACTTTACAACAAAAGGAAGAAACTGCTGCAGAAAAGAGGAAAATCCCAGGATGCAAAAAACTTCCTTACCAGCCTCAGTAAGAAGCTGAGATTCCTCATAAAATCCTCCAAAGCTAGTTGCGAAAATAAAATTGCCAAAGATTCCAAAGACAACCACAAGGCATTCTATAACTATGTCAAGAATCTAAATGGCAATGCTCAGATCTGCTCTGAGCTACAACAGAATGGCATTAAGTATACTGATCCCAAGGATATTGCCAATATCTTGGCAGATCGATTCAGTGCCAACTTCACCCCCCTAAATGGTCCATCTCAATACCGGAAGATTGCCAAATTCCGGTAATACCAGCCACACAGGTAAAAATGCACTCTCCAAAGCTAAGAATACAGCATCCATGGGACCAGATGTCATTCCGGGCTGTATACTACATGAACTACAAAATGAACTGGCACTTCACCTCAGGCTTCATGCCCATTGAGTGGTGCACAGCTACAGTTATCCCACTCCACAAGGGGGGATCCACTTTGGATCCCGGGAACTACTGCCCCATCAGTCTGACGAGCCTGATCTGCAAAGCCATGGAACGTATTATCATGGAACTTATAAACAAAGACAATGGCAACCTTAAAACACTGAACCCCACCCAGTTTGGGTTCGTGAAGGGCCGATCTTGTCTCCTGAAACTGATTGACTTCTTTGAATCAGTCTCCAGAGCTGTGGATGAGGGTAAGGCAGTCCACACAGCCTATCTGGACCTCGCCAAGGCCTTTGACACCATCCTCCACTCTGGAATCATAGATAAACGTACTGAGCTGGGCATTAATCCCCCCATTAATCACTCGATGGGGTGCCAACTGGCATACTGACAGAACCCACAGTGTAAAAGTAGCTGACTCCAAATGCAGCTCCAGACAAGTGATGTCCTCAGGGTTCAGTCCTGGGACCTCTCTTGTTTGGCATCTACTTCTCTGAAGTACAGGCCAACACTAAGGGACTCCGGCCAACAATGTTCGCAGATGACTGCAAACTGGGAGCCATTATTGAATCCCCAAATGATGTTGATATTCTACAAAAGGGCCTTACAGAAACAGATGCTTGGTGCCAGAGCCATTGACTCAAGCTCAATGCCAAGAAATGTATAGTTATCCCCTTTGGGAAAAAACATGTACCTGTGAATTACCGCATAGGTGGCAGTACACTAAACACTAAAAGTGTGATAAGAGACTTGGGGACACAGGTGGACAGTGTTCTCACCTTCAATAACGACATTGCCACAACAGTCAGGAAATCCTTCTATGTGGCACACCTCATCACTAAGGGCTTTTCATTCAGAAAAAAGGAGGTCATTGTCCCACTGTACTCGTACCTCATTAGACCCATTATAGAATACAACGCCCCATTTGGTATGTACCTCTCAAGGCATCTGCAACAGCTGGAAAGGCCGCAGAAATACCTCACTAAAAGAATCACAGGCCTAAAGCAGATGCCCTATGCTGACCACCTTAAAAAACTCCAGCTATATTCTGTCACAAATCGTCAACTCCGAGGCGGTCTCTGCTTAACATACAAGGCCATGTCAAACCCAGAGCTGTTGGACATGCTACACTTAAAGAAATCCCAATCCCTCAGAGCCACACACTCCAGGGATCTAAACCTTGTCATCACAATAAACAAAACATGCTGGAGGGATAGGTTCCTGACCCAGAGACTCCCCAAATTCCCGAATAGACTGCCCATACATGTCAAGCAGAGCACCTCTTTGGCACTCTTCAAAAGGAACCTTGATGACTGGATGGGAGAAAGGAAATTCACCCCAGGGATCACATCAGTCGCCCTGTTAGACAGGGGTCCAGGAAAGTAAATAGTGTGGGAAGAAATAGCCAGAGAATTGTTATGGCTGGGCTTGTATAGGCCCTAGGGCTGATAGCCTAGTACCAACCTATGAACAAATAAAGGCAGAGCAGTTGAGGAAGCTAGTGCTGATGGAGATGAAGTGCCTGAGACAGGTGACAGGATGCACACTATGGGACAGCTGAAGAAATAAGGACATAAGAACAGAAGCCAAAGTAGCACAATTGCAGAAATTGTAAAAGAAAACAAATTACTGTGGTCCAGGCACATGTGCCGAAAAGCAGAAGATTTGGGATAGACAGGAAGAAGGCAAGAGGAATCGGGGCATCCAGCAAAGCAGTGGCTGGATTGTGTGAAAGAAGACCTGCGACAGTCAGGCATGTGTGTGTCAAAGAAAGTAGGAGAGTGGCACTGAATAGAGCGAGATGGCAACAGTTGACACAACACCTGACCCCATGTAAAAAATGTGAAAAAGGGGGTTGATGCTGACGCCATAGGATTACAGCTGAATATGTATATCCACCACATTCCAGAAAGCCTGCACAATAATAGGTGCTAAACCAAAGTACAGAAGAAATGCTATCAGTATATTTAAACTATGTCTCAAATATAAATACACCTGTATTATATATGTGTATTCAAAAGTCTGGAAGTCCTGAATCTCAGGAGTTTTTTGTTTAGGTTCCCCTCATTAAGTAGTGTCTCTTTAATGTAAGCTTTGTTTAGAATTTGCTGAGCTGGTTTATCCAGAAGATAGACTCTGCCTGAAAACAGAAGTTATAGAGACAGCAGGCCTTCTAGCCAGTATGTGAAAGCCCTAAAAAGAGAGCTGCAGCCCATCCCTGGCAAAAGAAGCTGACCTGCATACCATCACCTCCCACCCTTACACTTACTGTATCCCCCATGAATGACACTAATTAACACAGTAATTTTTTTTTTTTTTAAATATTTTTATTCATTTCCAAAAACAAGAAAACATGAATGCAGGTTATTTATGACAATGTAGTATTTACAAATTATTTAAAAAGGTAGGCTAAAACCTCTAAACAGATATCAAACATTAAAACCAAAATAAAGTATTTACAAGGGTGTGTATTGTTGACATATAATTGACTTTCTATACAATTGTTTCCTGATTATAATCTGCTGCAGTCATTATTCTCCAGTATTTCAGTTACTTTTTGCCGTGCTACGTATAATGATGTAGTTCTTTCAGTTCTTCCTTTAATAGTGTTCATTTCCAATTGCGATACTGCTGGCACCATATTCATTAATTGCTTAAAAGTTGGAGAAGCTTTGGATTTCCAGTTTGATGTAATGTTCTCCCTTGCAATAGCTAGGAGAGTCCATAAGATTACATATTTTGTTCTTGGCACACAGTCGGGTACAGGTGCATTAAACAAAATAATAGATTTGGAAATCTGGAATTTATCATTGAATACCATTTGCAGAAAATAATTTATTTTATCCCAATATGGTTTAATCAAATGGCATTCGTAGAACATATGTTGCCAGTCTGCTTTTATTGATAAATCACATCTCCAGCAGCCATTATTTTTCTTAAACATAAGTTCCATTTTATGAGGGATTACATAAGATCTGTGTATGAATTGCCATGTAAAAAGTCTCCAATGTAATGAAAGTGATGTCTGCTTTGGAGAGAATAATTAGTTTTTTATCTCTGTCATTTGGCACATGTCCATTAACTGATCTATAGTAATTCCATATTTTGTCATTATTATGCATTTTTTTTTGTTTGTTTTATAAATAGATGATAAGTATCCCTTTCCAGTAATGGGTTGATTCGTTAGTAATATTATATGTTCTATAAGGTTAGGAACATTTTGTCTTATTGATGGTTGCATTGTTTCTTGTTTGCTTAATATATACTGTCTTAATTCTTGTACATGTAACCACGAACTATCTTCCATATTTAATTTCTGTTTAATCTGGTCTATTGTCAGAGGTTTTCCAGAGTTTAGCAATTGATGCCAATATATTAATCCCTTTTCTTTAAGCATGTTGACTACTTCCATATTAAATGTTATTATATTACCTTGTGTGTACGCTACTGGATATAAAAGAAATGACCATGCTTTAATATCAGGATTGCTATTAATAAGATTTTGGAAAATTTTTAATGTATAAGTAATGTATTTGGAACTTATATTTTTATTCTTATGTATCATCATATATTCCTTCATCAGCCATAGAAAATTGTTTGGTATGAAATCTGTATACTTATTTGCTACTACAAATCCTGATTTTAACCAGATTCTCTCATGAACTAGCTTCCATTTTGATGTATATTTTGTATTTAGCCATAATGATATTGTTTTAATAATGGATGAATGCAAATATATTTCTATGTCTGGTAATCCTATGCCACCTATATCCCAATCATCTAGATGATACTTCATAGCTATCATTGTTTTTTTTGGATACCATAGGAATCTTGCCATTAAATCATTTGTTTTAGGTGCGATTTAGCTGGTGGCAAAGAACAAGCTTGTATGACACAAAGAATTTTTGGAAATATGATCATTTTAATTATATAAAGCCTTTCTTCCATTGAAAAGAAGAATTTATTCCATCTTTGTATTAGATTTTTAATATTATTTAAGGTCTCTTTATAATTTGTTTCAATTGTAGTATATAGGTTGTTAGTTATTATAATTCCCAAGTATTTAATTATATTATCGGTAGAGATATATTTATGGTATTTTTTATTTAGATCTTTTTTATTAGTGTTTATAAGCAATACATTTGTTTTGTTCTCATTAAATTTAAGACTTGAAAAGTTTTGAAAGTTTTGAATAGAGTCCCATAATGCTTTTAAACTGCTATTATTATTTTTTAAGGTAATTAAAATATCAGAAAAAGTTGAATTTTAAGCACTAGGCTGTTGTCTAGTTGTATTCCTTCAATATTTTTATCCATACGTATATTATTTGCTAAGGGTTCAATGACTAGCGCAAACAATAATGGAGAAAGAGGGCAGCCTTGTTTTGTGCCCTTAGTTATTTTAATAGATTTAGACAGACAAGATCCCAGTTTTATATAAGCCAATGATTTTTCATATAATGATTTTATTACAAAGTGAAGTTGTTTGAGAAGCCATATTCTTCTAAAACTAACCACAGATAATCCCAGTTCACTGAATCAAATGCGCTATTTATGTCTAAGCTAATAACATTCATTTTGTTTTTGTGACATTTATATAATCAATTAAGGAAAGAATTCTTTTAATGTTGTCATAAGTGTTCCTATCTTTTATAAAACCTGTTTGATCCTCCTCTATCAAAAGTGGTAGTAATTGTTTTATTCGAGCAGCATGTATTGCCATAAAAATTTTATAATCTATATTAAGAAGTGAAATGGGTCTGTATGATGAACATTCACTGGGATCTTTATTTTGTTTCAGAATTGGTGATATTAATGTGTACTTCCAAGAAGGAGGAATGTCTTTACCATTTTTAACTGATGTAAAGACATTCAATAACAACAGCAAAGCCTCATTTGATAGTAATTTAAACATTTCTGGGGTGATATTATCTATACCTGGAGCTTTGTTTAATTTTAGCTTATTTACTTCAGCTTTAAGTTCTGTCATTGTTATTTGTTTATCTATTAGTTGTACCTGCTCCTCTAATAACCTAACTTTAACATTGTTTTTGAGAAAACTGAATGTGTTTCTGTTTTCTCATTTTGATTATTAAGTTTATGAAGAAATAGCCTAAAACCCTCTAGTATTCCTTCTAAATCAGATACTTTCTTTTTGGTTTCTATATTATGTATTTCCTTGATTTGATTTGTTTTAATAATCTTTTTAGTCCTATTTGCTATTCTTCGTTGGTTTTTAGGGTTCATTGAATAGTAACATAGTTTAATTTTTTCTAAGTTGATCATTGTTTTGTGGTGTAGCGTCTCTAAGTATTTTTTATTAGTATCTTCTAGTTCTTTTATTAAGTTGGTGTTTCCATTTTGAATATCAAGCTTTAAATTATCTACTTTTGACTGTAATTCCATTAATTCCTTATTCCACTGTTTTTGTTTATTTTTATATCATCCCACCGCTGTTCCATATAGGTATGCTTTCAATGCATCCCATATATATATTTCAGATGCATCTTTTGTAAGATTGATATCTAGGAATGTTTGTGTCTCTTTAATATAAAATTCCTTAAAATCTTTGAGATTTGTTATGCAAGATGGTATTCTTGTTACTGATATCCTTCTCTTGAAACATAAGTGTATCTCAAACATTATGGTATTATGGTCCGAAAATGGACATGAAATTGTCTTGACTTTATTTAATTTAGAGGTTAAATCCTTTGTTATGTACACTCTATCTATTCTAGAGTATGTATTATGTCTACGGGAAAAATGTGTAAAGAATAGTGAATCTGGGATAGCATACTCATTTATGTCAACTATATTAAAAGTTTCAACAAACTCGGATAACAACTTTGTTAAAGGTGATCTCTTAAGTGCAGTTTTAGTATTTGTGTCAGTTTCTTTTGTAATGCAATTGAAATCTCCAGCTATGATTAAATTGCCTTTGGTATATTGTACAATGTCTTCTAAGTGTTGTTTGGCCACTCTAACACCTAGTCCTGGTATCCAATAAATATTCACTAATGTATATATCATTTCATTGATAGATATTGTCACTAGACAAAACATTCCTGAGTTGTCATGGAACGTGTTTATGATTTTAGGCATTAAAGTAGTGTTTTTCCACAAAATTGCTACTCCCCTTCGCTTCTGATTATAGGTGGAACTTACTAGTATTGTATAATTTTTATTGTTTATTTTATTTATGTCTTCCTGTGTAAGGTGTGTTTCCTGTAAAAATACTAGTTGCACTTCACATAGCTTTAAATATCTATAAAGACTTCCCCTTTTGCAGCTGTTATTTAAACCATTTACATTAAGAGATATACATTTTGCAATTGGATTTATATTAGCTTTGCTTTTATCCATATTCATATACTCGTAACAATGTGTAGATGTGTGTACATGAAGAGAATGACTTGTCCTTTCTTCTTCCAACAGTATTACAATAGAATATAGACACCCAATTTAAGTAAATTACAAGATCATAACTGAGAACAATATAAGATAAACAACCACCAAACCCCTCCATGAGAAAAAACATCTCATCCTTGAATGATCTAATCATTCAAGCGATCTCTCTAAGTCTGCATTTCAGCATCCTCCCCCGGCCCCGCCATATGGTAGTTTTATAATGAAAAGTATCTTATATATCTCTTAAATATACATGTATCTGTTTTTACAGATTACTTAAATACAGTCTTTATCTATTTTTAATATTTTATAAAACACTAAGGCAACACAACTATACATAGATTTAATACTTAACTATTTGGTTTTGTTTAAATTGTAAAGGAAAATCTTTTATTTTAATATATCTTTTATGTAGCAATAACGGTTATGCATATTAAAAATAA
>NC_056725.1:1704648201-1704918201 GCF_019279795.1 Protopterus annectens | reverse complement strand
ATCATATTCTATACTAGCAGTAAAAGGCAGGTAATTTATAAATGAACTATCTAAACATTATTTAGAGTTAGAAAAATCATGACTGTAAGTATTTACACTGTAATAGACAAAGATATGTTACCTTGCTTTCTTTATGGTTGTTTCCTTTAGTTATAAAATGTCCTGCTTATCTTGTATTTATATTGTTTCAAAGACTGACACATGTGTAAAGCATGAATGCTTTCAAAGAACTTTTTTGCCTTACAGAGCAAATAGAAGACAATAATGTTTGTGTTTTTCATATGTCTTTTATCGTTTCTTCTTCTTGTCAGCAGTGCTCCATTCATTTTTTTCTAAGTGACGCTTAACCCCAAATTGGGAGAAATCCATTTCTTCCACATTATCCAAGGTTTTATTAGCTGAAAGATAAGAAACTGTTGCTTGCAGAGTGTCAAAAGTTTTAGGACCTTCAGTAAAAATATTTTTATTCTTGCAGGGAACAGCAAGTGGACTTTAAGTTGTCTTTTTTCAATTCCTTTATCAGAGGGAGACATTCTTTTCTTGCAGTTATAACTCCAGCAGAATAATCATTATCAAATCTGATTATGTTGTCTTTGTATTTAACTGGAGAAGTTGACCATGCTGTTTTTAAAATAAGTTCCTTGTCCTGTGATGAAAAAAACTTTACTATTATTGATCTCGGGTGATTTTTTGATTTGATGGTTGATGAAGCAGCTCTTAAGGATCTGTGGGCTCTTTTAATTCCATAAGAAAGAGCTTCAGGCAATTTTAAAACTTCTGGTAACCAGGTAGTAAGAAAAGTCACCATGTTATCTCCCTCTGTTTTCTCTGGTAGCCCATAGATGCGAAGGTTATTTCGTCTGGACCTGTTCTCTAGATCCTCTATTTTATTTTGTAATGAAGCATTTTGTTGTGATAAAAAATGTAGCTGAAGATCTTGTTCTGAGAGTCTGCCCTCATTATCATTTAAGGATCTCTCTATGTCAGCTATTTGAGACTTCTGTTGCGTCATTATTTCTTGTAGTTGCTATATTTGTTTTGTATATCTCTCCTCAAAAGTGTCCAGTTTGGTATTCATTTTGTCAAATTTCACTGACGTATAGCATTTAATAAAGACTGTATCTCCTTTTTTATCATCTGGTCCTGTGTGGTATGCTTCGAAAAGCTCATTTTCAGTAGATTCAGATACCTTCCTTCTTGTTTTTGACAGGAAAAATAATGTTTAAAGCCAAATTTTTTGCACTGTAGACTTCTAGTGATATTAGTAGAAGTAATTCAACAAAATAGGTTTGTCTACAATATCTAGTTTTTAAAAATTCCTGTCAGAAATATCTTTTGAGTGCAGAGCTGAGAAAAGATGCTGCCAACCAGTCTACATCATAGCCACGCCCCCAACACAGTAATTATTAAAGTCAATTGTTTTAATGTTGAACTGCGGCATCCTTCTCAAAGATGACAAGCTACTGGTCAAAAAAGCACATTTCCTGCTTCAGGCACATACTTAAAAAGTTAAAACATGTCTTTATGCTTCTCCCCTACAGAAGAGTGTCTGGGTCATTGATCCCTTGATCCCCATGTGAGCAACCACAAGGTTGTATACATATCTAGGACAGTGGAGGGATCTAAAGGCCCTTGTCACAGCATAGATCCTGTCACCAAAGAGATAGCTATTACTTTCACCTAGTTAGGAGTACCTATGACAGAGATAGCTATAACTTAAATGGTACCATGAGTGGTTACAGGCTCAGGAGACCTTATGAGTACACGCTTGTAGTCAATTTACTACTTGTAGTAGTTGGGAGGAGATGGTGTTGGTGTGGATGTAGAAATAGCAGTATCATAATGTGGCTTAGGCTTACTCTCTAGGAGACTTGGATAATGATTTATTTGGAATCCCAGCATGAGTAAGCTTAATGTTGGACATTTATGAGGTGATATGCTGTTTACTGACACATTCAGTAGTGCTGCCTCCAATTTAAATATTTACATAGTTCACAAATGGTTTTAATCCTTGATAAGAGCAAAGGATTTGTGGTAAACATGAGGCAGTTGTTACACTGCTTCAAGGTCCCAGGTGCTAACAACTGGACACAGTAGGGGCTGGAGATGCTGGTAGTCCCATGGTGACAATGGTAGGTGAAATGATACTATTATGTTTACAGGACTGGAATTGGAGTACCCTAAATTAATTAGAATGGAGAGGGTATTGTTTAGAGTAGGGAAACAAGGGTGAGTAAGGGAATAAGCACTTGTTGCTGAATGTCTAGGTTATTCAGACAACATATACAGTATATCTCACTCATGGGTACCTCCTATACTACAGTCTAAATTATCTCACTGTACTGTACCAAGATGTTACATACCGTACTAAACTCTATATATTTCAAGCCATTGGGAAAGTTTGTCATCATTGTAGTTACTCTTTTAGGTAAACACTTAACTGATAAAAGTCTTTAAATGCTTACATACTACATCACATGCATTACACACAATACCAGTTCATAATGATCAGATTTCAAGAGCAGACAGCATCAGTAAGAACAATTCAGTTACAGAAATGATACCAGAAGATGAGCAATCTTAACAGAGGATAAGCAACTGGTCTTTAATTGCTGACTTTCTGTACTCAAGTATACTTTATGCCTCAATTTGAAAGAGCCTTTGCAACAATTTTATTTATTATTTATTTATTTTACATTTATTTACCGGGTACTGTCTGACTGGGCTAGGAGCCCATTTTAAACGGAGACCCGGGGAGAAAAGCTCCAATACATACAGTACAAAATAGACAGTGGACTGGAACAAACATGAAACAATACATATTAAATAGATTCAACAGTACAGAACATCATTTTCAGTATTTGAGCTAGTTAATAATTTACATGTGGAACTCACAGACTTATCAAAGAATATAGACTGAATAAGAAGTGAGAGAAGACAGCTGTTTATTAGATAGAATTGTGAGAAAATATTTTAGTGAATAGAAAAGGGCAGGACAAAGAAGAATTGCAGAAGTAAAAAAAAGAATTTTAAGCAGGAGTAGACAGACACAGATGCATGAAGAGAGAAAAAAAGAGCTATGGTCTGTATGTATGAGAAAGGGCAAGGTGGTGCAGAAAACATTAGGATTTAACCAGGAGAGCAACAGTGTCAAATCCAGTTATTTTTAAGGTGTTCTTTTAGTATTGATTTAAAAGTAGGATAGGAGAGAGTGCTTTGAATTTTTAGTGGAAGGCAACAATTGAGGTGAAAGACTAATGCAGGTAGTATAACAATGCAAGGAGGCCACAGAAGGCAGCTTTTTATGCAAGCTTAGTAATGCTTATAGAAACGCAACTATCAGTAGGACAAAATCTCATGATAGTCACAAAGCATGAGAACAGATGAACCTGACATTACTGTGCTATAAAAACAATATAATGTAGGCAGAATGATAAAAAACAAATTCACAATCAACAGTGACAGTTTTGAAACCCTCATAAGGTAAATGTACTGAGCAAGATGTGCCAAGTATAAGGAAAAAAAATTGATTTTTTATGCAATGTTGTATAAAGATTTAAGATTATCATCCACTATCATCCATAATAATTTGTTATGAGAAGTGACTTCAATGGTTGCATTATCAAGAAAGAAGACTTTAAATTTTGTTTTCTTATGAGAGACGGATTTGGGGAAAACAGTAGTCGTTTATTTTTTTAGGGTTGAGCATGAGTTGTGAGTTTCAAAGCCATGTTTCGGTGGCTGTTAGAACTTCCAGAGTCATTTTTTGGAGGTGTGCAATGTTAGATGTGCAAATGAATGTGGAGTCATCTGCGTACTGTATTAGGGAGGCCTATTGTGTGGATGGCATTGGCGAGAATGTTACAGAGGAGGGGACCAAAGAGAGAGCCTTGTTATACATCAGTGGTGACTGGGAGGTATGGAGAGAAGGTGGAGTGCCATTTTACTGATTGATACATATTGCATAGGTAACTTTTGAACCACAGAAGGGTGGGCTAAGAGAGACCTAATGAGAACATATGAAGTAGAAGTTTACTGTGACAAACTGTGTTGAAGGCTTTAGACAAGGCTAGAAATTAGGAGGAGACTAGTTTGCCATTATCTCTAACTTTATTGACAGTATCTCTATAGGTTAGAAGTGCAGTGTTAGTACAGTGGGAAGGATGTAAGCCATGTTGTGTGGATGATACGAGTTCTTCCTGCTGAAGATAGTTTAGTATTTTTTTATTCATTTTTCAAGTATTTTGGAAAGGGGGACAAGATTGCTATAGGTCTAAAGGTATTTATGTCTGTTGAATTTTCTCCTTTGTACAGAAGAATAATATGTGACTTTTTCCAGAGAGAGGAAACATAGTACTTATGGATTGACCTGTTTATAAGGATTGAGACAGGATAAGTAATGCCACTGGCTGCTATTTTAAGGTACTCAATTAGAAGATCATCAGCTGAAGTAGAGCATGGTTTGAGTTTGAGTAGATGTGGGCACAGGTTTGAAGGTGAAAGTGAATGTGGTGATACGCGGCTGTTGGGCAGGATTAGGATTAGATGTTGGGTAATCCTTGATTAGAGATACTGTACTGTCTGTGAAATAAGTTGAACTGTATCATGGTTTTGAGTGATGATTTACTGGGACCGAGGCTAGGGTTAATTTTTTGGCCAGGATGTAAGATTTCTTTAATGGCTGTTGATAATTTTTAAAATTGTGTTTACTATTATTCTAAAAGTTATTATAGTATAGTTTTTTGACTTCATTAATTTAGGTGAGTTAGGGTTAGGGCGCGGGTTAGGTTTGTGTGTGATTGTGTCGACGTGAGGGTTAGGGCGGGTTAGGTGAGTTAGGGTTAGGGCGCGGGGGAGGTGAGTGTGTGATAGTGACGGACCTTAGGGTTAGGGTTTGTGTTAAGGTAAGTGGATAGATAGTAGTGTTGGTACAGTTTAGTGTTGGGTTAGCTGTAAGATTTAGGTGCATGTATGTGGATTGCTGTTTGTTTGGTGTGCTTGTGTTGTGTGTATGTGTTTCGGAACAGCAAATTTTTTCCCTAGAAAAAAAATTAGCTGTTCTGCATTTTCGATGTTGTCAGTGTTAGCTGAATTGGGGTCGATATTAGAACATTCGAAATTGTGAAATTTCGATGTTCTAATATAGACCCAATTAGTTGTGTGAAACCAATTAAGTTCATGCTAGCTACAGGGGAGCTAGAGTTTCTGTAAACCAATTGAAACACCTAGTAGTATTTTTTCTTATAGAATTGTGATGGATATCTTTCAGTATAGCTGGATTGTTGCCAGGAGGGATGTAAAAACAGTGACACATATTTGTTTATAATTGTTTAATTTCAGGAGTAATAAAAATCTCTGCTGAACTGAATTTTGGTATTGGTTTATTATAAGGGAAAATGTGGTAGTTAAAAACAGTAAAACTCTAATGCCAAGGACCGGATAGGATGAAACAGCTAAAATCAACAAATGAAATATCATCCAATAAAGACGTAACCACCTTTAATGTTCTTTTAATGTTGAGCGCTTTTGTCTGAAATAGGACTTCAGCAGGATAAATTAACACAAATGTTCACATTATTTAAACCACAGCCAGCCAATAAAGATCAAAGTTGTTGCACAATAAACTAATTAATTAAAAAACAGGAAAGAACAAAACAAATACAGTTTACAGTAGACCCCGTCTTATCCAGTCCCCTGGGACCGGACCTTAGGCTGGATAAACGAATGGCCGGTTAATCAGAAAAAACTTTACAATAAGTTACTCTTTTCAACCTGGCACTTCGGAATGTCTTGACTTATCGTTTTACTCTTGAAATGTTAAAATAGAGAAACAAAAATGAACTTGTAAAACGATAAGCCAAGATGTTCCGAAGTGCAGAGAGGATGCAGAAGTGTTGTTCTTCTCTGTCTGTTGCTACAACTGGTTAAAGTAGAGTCCGGTTAAAGTGAGACCAGATAAGAGAGAGTCTACTGTAGCTAATAAAATTTGTATCCTTTAAAATTTGATATTTATAGTCTCATTTAATCCAGGGAATTTGTCAGCCTGCAACTTAATTTGCCACCAGGTCTCTTGTTTTTCAAGAATATTTTTATAATCACCAACTCTATAATCTAAAGCGATATTTTCTAAAACTGTAAAATAAAACTTGTTAAACGTATTGCACACATGGGAATGCTTAAACAGGGCATTACTTTCCCCTTTTGTTTTGATCGAATACACATGTTCTTTGATTCTCTTAGCAAATTTACGGGTGGTCATATCCACATAAAAAGCTTCACACAATGAACATACAGCAATATATACTGTTCCTACTGAATTACAAGTGACATGTTCCCTAATCATAATAGATCTATCCAAGTGTGACAAACTAATATTAGGTCCTTCCATAATAGAACTACATGCAGTACAGCTACAGAAACCACACATACATTCCTTTAGGTCTACATGTGTATATAACAGGCACCTTGTTGTTTCTAACCTCCAAATACTGTTTGAAAGCTTTGCATTTTTTGTAAACATAACTTGGGACCAGAATTAATAATAGCATGCAAATCAGGGTTAACTTAAAGAATTTTCCAGTTATCAAAAATAACATTTTGTATACCTAAATTGTCTGCCATCACCCATAACATAAAACTATTCTTGTAATTGGTGTTGAGTGTGTTGTTGGTCTTATTTACCACCCCTGCCATCAGAACAGTGGGAAAATTAATTCCTCTCATATAGTATTTATTCTGCAGTAGACTCCAGCATTGATTGCTTATAGCCTCTGGTGCAAAACAATTCAATTAATTCATTAATTCCATCTACATTTTCTTTTTCATCTGTAGTTAATATACATAATCTTATTTGTCCATGGGGTATATTGTTTTTTTTAATAAAACTTGGATGAATGTTAGTATAATATCAATAGGTGTTAGAGAAACTAGCTTTTCTAAAATCTTACTAGAAAAACGTCCTTTAACATAGTCACAAGTAACTAAAACACCAAAATATGGTACGGTTTGATCAACATGTCCCATTGTGAAGGTAACAAAATCAGTACTACTATTGACTTCTGCCACAGACTTAATATTATCCTCCCTAGATCCATCAGTAACAAAAAACTAAGTCATTGACAAATCTTTTATAAAAATATATATGTTGTTTAAAAAAATCCATGTTAGATTGCCATCCTGTAACCAGATTGGCAAATGAAAGTGCCACTGTTGCACCCATTGCAACATCTCTAAGTTGTTATTTCTCATTGAAAAGAAAAAAGTTGTTTTCTAACATTACCTCTGAGTAAACAACACATATTAATGCTGGAGTTAGAAAAATGTAATGATCTAAGATATTCCAAACTTTATCAATGGGAATAATTGTATAAAGTGACAACATCAAGTGTAAACAATATATATTTATTATTATCAACATTAAAACTCTTTAGGGAATTTAAAACATCCCATGAATAGTAAGACTGAAATAACTATTCCTAGATTTTCTATTAAATAAACAGATAATTTATTTTTCACATGAATCATGAAATACTTGGATGGTGGATTGTAATGGCAGTTTGAACATTTTAGCCCTTCTTAATATACTACTTTCCAAAGATTTAACATCCTTAAAAACATATTGTAAGTTAGATTTTCTACAAAATAATTTTAAGTCCAAGAGTGTCCAAGCCAAATTGGCTCACTTACTAGGTATACAGGACACTCCTTCCTCCAATAAATAAATTTCTTCATTATTAAAAGTCTCTTTGGTACAATTATAAATATTGCCAGCAAAATGAACACATTTGTCCATAAAACTTTGTTGATAGAATTTACTTGCCGATTCTCCAATTTCTTCCTCTCCCCTTGTTTGAAACTTGTCGCCATCTGGTTTGCTGTGTTCCAGAAAAAGAAATGAATTCCGCTAAAGAACGCTCAGCAGAACAAAAACCAATGTAAATATTGGAAGAGCGTTGCACCACAGGTATTAGTATTTCATATGAGTATTCAAAACTTGCTAAACAACCAAAATGGCAGAAAGACAGCTTCAAAACAACAGCTTCAATAACAGGCTTTTACCATGTTGAATCCGCAGTATATGAAATATAGAGCTTTGCTGTTGTAAAAGTCAAGTGGCGTTGTAATTACACACCTTTACAACATGTGGATGTCATAAAAACAGAAAAAATGAACATAAAAGTGAAGAACCCTTCTGATATAAACAATGGACAAGCGCTTTCAGCTTTTTCAAGCCTTCAGATCCAAGTAGGTAAGCTGGGTTCAGTGTTTAAAAGTTGGTATCATCCAATGAAACAACCTCAGTGAATGATGAATGTTAACAAATCAAGTTAGTCCATTGGTACACACCTCCATAGCTTGAAGTTAAAACTCTTTATTTAAACCAACATGACAGTTTGACATTTCTAAGACAGACTCAGACATATTTTCAGAAGGAATATTAGTAAAATATTTTCAGTAGGTTCTGGTTAAAAGAACAAGATCTGCATAAAAGCCAAGCCATTGAAGCAGTAAGAGAATTTCTAACTGAAGAGAAGGTAGAATCACATTTGATATGTGATCTTTTGGAAATCTTGTTGGAGTACAATGTGTTTACCTATGACAACAGCTACTATTGGCAGAGATGGGGGGGTTGCCATGGGCACGACCTGTGACAATAGTTATGCAAACTTGGTTTTAGCCAGCTGGGAGAGAGCTTGGTCCAAGGATAACAACATTTGGAATGACCAGATAATTCTGTACAATCAGTTTGTGGATGACACCTTCATTGTATGGAAGGGCAAAGAAGAAGATTTAAGAAGCTTTGTTAACTTCCTGTCACAGACCACTACTTTCCTGAAATTTGATGCAAAAACATCTAGAGAGATGATTGACTTTCTGGATGTGAGATTATCTTTTGATCCGGGGAAGGGAATAAACACTTGCCTCTATAGGAAAGATATGTGGCGAAACCACATGGTCCATTTTTCCAGTATGCATCCTAGGCATATTTTCTCTAACATTGATGAAAATCAAATTGCAAGGATTTCAAAGCTATGTACAGAAGAGGCAACCTTTCTCCAGGAAGAAGAGAGGCTTATTAATAATTTCAGCCAACGAGGATATGGAAAGAGAAGTTTAGAACTAAACAAGACCAGAATTAATGACATATGTAAAGGAAAAGGCAAACCTTTTTATTCCTCTAAGGTCAGAGAAGGTGAAAGTACACCATCCCTAGCTATACCTAAAAGAACATCTAACTTAAGGGTCAATTTGACTTACACTATGGACCATGATAACGTATGCCAGGTGATCAGAAAGTTCTGGCCGATTCTAACTTTGGATAAAAAGTTAAAAGAGATTGTTGGAGATAACCCAAGTTTCCTTTTCAAAAATAAAAAGACTCTCAAAAGGATTTTATGCTCAAATGATGGGATATGTAACAACTACGTACATAATAATTCATCAGGAACAAAGAAATGTGGCTTCTGCAAGGTCTGCAATGTAATCAATTGTAACAACACATTTAAGCATCTGGTTACTAAACAGACATTTGTTTTTCATGGATTAGCTAATTGCCTAACCAGCAATATTGTTTACATAGCTAACTGCACTTCCTGCCCAGCATTTTATGTTGGAAAAACTAATATGAAGCTAAAGGAAAGAATTATCAAACATCAATCTGATATACGTAACAGAAAGGAAACAAATTCCCTTTTTCTTCATTTACGTGAGCATGAGGGACATAGCTTTGTTTTCATGGTCATTTCAAAGATACATTTGAGGGACATAGCTTTGTTTTCATGGTCATTTCAAAGATACATTTGAGGGACATAGCTTTGTTTTCATGGTCATTTCAAAGATACATTTTACTTCCAGAGACCAATCTGACTGAGAGAGAGGAAGCCAAATGGATAATGCGGCTGAGGGCAGACAACCCCCATGGCCTTAATGGCTGTGTTCCCTTAAAACCTTTTCTTAAAAATAGACGATCAGTGAGCTGTGCTCACTTATGACCTGTTTTCATTGACAGAAACCTTAAGTATACTGACTTAGGCTCTGATGTACCAAAGAAACTGTTGAAATGAAATAAAAAGAGGCACCCTAAATGACCATCTTTATTTTCTTTCTTTTTTTTTTTTCTTTTCACCTTTTTCTCTCAAATCTTTGCTTTTATGCAGAGCTTGTTCTTTTAACCAGAACCTACTGAAAAGATTTTACTAACATTCCTTCTGAAAATATGTCTGTCTGTCTTAGAAATGTCAAACTGTCATGTTGTTTTAAATAAAGAGTTTTAACTTCAAGCTATGGAGGTGTGTACCAATGGACTAACTTGATTGGTTAACATTCATCATTCACTGAGGTGTTGCCTTGGATGATACCAACTTTTTAACACTGAACCCAGCTTACCTACTTCGATCCGAAGAAGGCTTGAAAAAGCTTAAAGCGCTTGTCCCTTGTTTACATCAGAAGGGTTCTTCACTTTTATGTTCATTTTTTCTGTTTTTATGACATCCACATGTTTTAAAGGTGTGGAATTACAATGCCACTTGACTTTTACAACAGCAAAGCTCTATATTTCATATATTGTGGATTCAACATGGTAAAAGCCTGTTATTGAAGCTGTTGTTTTGAAGCTGTCTTTCTGCCATTTTGGTTGTTTAGCAAGTTTTGAATACTCAGATGAAGTACTAATACCTGTGGTGCAACGCTCTTCCAATATTTACATTGGTTTGCTGTGTTCTCTGCTCTCCCTGAAAATTTCTAATGACCGAAAAAAAAAAAAACTACTTTGATTTGCTATTCTTTTGGACCATCTTAATGGATCTAATAAGAAAAAATCTTTATTATTGTTGTTTTCATTTTGTATAATGTCTACACTATCCTTATCTTTGATTCTTGTAGCTTGGGTAAATCATCTGAAGAGCTGTAAAATGATAATGTATCGGTATACGGATTCACTTTAGAAGCTCAAAATACAGAAATGTCGAAATTCAGTATTTCAAGCCCATAAAGTGAATCCTGAAAAGAGCGAAAGCTCAGAAGCGTGAATCCCAAAACCTTGAATACCGGAGGTTTTGAATTTCACGCTTCTGAGGTTCTGCTGTGGTTATGGATTCAGGTAAGAGTGTGTGTGTGTTAAGGGTTTTGAGTAGGGGCTGTGGTGTGTATTAGTGTGTTTTGTTGCTGCGATGTGTGTGTGCGGGCAGAATGTAGCTTGTGTGGTGGTGTGTGTGTGTTTGTGTGTAGTGCAACCTCGGAGTTAGAATATTTAAGTAAGGGGGGTGTGGAGGTGCAGGGGGCTTTCCCCTCTGCTTTTATGTAGTAGAGAGCTTGTGTTTGTGTGTGGGGAGGATGGTGTGTGTGTGTGTGTGTGTGTGTGTGTGTGTGTGTGTGTGTGTGTGTGTGTGTGCAGTAGTACCGCGAAATTCAAAATCTCCGATGTGCGAGAATTTGAATTTCGCTCTTCTGAGTTTTCTATGTTTCAAAAATTCGACTTTATAGCTTCAGAATACTGACTTTCTAAATTTCACTGTTTCGAGGATATAAAGTGAATCAATCGGTATACACACTAGCCCGCATATCTGTACCCTTTATACTGGAAACGGGAAGTGAGTAGGCAGTGTCATTGTTGTATGCTATAATATACCTTAGCAACTTCTTTTTCTTTCTCTCTATGTTGTTGAAGGCACTTCTGTGAGCTAGAGTAAAAATATTTTCATATTGAAACATAGTTTGCCCTTGCTTTAAAGAGGCAGATATATGTGTGCCCAAATCTTTCGATTCATCCTTAAGCACTTGGATGAACTGTTCATTATGTTTGATAAACATTTTTAGTAACTCCAACCCTGAACTATTGAAATATTCAGTCAGTTTATTGAAAAAAGGATCACATTGATCTAAACCATTAGGGAATTTGTCTTTATTGGGTGATATTTCATTTGTTGAAATGTGGTGGTAGTTGGGAAATTTTAAAGCAATACTACCACTTTCTTGTTTATACAGTCATTACGAATGGCATTACAGCCAGGAGATGTAATTTCAGAGTCATTTATGCTGAGCTTAAGCCAAGTTTTAGTTACAGTGAGAATATCAGGCTTATGTTGGGTAATCCAGGCATGTAGTTCAATAATTTTATTTTTTGTGCTTCTAACATTTATAGCAGCAAAAGTTAGATTACCCGGGTTGGGTGACCATTGTAAGGTTAGAATAGTGTGTAGAAAAGAATTGTCTTAATGTTCATTGTGATTGGTGGGGCCAGGATTAGAGTGAAAGGATTTTAGTATATTAGCAAATTGATGACACTTGTTTTTTGGAGAGTATTTTTCCACTTAATTGTTTTGGTTTGAGTTGCAGTTGAGTCAAGTCAATCTGTATTTGATATAAAGGTGATGGGCATCATTAAATAGGTTTAGTGCAATGTGTGGAGAGTGTAGGGAGAAAATATAAATACGTGATTGGAACAGAGCTGGAGAGATGTTTAGAGCTATTATAGAGTCATGGTAGGATGAGAGATGGCCCAGTAGCAGGATAATATTAGAGGATAAGCTGAGTAGTAGCATGATTAAGTATACAAATTTGTGTGTTATTGTTTGCAGGTAGTGGCGAAGTGGGATCAAGAAAGAAAAAAAGTTGCAGCCAGTAGGATGTTTAGTGGTGTTGGAGCCTGAAAGCTAATAGATGGTAGGTGGGAAAGATGTATTTTCTGTGAAGGAAGAGTGTTAGGTTCTTCTAGTATCTTCTCTGGAATATAAGGAATAGAGTGGTTTAAAAGGCTGAAGTGTGATGATGTAGTTAAAACAGGAAAAGGAGATGGTTTATTTGGGAAAAGTAGAGGATACAATATAGAGTAATCTGCGGTGGTGGTGCTGCGGTAGCATTGTCTTCTCACAGTAAGACGCTGTCCAGTTCGATTCTCAGCTAGAGCGTCTTCTGCGTGGAGACATATGTGAATGGGCGTACCTTCGTTGAAGGTTGTGCATCAGGGCTGGTAACTCTGCACGTAAAAATCAACTACCAATCATTAGCAGGCCGGGGTTCCGCTCTGGCGACCCCTAACCAGGAAAAGCCGAAAGACACAACAACAAAAGAGGATACAATATAGAATAGATAGGCGCTGTTATGGAGGAGTGTGACTATGAAAGAATATAGTGCAAAGCAGTATGGGAGAGAGAAAGGTAGTTGGGAATGGTGCTAAAAGACTAAATAGAAATTGGGAATTAGGTAAAAAGAAGCAGAACTGTTTGCAAGATAGTAGTAAGGTCATTTGGGAATGTTAGGGAATAGCAGTCACAAGTGAAATGCATTATGTGTAAAGTATAATAGTAGAATAAGAGGGTGTGGTTTGCAATTGAGGGTAGGGTATGGGAGCAAAGCAGGCTTCCACCCTCAGTTCAAATGACCACAGTGAATTAGAGCAAGAGAATATGGGAAAAGTATAAGAAGGATGGTGGTGGTAAGAAATTTTATGAATGCTAGCTCAAAGTAGGTTAGTAAGAGGTACAGTGGATATAACAAGTTTACACACCCCTGTTAAAATGCCAGGTTATTGTGATATAAAAATGAGACCACAACAAATAACTTCAAAACTTTTCCCACCTTTAATGGGGAAATGTGACCTATTACTTGTACAATTCAATTGAAAAACAAATATGTTAGGGGAAAAAATATATATATAAAAAAAAATAAAACAATGTACAATACACTGGTTGCATAATTGTGTACACCCTTAAACTAATATTGTTGAAGCACCTTTTGATTTAATTACATCATTCAGTCTTCTTGGGTACACACCTGCCATCAATTAAAGAGACTGTAATTAGCCTCAAATAAAGTTCAGCTATCCTAGTAGGATTTTCCTGAGATTTACTCAGTAGCCTGCTACAGCAAAAGCCATGGTTTGCAGAGAGCAAAGCATCAAAGAGATCTCATTGTTGAAAGTTATGAGTTAGGAGAAGGGTACAAAAAATATCCACAACATTGGATATACCATGGAACACAGTGAAGACGGTCATCAAAAGTGAAGAAAATATGGGACAACAGTGATGTTGCAAGGAACTAGACATCCCTCCAAAATTGATGAAAAGACAAGATAAAAACTGGTCAGGGAGGCTGTCAAAAGACCTACAGCAACACTGAAGGAGCTGCAGGAATTTCTGGCAAGTACTGGTTGTGTGCTACATGTGACAACAACCTCCCACATTCTCCATATGTCTGAACTATGGAGTAGGGTTGCAAGACCAAAGCCTTTTCATACACAGAAAAACATCCAGGCCCAGCTAAAATTTGTAAAAGCATGTGGGAAAATGTGTTATGGTTTATTGAGACCAAGGTTGAACTTTCTGGCCACAATTCCAAAAGGTATGTTTGGCGCAAAACAACACTTTGCATCACCAAAAGAACACCATCCCCACGGTGAAGCATGATGGTGGCAGTATCATGCTTTGAGGTTGCTTTTCTTCAGCTATAACTGAAGCATTAGTCAAGGTGGAGGGAATTATGAACAGTTTAGATACCAGTTACTTTTGGCCTAAAACCTTCAAGCATCTGCTAGAAAGCTGAAGAGGAATTTCACCTTTCAACATAACAACGACCCCAAGCATACATCCAAATCAACAAAAGAATGGATTCACCAGAAGAAAATTAAAGTTTTGGAATGGCCCAGCTAGAGCCCAGACCTAAATCCAATAGAAAATTTCTGGGGTGACCTAAAGATGGCTATACATAAGAGATGCCCTTGCAATCTGACAGATCTGGAGCACTTTTGCAAGGAAGAGTGGGCAAATATTGCCAAGTCAAGATGTGCCATGCTGATAGACTCCTACTCAAGAAGACTGAATGGTGTAATTAAATCAAAAGGTGTTTCAGCATAGTATTAGTTTAAGGGTGTGCACACACAACAAAGTATTAGTTTAAGGGTGTGCACGCTTATGCAACCAGCGTATTGTACGTTTTTTATTTCTTTATTTTTTCCCCTAACAGATTTGTTTTTCAGTTGAATTGTACAGGTTATAGGTCACATTAAAGGTGGAAAAAGTTTTGAAATTATTTATTGTGGTGTCATTTTTTTATATCACAAAAAACTGGCATTTTAACTGGGATGTGTAAACTTTTTATAGCCACTGTATATTGTTAGAGAACCACAGTAATGCAGTGTGTATATATATATATATACATATATATATATATACATATACATATATATATATATATATATATATATATATATATATAGAGAGAGAGAGAGAGAGAGAGCATGTTATCATAACATAGCACTAAAATGATAAGCACAATATCAAACCATCACTTAGTAAATTGTCATGGGATTAACCCAGTACATCAAAAGAGAGTTATACTTATCAAAACACCAGCAACTGACATTGCAAATTTAATGGGCATAGGCTCAACATAGATAAAGCTTATCCAGTCTGAATGAAATTGATAGAAATACAATACACTTCCAGGGTCTTTTCGCTGTTCTACACAGTCTTAGAACAAACAGAAATGTAATACTATATGACACAAACCTGCACTGTGAAGAAAGATAGTGACTGAGTAGAACAGGAGACAATTGTGAGGGGATATTTAGCAATACATTCTATTACACTGATCTTTCCACCCTCAGGTCAAATTATAACAGAGGGTAATCCGTTAGTCGCCAGTTCAAAACTATTAACAGAGAGCTACAATGTTGAACAGGTTTTCTTTCATTTCCTGAATGCAGAAACTTGGCAGCTAGGGAGATTATGTAACTAGCATATATAGTGTAAACTCTTGGTCAAGAGAAAGGACAGTGGCCAACTTAATAAATGGTCCTTAGAGTGCAAGGACTACTCTCTTTGTGGGAGATGTTAAAGCAAATTTCCAGCACATTCAGGCATGTATTTGACTAATTGAAGTTAATGCATAGCAAGGTTCTTCAAGATAGATTTGCTTACATTGTACAATGACAAAATTCTCAGTGAAAACATTTGGGAGTTGGGCCTTGTGGCAGAGCTCCTGCAGTATCTGGGTCAGATGTAGTGACCACAGGTGCAGTGAAGCAAACAAATGAGAGTGCATCAGAAAAAATTACAAACAACCCAGTAATACTGAGTGTTCCACACAATGTTACTGCCGAGCTTGAAGAAACAACTCTCAACCAGCCAGAATTGAGAACACTGAATACAATTTAATGTAATAAACGGCCACACATAATGTTGAAACAAAAGTTTAGCACTTTCATCCCCTTAATAAAGTTGTGACTTCATCAGAACTTATTCTACCACCATCAATGCAATAAATGTATACAGCAGTGAAACAGGTCATGTGACATAGTTGACCAATAACAACCACTTTTACTTAATTATTAATAGATTTGTAACTTAAAACAAAGCTGTTGAATAAATAAGAATAAAAACTGTATTGAAAATTGTTAAAAAATATTTTAAAAAAAAATCATTAAAGTGTGGGTATAATAGCAGCAAACTTAATGGAGACTACTGTTTAAAACCTACTTGTTAACATAAAATATGTATAATATATATATAATTATTTGTTAGAAATTAACAGTTGCAATTTTTTTAAAAATGCTGTTGAAAAGGAATGACAGCTTGATGGCATACTTTTAGAGTTTAGCCACTGTTATTTTAGCACACTATTTATACATTATATATAATTGAGACCAGGATGGGTGCATGTGTCCAGTCTTATTTGCCATAATAGTTTTATGTATTTGATCTTATATTCCTATGTCCCACCTCTTTGATTAGGTATAACTTGTTCCACTACAAAGAATTAAAACTTCCTGTTATTGAGGCAAGATAATGTGTGCTTGTTAAGGGTGTTCTTGATATTGGCATTTCCTGTGTCATAGTAATGCCCATAAATATACCTTCTCAGTGCCCTTTCAGTCTTGCCATGTAAAAACAGTGACATAAATCGCAAAATGTGATATACACAACCCCAGCAGTGCTGCAATTACATACATTATTTAAATTGAACTAAAAATCAGTACTTTTTAAGTTTTAAACTAGACCGTTCAAATATGTACTTAGTGTTGACACATACCACACTTTCTCATACCCTTGGTCCTATCAGATCTCTTAAGATTGTAATCTGTATTTCCTCCTTCCAACCTCTCTTTCAAATTCATATGTCTTCTGTAGACAAAACAAGGACTATCACCTAAACCCTCTTTAATACTATTGTCACATTCAATAATTCTCCAGTTGCTTCTAATAATTTGCTTAATGTCTTTACTGTAACTGTCATAGGAAATAATCCTATTCCATTTATAATTATATGGGCAACTACTATGTGTCTTAACATCTTCTGTGTTTACACCAAGCAAAGAGTGAAATTTGTCTCTTCTCTTTCTACATATTTCACTCTTAGTTTGATTTAACAAACTTAAAGGATATAGCCTCTGTCAACAAACATTCAAACCAAATTAAACATTTCTGCCAGAAATTGATCATATTCTGATACCATCCTATAGGCTAGTATCATTTAACCTTTAACAAGGCCCTTTTTTAATGAAAAAGGATGATTACTTGTAAAGTGCAAATAATTATTGGAAAACATGATTTTCTATATATGTTAGAATTGTAATAACTGTGAAGCATATTCTTCCAAATAATTAACAACTTTTACAGAATGTGAATGAGTGAACCTTAAAAAATCAGTGGTCGAATTTAAAAATTCATCAAAACCCTCAATTATGTGACTGGGTACCTTTCCAAATGGTGAAGATGTCATCCAAAAATCTTGCAAACATTGCAACATGGCATATATATTTAGTGCTGAATACAAAGTTTTGTTCCCAGTACCATAACACAATATTGGCGTATAAGGGGGCACAGGCTGCCTCCATAACAACACCTGCCAGCATCTTATAATATTCCCCTTCAAAATATATGTAATTGTCGTGTAAGACTACATCAATAAGCTCCACCAATACATTGATGTCCTTGTTATTAAGGGAGCTATTTATACCACATGCTTCTCTAAACTATTTTATTCCTGTATCATGAGGAATACCGGAAAAAAGATCAACTACATCAGTGGTAGCTAAAAGCCACTTTTAATTGTAAAACTCGTGTGTAAATTTCTTTAAAAAATCAGAAGAATCTTTTAAACTATAAGAATAGTCTCTAAAAATAGTGTTTTAAGGTTCTGCCAATGTATAGTGCCAGTGGGCGTATCTTGGATCTGCCAGTAGAAACTATAGGTCACAAAGGCAGATTTTTTATGCTTTTATGAACCTTGGGAATGCCAAATATGTTTGGAATTATTCCACTTCTAACAGCATCTCTCTTTAACTTATACTTCATTGATACCATCAGTAAGCTCATGCAGACTTCCTACCTACCTAATCTTTTACCTTCTACCACATCTCAACCACACAACTCCCCCTTCTCATTACAAATAATTCCTACTAAATATATTAAAAACCTGCTTTTTTAACTTAAACCATGTTCACCTTCTGCTGATAAGCTACCATCTCACTTCCTAAAGATTGCAGCTAATTCTGTAGCATAACCTGTCTCTATCCTTATTAATCGCTCCATTACAGAAGCAACTGTCCCTGCTATTTTGAAAAAGTCTCACATAATACCTGTCCACAAGGGAGGAACTTCTATTGAACTCTCTAATTACTGACCTATAGCAATCCTCTCTCCTCTTTCTAAAATTCTTGAATGTTGTGTTCACAAACAAATCTTAATCTGTCTTATCTAAGAAAATCTGATTACTCCAACCCAGCATGGTTTTTGGCCTTTCCACAGTACAACCACTGCTCTCATGTATTTTATCAACTCTAGCTGTCTAGCTAGAGATAACAATAAACTTTTGTGTCCTGCCTCTTTTTAGACCTTTCTAAAGCCTTTGACACTGTATTACACTCCATCCTCCTCTCTAAGCTAGCCTAACTCAACGTATCCACTTCTACTATCTCTTGGTTCAGCAGCTACCTTACTGACAGAATGCAATCTGTGAATCTAGCTAATCTCTCTCCCTTGACAGAATGCAATCTGTGAATCTACCTAATCTCTCTCCCTTTCTTGCTATTAATATGGGCATTCAACAAGGCTCAGTTCTAGGTCCCCTTCTTTTTAACATCTTTACCAACCATCTACACCAATCTTGTCCCCTGTCCTCCCTCATTCAGTTTGCTGATGACTCCACTATAATCTCAGTTTCAGAGAACCCTACGGATTTACTATCTATCACACAAAAATCCTTTAACCTTACTGAATCCTGGCTATCTAACAATCAACTCATTCGTAACCCCCCCCCCAAAAAAAACAAAACTCCTCCTCTTCCTCCCAAAATCCCTCTACTATCTGAAATCATCTTTTACCATCTCCTCACTAAATAATACTTTCCTGTCCCCTGAAACTCATACAAGCTCCTTGGTAGGACCATAGATGATCAGCTCAAGTTTGACTTACATGTGCATCACTGTATTAAGAAAACTCACCAAAAGCTTGGCTTATTATATAGAAATAAAAGGTTTCTCACCCTTGACGCGAGAATCTCACTCACCCATGCCTTCCTTCTACTTAACCTATTTTATGTCTCACAAATCCTAATTAAGCTGCAGTCTTCTCTTTTTTCTAAATTAGAATCTACCTATAATAAAGTGACCAGATTCGCTGCCAACCTGTCTTGCAGATCTCATCATTGCCTTGCCCTGAGGACACTTAACTGGTTAGAGTTTCCTACCCAACTCTTATCTCAACTTTGAGTTATTTATTCTATATTGAATAAACCCCACAAACTACCCTAGTCTTTCAGAACTTATCTCTCTTTACACCCCCCTTGATCTCTTAGAAGTTCTGATCAACATCTACTTCAAATTTACAAACCTAATAAATCTATTGGACAGTATTTTTTCATCTCTTGCCTCCCATTGGAACAAACTTCCTCTACCCTTGAGAAATATCTCCAATGTTCATGAATTTAAGAAAACACTGAAATTGCATCTTATAATAGTACCTGGTCTTGTCTCTGTAATCATCCAGCTTGAACTCCTCCCCTACTCTAGCTCTGCTTCCTTCCTACTGCCTTTCTTTTCCTTCTCTATTTATCTCCTTAATCCTTACGTTTAGTTGTATTATACTATTATTACTGCTGATGATATATTATTACTGCTGATATTGTATTGTTAAATTTACAAATATTTGCATTTTTACTGTATCTCATTGTATACTTACTGTTATTTTTTTTTATGGAGATTTTCTCCCTGGGCCTCCACTGAAAAAGGGTTTTGCCCAGTTGGACCATCCCGATTAACAAATGACAAATAAATAAATAAAATAAATAAATAATTAATGGATAGTTTTACTTGAAAGAACTTGTACAGCTTGTATTCAATCACCCCTTGGTCAAAAAGATCCTTTAAACACACATCAATTGTATAATGGTCTGCATTTGCTTTATTTTTCAATATTCTTGTGTACTGAACTTCATTGTTTAAAATATTGAACATTCTAGTAGAATAGCCAATAGCGTCCATGAGTACCACCCTACCCCCTTGGTCTGTTTTTATTACTCTAATATCACTGTTTTTGACAAGTTCATGCCTTAATTCATGTTCTTTAGTCATATTGAAACCTTGAGCACTACACCACTGCTTCACCAATTTTCTCAAATCTTTTTCACAAATGTTTTCAAAAGTTTGCAGGGAATGGGGGGATTGAAGATGTTAGTTCTAGTAAACGTTCTGTTGGTTGTGGTACTACTACTATTATTATTTTGAAAAAAGTATACCCACATTCAGTTTCCTTGTAGGAAGCATGAGCGCCAGTATAACATTTAGCTATGTTAGTGTTAGGGACAAACACAAATCTCTTAGAAGTTTGAAATATCTCTCATCAGTATTGACCTGACTAGAACTGAATATCTTAAAACCCTCATACTCATTGAAAATAAATGTATTGTTGGCTGACTCACAATTTATTTCTATGTTAAAGTTGTCAGAAACATCAAGGTGTTGGAGTATTACACCAGTGCCACTTAATGTTACCATCTTGTCCAGTTGTTCCTGTTCATATATTTTTGTTGTTGCTGCGCTGATGGTATGTTGCACTGTTCCCATACCTTTGTGCAATTCTCTTGGAAAGTCGAAGAGAAGGGAACTCGACTGGATCTAAAAAAAAAAAAAAAAAAAAACACCCATCAACATAACAAGTGTTGTCTTCTCTGCCATCCATATTTACTTCTTGCTTACCAATATTACTAGCAAGGTATAGTTCATCATTTCCACCTACATCATTATTAAAGTTATGCAGTGTTGCTGCCATAGTAATTTTAGGTACTGGGTAAGCTGTGCCATTAGTATATTCAGTATCTTCCCTTTGTGAATTTTCAACAGCATTTAAAAAAATGTAAATTGTGTCTCCATAAAACAATTTTTAACAAAATAAAGATATATATCTATTGTATATATTTTTTCTGTTAACAGTAGGTTTTAAATGGTAGTCTCCATTAAGTTTGTTGCTAACATACCAACACTTTAATAGATTTTTATAATGTTTTTTAAATATTTTTAACATAATTTTGAACAGTTTTTATACTTATTTATTCAACAACTTTGTTTTAAGTTACAAATCTTTGCTTCGCCTTGTTAATAAGTAAAAGTGGTTGTTTTTGGTCAGTTATGCCACATGACCTGTTTAATTGTTGTATACATTTATTGCATTGAAGGTGGTAGAATAAGTTCTAATGAAGTCCTGACTTCATTAAGGGGATAAAAGTGCTAAACTTTTGTTTCAACTTTATGTGTGGTCATTTATTACATTAAATTGTACTCAATGTTCTCAGTTTGGGCTGGTTGAGAGTCATGTCTTAAAACTCAAGAGGGACATTGCATGGAACCTCAGTTTTCCTGGGTTCTATTGTACAATTACAAATTTCTCACTGAAATCATTTAGAGTAGGGTCTTATGGCAGATCTCCTGCAGTACCTGGGTCAGATGTAGTGACCACAAGTTGTTGTACAATGGCAACATTTTAGTAAAAACCTTTGGAAGTTGGGCCTTGTGGCAGAGCTTCTGCAGTACTTGGGTCACATGTAATGACCACAGGCTCTGCACTGTGAATGAAGATGGGGACTGAGTTTTGAGTTGGTCCATGTATGACATATTGTTTAGGCCTTGTATCCTATTAGTAAGGTATGTCTGTGGTGTTCCAGTTGTTTCATGTGTCTGGACAGATACATGCCAAAGGTGGAGCTATACTCAATGATTGGTCATATAAGTTCTAAGTAAAGTGGGTCATTAACATCTCTAGATCTAGACAAAATCCCCTTGTTTATAAACTGCATAGTATGAAAGGACTTTCTTATGACAGTGGACACATGTTGGCTGAAAGTTAGGTTATTGCCCATATACGTTCCCAAATCCTGAACAGCTTGTCAATGTGGTGTTACCCTAAGGTGAATGACTTCCCAAAGAGTATGATTATGCATTCGTGGTAGCCAGTTTAAGTCCATGATTTTTACATCAGTTATTTGGTTGAGATATATCTTCATGCAGGATGGCTAAGCATTTGCTAATTCAATGACTACTCCTAGCTTGCAGTCATCTACACAGTCAGCTAGAGCCCTTTGGTATTGGATTTTACTTTAGAGAAGCTGATGACAAGCAGGAGAGGTCCAAGCACTGAACCCTGGGGGACTCCACTGATGACTGGTCTATTTGTGGAGGTAGCTTCCCCTATTTTGATCTCCTGCATTCTGTCTGTGAGCCATTTGGCAATCCAGCAAGTGCCATAAGGGTTTATTCCCAGTTTATTTAGCTTTTTTACTATGTCTAAGTGGCGGATTGTGTCAAAAGCTTTGGCCTGGTCAAGCTATATGGTGTGTACTGTTTTACCTTCATCCATTGCTTTGGTCAATTTTTCAAAAAAGTCCTCTAGGTTGAGTGAGCATGACCTGCCCTTGAGAAATCCAAACTGAGATGGGTCCAGTGATTGGATGTTCCCTTGATAGATTCAAACTGAGATTGGTCCAGAGTTTGTTAAGTTCCCAGTGTCCTTATTGATTAGTTTCATGATAAGTTTTTCCATGGCTTTGCATATGAGGCTCGTCAGACTTATGGGACTGTATTTTCCTGGGTCTATTGTCTGTCTTTGAAGCCAATAGACATGAAGGTATGCATCATCTCTCACTTTGTAGTAGAAGGCTATGACCATACCTAACATTTCATCTCTCTTGACATAAATTGTGGACCACTACCATGTAGACAGAGACTCTATGCATTACCTCATACAGATGTGTCACCCTCACATGCAGACTCATGCAAAGCATGGAATATCCAGTGTTACTAAGATCACTGTTGCAGTTTTAATTACTGATGGAGACTTATCTGCCAGGATACCTGTATGTCCTGTCAGTCTACAAAGCTTAGGCTCCTTCTTTGTGCACTGTATGTCTGCCCTTAGCACAAGCAGATGTGCCAGTATAAGAGGGATATATGGATCTGCCAAAACTCTGAAATCTCTTGCTGCTTGTTTGCTTATGCAGACATTTGTTTAGTGTTGCATTTGGTCATCCATATGGGTTAGTTTCAGTGCAGAATTTTCAGGAACATGAGTACTACATGGGGACCCTCCTTTTTTTGCAACTTTTTGTTTAAAAAGTTTCTTGTATTTTGTCAGGAGAAAAGTTAAGTGTAACTGTGAGCACCAAATGCCAGAAAAGACTTGCATTTATGTTTTGCTTGTGGGCCTAATAAGACATTAAATTCTGTTGTCAAACATTTACCACTAAGACTGTCAGATGTAAGCTTAATTCCCTTAGAACCTACTTGGAAAACAAACATATTCTGGACTTGGCTTGTGTGGCTATGATGTCATCTTCATCTTCCTCTGCAGACCTCCCCTTTTCAGTCAGAAAAGAAAAACTTTGAGAGAGGCGCTAGATGAGACAATAATGAAGCATCATCTTCTGACATCTCTGCTGAGGTACATTCTTAGACCATCTGTTTGCTTCTCCCGGGGCCTCTAATGCATCCCCTTTGGAGGTCGTTATTGCTTAGGATACCTGCATGTCCAGTAAGCCCGGACATTCATCTGAGATAGCTTATTAAGGAGAACCTAGACTTATTTTATCTGAGAGTGAGTGAGGTATCCACCACTTATTAACTGGAAAAGACATCCATGGCTCATCTGTAGTAGTTAGGCCTATGACTTCCACTCCAAAAAAAAAAAAAAAAAACACACTGGACACTGCTTGGAAAAAACACTTTTCTCCACCTACTGCCCCTTCCAGTTAGAAAGCCAACAAGGAAGACTAATTCACTACTGCTGCAGGTCTCTCTAAAGCAATTCAGTTCTTTCAGTCTTCCCTTCCTGCTACCTGTTCCTCCACTTCCTCCCCTTTAAAGACTAAAGTATGTCCTCCTCTTCTGAGAATGAAAACTTGTCAAATTCTGAATAAAAAGGGATATATTATGCTTCCTAAATTTCCTTCCCTTCTGGATATGAATCTATGGAAGATGACACTTTATCCTTTGACTCCCTTAATGAGGGAATTTCCTTTGCGGACACTGATTGAAAGGAAAGACTTAAGTGGGAGGGTGAAGAGGTTTATACTATGACCTTTTGAATATGGATACTACTAACCCTATTGCTACCCCTCCATTTCTGGGGTACTGTAAGATGCCTTTTCAGCTGCTTTATTCCCTCTGGATTTCCAAGCTCTGGCCTGTGAAAAGCCACATAGATTTTTACAGAGTTCCTGATTCTCATAAGTACCATTCTAAATGGTAAGGACAGCAGAGCTCTTGATAGATGTGGCAAAATTGTGTATACCTTTGCAACCTTATCTTTTTGAGTTAATTGCCAAACTTATATGCCATGTTCCTCCTTTCTGTTATGAGTAATATGGGATAAACTTTAGCAAATCTTCCTAATTCTGACAAAATATAATGTTATGAATATGCTTAATTCTGCCTCTCAGGTAGCTAGGCATGCTATTAAATGTAGCAATGATGCTGTGAATGATGCCTCTAGCACAGCTGCAACTGGTACTGTTACGAAAGGTGGTTTTAGTTAAGATTACATTCATTCCTGGAGGATGCAAAAGCTCAATTATGAAATGACCCTGAAGAGGAAATCTCATGCAGAGATTTAAACAACTTTTCTTATCTCTAGCTCCTAAATTTCAGGGTAACTACACATTCAGTCCAAGACCATTTTTTCATAAATTTTAGAAACCCATTCAGCAGAAATCAGAAAGAGAACAGTTTAAAAGAAAGTGTCAAGAAAACTCCAAAAGGAGTTCTAATGGATCTTGGTTATCCAGCACACACACAAAAAAAGTTCAGACTGCCCTTGACAGCTATCCCCTCTCTACCCTGGCCTTCCTGCATGGAAAACTGTAACTGCAGATTCTTGGGTACTAGATGCTGTAGAACATGCTTACAAACTCCAATGGGCATTTTACTCCACTCATTCAGAATTCTTCAGACCCCAATGGATCAGCTACTCCTCATTTCTTCTGTCATTTGACTTACTGCTTCGGGGGGTGGGGCATAGAACCACTACTCACAGGCCAATGAGGAAAAGGATATTACTCAAGACTTTTCTGGTTCCCAGAAAAGATGGTACTTGGAAGACCATTATAGATCCAGTCGGACTAAACACTTTTATACAGATTCAAAAATTCAGAATGTTGACACTTCAGATTCTATTTTCTCTTCTTTCCCCTCAAGCCTTTGTGGTCATTCTAGACCTAAAAGATGCATATCTGCATATTACCATTCACAAGAACCACAGATCCCTTTCAAGATTCTTTATTTTTGGGATTGCATTATCGATGTACTTTGCTTTTTGGGCTTTCTACCATTCTAAGAGTCTCTAACAAGTACTTTGCTCTAGTAATAACTTACTGCAAACTTCAAGGCATATATATTTTCATTATCTGGATGACTGGCTGTACGGGGGGATTCTGGCATAATAGATCATGTCAGCAGACCTAAGTCATACTTGACCTCCTGTATGGTTATGCCAACTGACAGCACTAACCTGTTCAACAAGGTTCTGTTAGATATGCTGGTGGAAGGCCTGGTAGCTGTTATTCGTTGGGAGTGTATGTTAACCATTTTCATGGAGGAACTGCATCAGTGTCATTCTTTCCTTAGGAAAATCTATCCATCCTCATCCTCACTTTCTCAGGCATCCCACACTGTAAATGTGAGGCTAGGCATATGCTAAGTTGTTGACCTATTATATCCCTCACACAAACATCACAGTACCCCACCACTAAGTTCAAAGTTACTAGGAACAGTCCCATATCTGAATCACAAGAGGTACAGGCCACCTGTACAGGTACTGGCCATGTGTCATTAGTCAGTAGATCATAGTTCTCCCTGTAACACACCGAAGAGCAGTATGTACCTATGAAACATACCTTTAGAATCAGACCTGATGTCTGAAACATGAGGTGTTATGAGCACACATCAACATAAGTACTGCCTTCACCACAGCTGAGAATGGCTATGTTGTTGGTCTCCTATACAAAATCTGTACCCTCAGTGTTACATTGCTACATTTGCCTTTGATGTACCTGTATACATTTTATGTCACCCACTCGGCCCATGACACATGACACACTATTAATCAAAACACAGGTATACTCGCAGCATCATCATAGCCTCCCTCTACACCTTTGATGGCTCCTGCTGCCCCCTTTGAGGCCTAATGCAAGCCATTTGTGAGAATATCACTAACAACCCCAATGATATCTCACAAATTGAGTCATACACATATATGCCGGTAGAACCCACATCACCCCCCAGCCAAGAACAACATGTTGCAGATGTATCACACTGCATTCCATATCATTGCCTTAGACTTTGTTTAATCCCTGTCTCCCTCAAAAAAGAAATATCTCAGAAACACACTTGGACTTCACTGCCACCCCTAAAAAGCAGCAACAAAGATGCACAGTTGGACATGTAATTTCTATAGTCCCCCCAAAATCACCATAGGAGAGCACTGGTATTAGCAAATTCCCCACTTCCCCAAGCAACATCATATCAGGATGAGGACATTCTAAAATGCATGGTTACTCCTACTCATGCAGCCTGGAGGCACAGTTTAAAAAGGCACCACCCACACCCTTACAACACATCCAGGGATACACATTGTGGGAAACCTCTCAGAAACCTTTCCTACAACTCCACTAATACCAGGAGAAATGGTTTCAAAGTTAATTACACCCAGACAATAAAAAGGCAGACAAAGGTAGTTAACATTATGAAACCTATATTCCCCAGTCTCCTCACTAGATCGATTAATGTTATGCTGTGAAGAGTAAATTATATTGGCAGTAAATTTCATACCATATTTTAACAAATCTTCCTGTGTCCCTCTCCTGCAAATCAGCTGGTAGGTAACAACACACTTCCCCCATAACACTAAAAACAATGGTGGAACTGCTGCAGATTATATATATATATATATATATATTAAATCAGTTCCACAGCATATGTTGAGAGTAGTTCCTAAACACGCACGTCAACTGCAGTATTTTGTGACTTTTACAGTAGTCCACTCCTTTTCACTTAATTTCCTTTACAAAAGTGTTGCAAATTCTGTAGTGTGATGAGCATTGCAATGGCTTAGTCTGTATTTATCTTGTACTTTTGAGGCATATAGTGCAGTAATTATGCTAATGATCCAGTTTCAAGCAAATACATCTGAATCGCTCTTTTTTTGCATTGTGCACTTAACTATGGCTATGTACAAGGCTCATACTTGATCATGCTGTTACATGAGTAGATGCGAAATACATTGTGCAGGCAGTGGTGGGTCACTGACATCAGTGGACAGATGTATTTAACATTTTCCTGTGCCCTCTAGAGATGCTACAGATCAGTAATGGAGATTGGTGTGGGTTCTCTGTGCTGCACACAATCATGTTTTGGTGTTTATCTTGCTACACCCTGCATTTACATACAGCTATATGGCGGCATCATGACTTGTCATGGTGTATTGTTGCCTGCTGTTGTGCATCATGTGACATGAGCAATGAGTGTTAAACATAAATATGCTACCATATTTCTTTGGACTATGGTCTTTGAAGTAGCCATGGCTTTCGAAGTCTCTGAGTGTGACAAGAATCGCAGGTGGAGCTACAAGAAATAAAGAATATTTCGGTACGTAATGTACAGAGACTACAGGGAGCACATGATGGGACCTGTTATGTGGGTCCCAGTATAAGATACTTATGCACTGTACTGTCTTGACAGGGTGTCATGACTTTTGCATCTGGTATCACCTGTTCTAGTGAGTAGTGCAAGCAGCAGTGCAGTGACTACAGGAGGCTCTTCTTTGACCTTCAGTACCAGTGGAATGAAGAAGTCAGAGAGCACATGTGACAGTCGCATGTTAGCGTAATGTAATGCACAACTGCCAGTGCAATTACAGGGCATAGAATTCACGTAGATTTTCATTTTCTTTAAAGTTTTAAAGCTCCACAGCAGATGGAGGAGAAATGGCTCCTCTTTCAAAGGCATATGGACCATCTTCAGATGAAGAGGTTAAGTACATAACTGCATTACTATAGCCACATATAGAAGACATGGTAACACTCACTGCCCACAGGAATACACACACCCATAATCACCTGCATTGTTCATACACATGAAAGTGCTGTTCCACCCAGCCATCCATTCACCAAACCTGTGAGAGGTGTCCACACCATCAGGGTAGGAATCCTGTGCCTGGAAAAGCATAACCTTACATTATGGAAAGCCCCATGTCCTACCCCCACACACCTGTGCATTTCATCCCCTACTGAGTTGTGTGCCATGGTCTACTTTACCCCATATATTGTGTTCAGTGCCCTAAACAAGGTTCTTGGCATTGTCACTTAAACATGCCATACCCAGAGCATGCTAGCTTTATGACTACTCTTTCACTTCTGGCTTGTTTATATCACAGTACTTTACCATATGCTGACAGCTGCCTGTGTTTGGTCAATAAGTTGCCATGCAGCTTCTTTGTAGTTGGCCATGTCCACTATGTGCTTCCTTAGGGGCCTCCTCCCCCCAAAACCTTCTATAGCCCCTGCTGTTCTCCAGTACACCACTTGCATTATATTCCCACATACATATCAGGGCCATGGGTAATATTCATGGTCTTAATTCCACTTGTGATTCACTGCTTGCACTCACACATTACCACATAGTCTGTCTGGTCAGACATGTCCTCCACATAACCACTGCATATCTAACAGAAGTTTTGTATTTCTCTAGCCACCTGTATGCTTGATAGTCGTAGACAAACATGATACTAATGTTTTTCTCCATTGTATCTTCTTTCTCTGCTATCATTCCTTTATATATTTATTCAGTGTTATTTTATATCTTCTTCATATTGATCACTGCTGCAGTAGCCTTAGCTATATATCCTGCCAAGGGTATAACAGCCAGCTACCCAGACAGTCAGCTTCCAAAGTTTCAGGGCACCTTCCATGCCCCCAAGCTGTCAAGCAGCTTGAGCTGAGCTGACTAAAAGATAAGTTTGGGCACAAAGTTCTTTAGAGCTTTGCTGCCACTGTAGTGCAAGCTTCACTGAGGCTTTCAAGGATCGACTGTTAGCTTGCAATTTCCTTTGCTGGGCAGATAAGTTCCCTTTGGTGGGAAACCTTCCTTTTTCTTAATTTAACACTAGGAGTGCTGTGTTTTAATGGACCATCTCGAGACTATAACATACTTTTAAATGGTGCACTCTTTTTTTTTCTATCAGTTTAAAAGTAGTGTAAGTACCTGAAAACATTTTATTTTTCTGAGGAGAAAATGTGTTCCTTTTTCTTTTGTGGAGCTGGCATAGTGTTTTAAAGTGCATTTTACTGTGATTTGTGGACTGATAGAGTTTATCAGCAGTTGCTATTTGTCTTCTCTGTGAAAGAGGCACACTTTTTGGCTTGATCATGGAACAGATTACTGGTTCCACAGTCAGTCCTTCTTCAGGAATAAAGTGAAAATGTTAAGCAAACAACCTTTGCCACAACAGCAGGCTAGCATTTTGCCTCAGCCACAGGTGAAAAACTCTGCTGTCGCCATTTGTTGTACCTCAGACCACTCATCTTTTACTCTAGATCCCTCTAGTGTAGCACGTGCAGCCACTTTTGACCAGGGGTTAGCCACATCCTCTATCACTGTTGGGGTTCCCTCAGTGGGCAAGCGAGAGCTACTGTTGTTGGCCGTGGAACAGGGGATGTTTCCCTGATGTGTCAGAAGGCTGTGCCCATCCCTGGGGAAGCAGCTGCTGCCATTAGCAACATGGTTTGTCATATCTTTCCTCAAATTTCTTTGAATAGGAGTAGCTTACTGCATCTGGCTCAGGGTTTAATTCAGGGTAATGGTCCTTCATATAAAGTAATTTCTGTTAAAACAAAGAGGGATTACTCTTTTCCTGAATAGATTTATGATTATGAATCTAAAAAGGAAGATGCATGTACAGATACAGGGTTTTTATTGTCATATTTCTGATTCAGACTCCAAGGAAAGCTCAATGTCTGATTCTCCCGGGGGGGGCTGTTTCTCTGTGACTATTGCTAGAATGTACCAGTGTTTTCAGTGGGAGAACATTGAGGTTTCTTAGTCCATCATAAAGTACTATGGGTTGTTACAGAAGGATTTTCCAGAACCTACACCCATTCCTCCTGTTCATACTGTTATGTCTGCTTTAGAGGGTGTGTGTGTGTGTGTGTGTGTGTGTGTGTGTGTGTGTGTGTGTGTGTGTGTGTGTGTGTGTGTGTGTGTGTGTGTGTGTGTGTGTGTGTGTTACTGCCTGCAATTTCCCTGTTAGTCAGCTAGCTGTCCATAAAAGGCAGATAGGATGTATAAAGTTCCTCACTCTTTCAATTTTTTATGCACTATTCCCAAATCTGATCCAGCAGCCATAGCTTAGCTAATCCCACTGCTGCTAAGCACTTGGATAATTCCAATCCTACTCTTTCAGATAAGGATGGGAAAAGTATTATGTATGGGAAAAAAGTTTATACTTCTGTAATTTTGATTTTCAGAATTGTGAATTGTCAGGCTCATATGCTAGTTTGTTCTTACAAATTGTGAAAGTATGAGGAATGTCTTAGCTACTCTTTCTTCTTCTTAGGAAAATCTGTTTAAATAACTTACCTTCTTCTGTTGCACAGGTTCACATTGTTTGCTCTGTGTGTATGACCGTTGATACTTCTTCCAGAACTAGGCCACTGGTGCTGTTTTAGCAAAGTTTGCATGGCTGCATGCTCAAAACCTCCCATATGATGGTAAAAATGAAATTTTAAAATCATCCTGAATAGAGATTTAGTGTGCTTAACCTCTGTTAGAGGTGATCAAAATGTGTGATGAAAGGGTCCAGCTGATGCTGGGGAATCTCTAAGATTTTTCAGCCCTTTTTTTTCCAAATTGTCCAAGGGATTTTCGGTCTCCTTATCCAATTTTTGGCAAAAAGCAGAATAAACAGTCTTAACAAAATTCAAGTAAACAGACATTCAAGAAGAAATAGCAAAGGTTATAAAAAGAAATCTTGAACCTCTCAAAACCAAAAGCAGTCCAACAAGTCTGAATGACTATTCCAGAGACCTTGTGACACCTGGCACCCTGGCATCTATTTTTTCTTCCAGAAAATCTAAATCTTCATTTTTCTCATAGGCAACAGATTGTTTCAGACAAATGGGTTCTGAAAATCATTCATCAAGATTATAGATGGCAGTGAGAGGAAATTCCTCTTTTCCAGGGGGGGTCATTCCTCATCCTTCAGGTCAGACTCTTGTTTCCATCTGTTCATCACATGCCATCCCAAGGAGTGAGCGAACCAGTTCAAGAATGTTCCTAGTGCCTATGAAAGACCATGCTTGGAGACCAGTTCTGAATCTTTCTTTCTTTCCTAAACCTGTTTGTGATAGTGCCCAAATTCAAAATTATGTCACTTCACAACCTGTTACCTGTTCTTCCTCTTTCATGTTTCCTGGCAAAACTAGACTTAAAAGATGCTTGTCATTACATCACTATTCATCAAGACTTGTTTCTTAAGATGTTCTTTAAGGTTTTGTATGTCTGGATCACATTATCAGTTTTATGTCTTAACCTTTGGACTATCCACTGCACCAAGAGGGTTCACAAAGTGTATAGCTCCAGTTATAACTCATTGTAGGTTACAGGGTATCCACCTTTTTATATTTAGATGAATTGCTTAATTTTGCAGTCTTTTCCAAAGTGTCAGAAGATCTCTTACACAAGCTGATATTCCAAGAGAACATCAAAAGTCTTTCTTGACTCCCTCACACAGGGTTGTGCTCTTGGGATGTCAATTAGATACCTCAGTTCAAAGAGCTTTTCTTTCATAGAAAAAAAAACAGATCTTTATTTAGATCTGTTTCTAAGGTTTTCCACTCGAGACTTTAGTCACTGCAAGGGAATACCTCAAGATTTTTGGTCTTGTGACCTCTATGATTCTCATGATACTCCTAACAAGACTCTATATGAGAAAGATACAGTGGCATCGGAAATCCCTGTGTTCCCAGCATCAATACCGTTTATATTTTCAAATCACAGTGCTGGGGTTTGTCAAAAGAGACATATTTTGGTGGAGACAACAGATGTCCTTAAATACAGGTCTTCCCTTCTACCTCCATGCTTCAAAGCAGTCATTCATCACTTTAGACTTTGCTTGGAGAGCAGATTCACAAGGGATAAAAGTGCAGGGGTGTGGGACACCAAGGACAGACACAGATAAAAATCAAGGAGATGCCTGCCTTCCAACTCTTTGAATGATCTTTGGTCACTGGTACCTCTTCAAGTGGTTACAGACATTACCACAGTTATGCGGTACATCAACAAGCAAGGGGTATCCAGGTTGCATCCCCTTTGCAGACTAGTCATGTTAGCTTGGGATATGTACAGTTTCACTTTACAGACATCTTACATTTTGTCAGAGCAAAACTGTGTGAAAGACAAGCTGAGCAGGACCAGGGCAGACCCTCACAAATGGAAACCCGATCAGTTGGTCTTCCAAGATTTGATCTTTCTGTGGGGAGTTCATCATGCAGACCTCTTTGCCTCTTCTCTGAACAACCAACTGGCAAGATTTTTTTTCCAAGATTCAGTGCAAGAAGGCCTGGAAGACAGATGCCTTGTCTTTGGACAGGAATGCTACTGTATGCTTTTCAACTAACATACAGGGTACTTTTGAAAATTCAGAAAGAAGATCATTGTAGTGACTCCTTTCTGGCTCAGGAAAACATGTTTCTCCATTCTTCTGGAAATAGTCAGGGGCCTGTTACCACAAGCTTCCTCACAGACTGGATGTACTCACACAAGAACATAGTGTTTGATGCACCCTGGCATCAATCATCTTAAATTAACAGCTTGGATGATAGGATCTTAATTCATTTTAGGCACCTGTTTCCTGAGGGCATGCAGCAGATACTAATGGAGGCAAGAAAGCCTGCAACTAGAAAATTGTATAGTAGCAAATGGAAAAGGTTTTCCTAGTTGGTGCTAACAACATAACCAGCACCTATTCAGGGTTAGTTGTCGTCTGGTTTTAAAATATTTGTGTGAGTTACTATCCTATGGCCTTTCTTATTCCTCTATCAAGGTGCATTTATCAGCCATTTTAGCATGTCTGCCCATAGATCCTCATTTTTTTAATGCAGTCTTGTGTCAAAGTATTTTTGAAAGGGGTTTTGCTTAAGAGGCCTCCAGTAAAACTGGTGGCCCTTCTTGGGATCTTAATTTTGTATTAGAGAAGTTAGGACTTGCTTCATTTGAGCCAGTGTAGCTGGCTGACTTGAGGTTCTTAATATGGACAACAGTTTTAATGATTGCTCTGACCACTGCAAGAAGGGTATCTGAGGTGCAAGCTCTTATGGTAAGTCAACCCTATTGCATTTTCCAAAGGGACAGTGTTTCTTTGAGAACTAATCCTACTTTTATGCATAAAGTGGAATCCAAGTTTACTTTAAACTGAAGTATCCATCTCCCTGTTTTCTTTCTTGAATGTAAAAATGAGGGAGAATGGATACTGCATAACTTGGATGTCTGCAGACAACTTGGGTATTATCTTGATAGAACTAAATCTTTCAGAATTTCAAATCAAGTGTTCATGTGAATGTAAGAAGAAGGGACAATCTGTGTCAAAACAGACCTATTTTCAAATGGTTGTCTCACCATAATAAATCTATTACAGGCAGGGTCAAAGCCTACTCTACTAGGGCCTTGGCTTCATCTATGGCTTTTTGTAAAGGGTTGGATTCTAGAAGTATTCTAGAAGCTGCTACTTGGTCCTCTGTACATACTTTTAGAAAGCACTATAAACTTGATTCCTTCTCTAGGGCTAGATCAATCTTTGTTAGGACTATTCTCCTGAGGCTTCTGGACTCTTCTCCTTCCACCTCTCAAATACTGTTAGGTATGAACATAGTACATTTGTGTAAGATAAATTTACCATAACAGTAGATGTTTGAATGATCACTGCTGCAGTAGCCACTCTCTCACTTCATTCCCATCATTTCATCATTTTGGTTTGTTTTTTATGCCAAGGTGTGGGCATTTATTTTTGTTATTCCTAGCATTGACCTTTCAGAGCTCAGCCTCCCTCACTCTGCTTGCTGGCAGAAAAGCTCATAAGGGCTTCCTGCTCAAACTTGTCTTTTAGTTAGTTCAGCTGGAGCTGCTTGACAGTTTTGGCACATGGAAGGTGCCTGAAGCTTTGGAAACTGGCCGGCTGTTATATCCTTGGCAGGATATAACCCATATGACAGTGACTGCTGCAGAAGTGATCATTCAGATATCTACTGTTAATGTAATTTCAACTTACAAAACTGTACTTTCTCTCCATTTATGTTAATATTTTATGTATCATCTACCACAGCTGTGTCTCTTGTGAAGTAGAGGTCACCAGACTAACAACCTGCCTTGCTATCTCCTGCTGGTTTCCCAGCTACCTCCAGAACTGTCTCTCCATGGGGTGAAGTAGGACATCCAGTGTGGTACAACCTGTAGGATTTCATTATGGTCTCTGGTGGTGTGTCACCAAGAGTGGTGATGCTGCACCCTCTGGCAATGAGATGGAGGATGTGGTGATGATGGAGGGGGACTGGCAGCTTGATGTTTGTAATGGCCATTCTTAGAAAGTTCTTTTCAGACTAGCAGATTTGAACTTCAGCATGACCCTGCTCAATGTACCAATAGATACTGGACCCAGAGAAGAATGCTGTCACAGAGAGAACTGATCTTTGGCTCAGTGCTGCCCAGGGTAGACTGAAAGGGTGCTGTCATCCCACTCTATCCCCCCCAACAAGGTTGTTTCCTTACATATGTTTCACTTCCCTCCCCTGTTTTTTTGCAAAGCCTTTCCTTCAACATATGTCCTTCATCTGTTTGTCTGCCCACTGCATTTCCTCTTTCTTGTCTGCACCCCTGTTGCTCTTTGTTCAGTATCCCTGTTGCTCTTTGTCTGTGTTTTATTTGTTTTTCTGCCTGTACTATCATCCTAATAACCTTGTTCCTAACCATAGCTTTATTTCTTTCTCCCACTATACTTAAAAAAAAAATAAAATGAGCAGATGAGCAGCTGTCCCCACAAAGGGAAAATAGTGTGTGTGTGTGTGTGTGTGTGTGTGTGTGTGTGTGTGTGTGTGTGTGTGTGTGTGTGTGTGTGTGTGTGTGTGTAAGTTTACTGTCAAAATCCTGAACTTTACAAAAAAATTTATCAAAATATCATACCATAATGTCGACGTTCAGAATATTAATAAGATAACAATGTTGAAAAGAAACTATCGACGATATCGAATTTGGTATTTTCATTATTATTGGTAGTTATACCTGCTGCCACTCACACCTACTTTTTTTCCGGCAGTATGAATCACTGAAAGACACATTGTTGCAGCGGGGCAATCCCCCCCTGCACCCCTCCCTGTGGGGGGCTGTGCCCCTCGCATCCCCTGAAAATTATATGCTCCAACTCCAAGATCGCATTACAGTGTGGAAAAGGTTATATTCCCGATCTGCACTGTACCGCAATCTCTAGTGTTAACGTCGACCAGATATGAGTGAATGCACAGTGGCATTCGCTGCATAGGACACTCATAGTTTGGCAATACAGGAATTGCCCAACACACATTCGGCATTCCCATATTCACTGAACCTCAGTTCTGCATTTTGATGGTAAATATATATTATATATATATATATATATATATATATATATATATCTGTTTGGTGTGTGTGTGTGTGTGCGTGTGTGTGTATTTCTTTCCCCACTTTCATCCTTTTTTGTTCTATGTTTTCCTCTGTTTGCTCTTTCTACTTTCTGACTGTCCTGTACACATTTTCCTTCCCATTTATAAGACCTAACTTGGTTGGAACTTTGCTAGAGGCCTTTATTATGTCTGTCAGTAGTTCTTGTAGTGACACCACTGTGTGGGTGTAGACTCGAATATATGCAGATATACTAAGTGCTTGCTACTGGGTTAAGTGATTGTAGTCGCCATATGCTCTTTGATGTGTGTTCAGTGCAGTTTTTGCTAACAGATTCCCTACTTAAATTTCGGCTAATTGCAAATTTGACTGTGTAAGTTAGTCATTGAGCCACTTCCTACATTATCTTTCTGAATCTCAGAGGATGTTTGCAGAATGTAATAACTTCACAACAGCATTTTAACCACATAAAGGCAAGTCATTCAATGAGTATGGTGTGTAAAGTTTAAAGAAAACACAGATTCTTTATAATAATAGTAATACAGAAAAATATGAATAACTTCACAATAACAGCAAACCACTGAACCCCAGTGATAATGGCAGATGAGGATGCATTTGGAAAAGCAGCACTTAAAGTATTTTAAGTAAAATAAGTAAATTGTGTTACTTAAGTTATGCTGTTTAAAATGGAAGCAATATGAACGCATCTAGTTGAAGATTCAAGGGTGTGGTACAGCAGAGGTGTGTATGTCAAACGTCACTGTGCTTACAGTTTGTCAGGATCTTGCTGGGAAACAGGCTTGGTAGCTATTGATTGTTCCCTCTCTTTTTGGTGCTAGAGAGCAGAAGAGAGAACAAAGCTGTGCAGTAGTTCTGAATTTAAAGTCTGAGAGTAGAGAGTCATAGTCAGAAAACATCTGAGTCATGGCCCACTAGGAAAAAAAGTAAAGTAATGAACCAGCACAAAGTCACACTACCTCTTCTCTCACAAGGGAAGCCAGTAAAACAAGTACTGAACATGTGCTCTGCGGTTTGTCCCAGAAGTCACAAATCAAATAGAAGTAGGATCATAGGTCAAAACTGGGCTTGTTAGCTGTAGATTTTTCCTTCTCTAGCAATGCAAAGTAGTTCAGCAGAAAAGAACATTACATTACATTACAGCATAGATACAGGTAGGAATACTAACTGGTGGAAAGAAATGTTTCTAAATTGTAATTTAAATAATAGAGCAACTCACCGTGTAACTGTGACAGAGGGCTGCCACCACTGTGTGGGGCCAGCACCACTGCCACCAAATGTGACACTTAGATGACAGGATGTTATTCACTGTGATGTCAAGGTGGCTAGCACTGATGGGATTCAAAAGCTCACCACTGCAAACCAAGGGTGAAATAAAAGCAAGAAAGCATGCAGAACTCTGTTTCAGTAACTCATTCACTAAGTATAACCTGTTTTTTAAACTCCCCACCCAGACTGGACTACACACAGGCCACTTACAGAGCTGGGTCTTTGGCCAGGCACCCTTAACCCCTTCTCTCTACTGTCCTCTCCTCCCCTTTCTGAAACAGTGTTCTTCAGTGCAGCTTTATCCTCTATAGCTGTCTTTTACCCTTTAAGGAGACCTGGTGGTGGAATGAAGAAGTACAGGAGAGTATACAGAGAAAGAGGCTGGTGAAGAAGAACTGGGATTGTCAGAGAGATGAAGAAAGTAGACAAGAGTATAAGGAGATGAGGTGCATGGCAAAGAGAGAGGTGGCAAAGGCTAAGGAATAAGGTGTATGAAGAGTTGTATGAAAGGTTGGACACTAAGGAGGGAGAAAAGGACCTGTACCGATTGGCTAGACAGAGGGACCGAGCTAGTAAAGATGTGCAGCAGGTAAGGGTGACAAAGGATAATGAGGAAAACCTACAAGCGAGGAGAGTGTGTTGAGCAGATGAAAAGAGTACTTTGAGGGGCTGATGAATGAAGAGAATGAGAGGGAGAGAAAGTTGGATGATGTGTGGATAGTGAATCATGAAGTGCAGTGGATTAGCAAGGAGGAAGTAAGAATAGCTATGAAGAGGATGAAGAATGGAAAGGCTGTTGGTCCAGATGACATACCTGTGGAAGCATGGAGGTGTTTAGGTGAAATGGCCGTGGAGTTTTTAACTAGATTGTTTAATGAAATCTTGGAAAGTGAGAGGATGCCTGAGGAATGGAGAAAAAGTGTTTTAGTACTTATTTTTAAGAATAAGGGTGATGTGCAGAGCTGTTGTAACTACAGAGGGATTAATTGATCAGTCACAGCATGAAGTTATGGGAAAGAGTAGTGGAAGCTAGGTGAAGAAGGGAGGTGATGATTAGTGATCAGCAATATGGTTTCATGCCAGGAAAGAGCACTACAGATGCGATGTTTGCTCTGAGAGTGTTGATGGAGAAGTACAGAGAAGGTCAGAAGGAGTTGCATTGTGTCTTTGTGGACTTAGAGAAAGCATATGACAGGGTACCTAGAGAGGAGTTGTGGTATTGTATGAGGAAGTCGGGAGTGTCAGAGAAGTATGTAAGAGTGGTACAGGATATGTGCAAGGGTAGTGTGACTGCGGTGAGGTCTGCAGTGGGAGTGACGGATGTATTTAAGGTGGAGGTGGGATTACATCAAGGATCAGCTCTGAGCCCTTTCTTATTTGCAATGGTGAAGGACAGGTTGACAGACGAGATCAGACAGGAGTCCCCATGGACTATGATGTTTGCAGATGACATTGTGATCTGTAGTGAGAGAAGGGAACAGGTGGAGGAGACCCTGGAGAGGTGGAGATATGCTCTAGAGAGAAGAGCAATGAAGGTCAGCAGGACTAAGACAGAAAATGTGTGTGTGAATGAGAGGATGCAGGGAGTAGAGATGGCTAAGGTGGATGAGTTTAAATACTTGGGATCAACAGTTCAGAGTAATGGTGAGTGTAGAAGAGAGGTGAAGAAGAGAGTGCAGGCAGGATGGAGTGGGTGGAGAAGAGTATCAGGAGTGATTTGTGACAGACTAGTACCAGTAAGAGTGAAAGGGAAGGTCTGCAAGAGGGTAGTGAGACCAGCTATGTTATATGGGTTGGAGACAGTGGCATTGACAAAAAGGCAGGAGTCAGAGCTTGACGTGGCAGAGTTGAAGATGTTAAGATTTGGACTGGGTGTGATGAGGATGGACAGGATTAGGAATAAGTATATTAGAGGGTCAGAGATATCACCAGGAACCGGATAGTTTATAGAAAACTCTGCTTTAATTAAATGTAACTTCACAAATAAAGTGTTCACGAAAAATAATTAAAAACCACAAAATACAGTCAAGCGCTTTCGCCCGGGCTCTCCCAGGCTTTATCAAGACAATGTCATGTTCAATGTGCATTCAATTTATACTTTCATCACTCCAATAGCCAATTATACAATTAATTATTTAGAGCAATCTCATTACTATGTAGTCTTCTATTATTTAAAGGTACATAATTATTATTAACAACAGTTGCAGAAACAGAACATGGAAAATACAGCAGCAGCAGCAAAACAATCTATAAAGAACCTCTTAAATATTTTTTGCAATCATTACTTTTTGTATTTTTTATATAGCATTTCATAATATTATAAGGGTCCCACTGTGTCTGATTAAAAACTATTTCTAAAAATTCTTGCTAAAATCCTATTATGTTAAATACGATGAATACTAGTATTAGATCATATAAATTTAAACATAAATATAAATATTCTTATGTATTAAATATTCAGCTTTAAAAACTCCTAATATTAATTAATCTTAATGAATTTAGGGATTAAGATGAGGGATGTTCAAATGTGGGCGATGTAAATACTGTAAACATATACAAACAGGGTCCAATTTTATGATAAGGGGCTCTAGATACTACATTAATGGCAAATATAACTGTGAGACTCAAGGAGTTGTTTACCTTGCTAGATGCAAGGAATGTCCTGCTTATTATTTCGGTAAAACCGAAAAGTTGCTAAAGAATAGAATTTATGAGCATTTATATGCTATATCTAGAAGAAATTCATCAAACGCTTTAGCTAAGCATGTTATGGACAATGATTCTCACAGTTTTTTGTTTAATGTAGTAGAAAAAGTTGAAAAAAACCCTAGAGGGGGGCCATGGTATTTGAAGTTGCAAGAATGTGAACTTTTATGGCAGTTACAAACTAATGCCCATAACTACCCAGGCATTAATGATGCATGTTCTATTAAATGTTTACTTAATATTAAAGCTTTGGAGAGATAGTGAAATATATACATACTTTTTATAAAGATGGGTATATGCATATCATTGTAAGATTGCCTATATGCATTTAAAGATTTAATAATTCCATATTACATTTATTGCATCTTCGTTAATAACAAAAAGGTTTGTCTTGTTGCACACTTGGAATTAAATTCGGTTTTGGATATTATTCTTTTAAACACAACACAAAATATATAAAATAAACATAAAATGAATTTATTTTATTTTAAATTATATTTAGATAGTTAATAATTTTTGAATGAACTATATTTTATAAAAACATAGGAAAATTAAGTTTTGAAAATGTTTGGTTGTGATGAAATTTTTATATGAATACTTCTGATGGATGTTATTTTTAAAGTCAAATTTTGTGTGGTTGCTGCATTGTTGACTTAATTGGATAAATTAATTAATTATCCAATTAATTGTGGGTTTGGCTTAAGCATTTTGTATTATATAAAAATGTAAAGTGCTTTATTTTACTTTGTCTGAAGAAGTGCAGGCAGTGTCCTGCATGAAAGCGCTAACTAAGTAAAAGTTTTGGATTCATCTGACTGGCGTTATTTGTTTAGCCTCCGTTTTATTTCTTTTTCTGAGTTTGTGATTTTTAACCTTGTTTATGGCTGAGAATAACGGAGGCTTGCAATCGCAGTCGCAGGATCTATTTACATCTAGTCCAACTACTGCTACTTCCAACCGTGATGTTGATGCAGTTGGATATCTCACAGCTTTAATTCAGCAGCTTACACAGCGTGTTGAAATATTGGCAACCAAGGTCGAGTCTCAAAATACTCAAAATGCTTCCAGCACACCGGCAGTGCGACCGAAAGCAGGGGCAGTTTTCCAAACGCTCCCATCTTCAGTTTCTGCACCAGTTAATAACGTACAGTTTAATTCTGGAAGTGGAGCAACTCTTAATTTATCTTTGCCATCTAGTTTACCGCCTGGGCAAGGTAATGGTCAAATAATTCCAACTGGAAATAATGTTTCACGTGAGAACAATAATTATTTTAACAACTTGCCTACTTTAGAAGATTTCTGTAAGGTGCCTGACATTAATTTGCATTCTGACAGAAATGCAGTCACGGAGAATCAATAAGGTAGCTCCGTAAATGTTAATACCTTTGACATTGTAACTAATCTCAAACAATTGGATGGTCATTTGTTAAAATTTAAGAAACTGCAAGTTGAAGTAATTTATTTATGTGAGTGCTTAAATCTGAAGATTGTTCCTAAAGGACTCCGGCAGTGGAAGTATCCTTCAGGTACATTGAAGCAAACCGAATTTTATTCCCGCTTAGTTCGTCACTTTGATCAGCAGGGATTCCAGTTACTAGAACTGTTGATTGAAGAATACACTAACCAAATGGCATTTCTAAAAGACAAATTGAACACCATTGACACTTTAAGTCAGATCCTTGTTTTGCTCGGTATGAATATGATTATACCAGGATCTTTTCTAGCATCAATATTTTGATTAACAAAATTGGCGACACCAAAAGAAGGAAAATACAAAGAGATCTTTCCACTTACGAAAAAGGAGCTGCTTACCCTGACCCGCCTGCAATTAAGAGTGTGCATGCTGGTGCTTCTTTTTTTACACGTGTACACAATAACCCTTTGGTTATGGATACACAAGGGGTAAGAGAAAGTAACATGGACAGTTTTCTTAATACGGATTGCAGTCAACTTACAGACACTGAGGTATCACCTCAAGGTCCAAGGCGGAGTGACCGGATAAGTGAAAAGAACAAGGGCGATAATCAACAAAATAACGGCAACAGCAATAAACCTCAGGATTTTGCACGCAACAAGCCCGGTCCCCGGAAGAAAACGGGTTGGACTCGCAAAGGCCACAACCGGTTCACATCCAACAAGAAGAAGGGTCGTTAGATGTAGAACATAGTAATAACGAATGGACTTTGAATATTCTGAGAAGTAAGAGTAATGACTTTCAGGTTTACAATTACACAGACTTTGATATTTGTTTTGATTCAATTGAACTTTTATCCAAAGGTTTTTCCTATGCAGTGTCATCTAATTTTGACATCGCTAGGGTTCTATGCGATGTCAAGATGTTTGCACGGAAATTAAACTTGAAAGTACTTTTTGGAAATAATACTAGTTTGCAATCTGGAACGGAGAATGTTCCAAGTGTATTTAACCCCCCGCTAGATAACAACCTAATGATGTTTGAAAAAGTTTCTGAGGTTCATTTAAGAAACCTATATAACGAAATTTGTAAAAATAAAAACAGAACTTTAGGTTGTAAAGAAAGGGAATTAATTACACATATTAGAATACACGGAATACGTGTAATGAAGCCCGATAAAGGCGGGGGGGCTATTTTGATGTATGAGAAAGATTATTTAAAGAAAATGCACCTGTTACTTGCTGGAGAAGAGTATAAACCAGTATCCCTTAATGAATTTAATCAAGCTTATAGAAAAATCAAAGATCATTTAAGTGAACTATTTATAGAAGGGAGTATCACATTAGATTTATACCAGTATTTTTCCATGGCGGCACCTATTACACCGGTGCTATTTGGCATCCCAAAACTGCATAAAAACTCCCAGGACCCCCCTTTTAGGCCCATAATAGACGGACGGAACTCCATCACTTATTCCTGTGCCAAATGGGTGGACAACAAACTTAAAGAATTTCTCAGGACCGAGAGCCAGATATGTAAGGATTCATGGCATGTCCTGAAGAGCCTTAACAACATCTCTTTTCAGAATGAATTAATATTTGTGACAGCAGACGTTAAAAATCTATATACTGTTATCCCTCATGCAATAGGTTTGGATTGGGCACGTGAGTTTTTAATACAAAAAAAGTGCCCGGGGAGTCAGGTAGATCTTATTATCTCTATTTTAGAGATTGTTTTGGCTAACAATTACTTTATGTTTGGTAAGGATGTATATTTACAAACTATGGGAGTGGCGATGGGTTCCCCTGTTGGCGGTAGTTTCGCGAACACCGTCATGGCCTTTTGGGAAAAGACATTTCTTTTTCCACATAAATTATTTCAGGATACCATTATTAAATATACACGCTATCAGGATGACATCCTAATGATAGCAAATTGTGGGAGAGATAAAATAATTGAGTTAATAAGTGAAATGAATTCCTTTGCCTCTTTCCTTGAATTTACATATGAAATTGGAGAGACATCTATTGATTTTCTTGATATCAACATCAGTAAGGATAGGATAAAAAATATTTTTGTCACCAAAATATACCGTAAACCAACATATAGTAATTCTTTCCTACATTTTACAAGTTGCCACCCCTATTTTCAAAAGAAGGGGGTTGTAAAAGGTCAACTTGTTCAAGCTTCCCGTATGTGTTCTACAGAGGAAGGTTTTAAAGAAGAATGTAGGACTGTTTGGGAAATGTTTGAAAATAGAGGTTACCCCCACAAACTTTTGAACACAGTGTTTGTAGAAATTAAAAATAAAAGGAAAGAGGGAATTTTTGGGCCATTATATAATGGGATACCCATTGATATAAATCACCAAAATTACGATATTAATACTAGTAATGATGAGCCAGAAAACATGTATCAGGGCTCTAACAATAACAACAACAATAAGAATTACAGTGTTGGTTTTATAACACAGTTTAACTTGTATTCCCCACAAGTAAGAAACATTTTACAAAGTAATTGGGAATTACTAATGCAAGATAGGAAATTACATTCCCTATTGGGTTCAAAGTTAAATGTGGTTTATAAAAGGGCCCCTTCTATGAAAAATTTATTTGAGCACCCTATTAGACCTTATAAAATGAATAAAGGGATGTTCAAATGTGGGCGATGTAAATACTGTAAACATATACAAACAGGGTCCAATTTTATGATAAGGGGCTCTAGATACTACATTAATGGCAAATATAACTGTGAGACTCAAGGAGTTTACCTTGCTAGATGCAAGGAATGTCCTGCTTATTATTTCGGTAAAACCGAAAGGTTGCTAAAGAATAGAATTTATGAGCATTTAAATGCTATATCTAGAAGAAATTCATCAAACGCTTTAGCTAAGCATGTTATGGACAATGATTCTCACAGTTTTTTGTTTAATGTAGTAGAAAAAGTTGAAAAAAACCCTAGAGGGGGGCCATGGTATTTGAAATTGCAAGAATGTGAACTTTTATGGCAGTTAAAAACTAATGCCCATAACTACCCAGGCATTAATGATGCATGTTCTATTAAATGTTTACTTAATATTAAAGCTTTGGAGAGATAGTGAAATATATACATACTTTTTATAAAGATGGGTATATGCATATCATTGTAAGATTGCCTATATGCATTTAAAGATTTAATAATTCCATATTACATTTATTGCATCTTCGTTAATAACAAAAAGGTTTGTCTTGTTGCACACTTGGAATTAAATTCGGTTTTGGATATTATTCTTTTAAACACAACACAAAATATATAAAATAAACATAAAATGAATTTATTTTATTTTAAATTATATTTAGATAGTTAATAATTTTTGAATGAACTATATTTTATAAAAACATAGGAAAATTAAGTTTTGAAAATGTTTGGTTGTGATGAAATTTTTATATGAATACTTCTGATGGATGTTATTTTTAAAGTCAAATTTTGTGTGGTTGCTGCATTGTTGACTTAATTGGATAAATTAATTAATTATCCAATTAATTGTGGGTTTGGCTTAAGCATTTTGTATTATATAAAAATGTAAAGTGCTTTATTTTACTTTGTCTGAAGAAGTGCAGGCAGTGTCCTGCATGAAAGCGCTAACTAAGTAAAAGTTTTGGATTCATCTGACTGGCGTTATTTGTTTAGCCTCCGTTTTATTTCTTTTTCTGAGTTTGTGATTTTTAACCACATTTACTATAATGTATGGTTTAACTTTGAAGCTGTCATTATAAGCTATTGAAATCATTAAACTTTGTAACTTAGTTTTAGAATTTATGTGTTTATAATAGTTTTTTGTTATCTAATCCATGTCAAGCAAAGCGCCTCCTTGGCCCTGTTCAAAAGGAACCTTGATGATTGTATGGGAGATAGGAAATTCACCCCGGGGATCATGTCAGTCGCCCTGCTAGACAGGGGTCAAGGGAAGTAAATATTGTGTTAGAGATATCCAGGGAATTGTTATGGCTAGGCTTGTATAGGCCCTAGGGTCGATAGCCTAGTACCAACCTATGAACCTATGGACAGCCTTCTTACGAAGTGAACTTTCTCCAGTTTTAGTGTTGACCTGATTTTTGCAGACTTCATTAAGATTTTTTTTTCTTTTAGTTGGAAACCTTTAAACCTCACAAACTAGCATTTCTTCTTAGCATCAAATTTAGTTAACTTTGACTTTTACCACATAGGGAACTTTTGTTCTTGGTTTGTTTAGATATGCAGGTAGTGGCTTCAAGGAAGCTATACATTTTATTTTCAATTTCATTCATATGATAAAAGACTTCAAGAGAGTTTAAATCTATATTTAAATAGATATCTGTTTTAATGAAATATTTCTATCACCCAGGTCGAAGGACTATTTTTACACCAAGGGTTTTAAGTTTAATACCATATTGTAATAACGTCAGGATATTAATCTGATGATTTTCAGGTGTATTTGAAATAATATATTTTCCTTGGTTATCTGATGCTGCAAGAGCATCCAAGGGGGTTATTTCAAGTTTAATGTCACTATTATTTGATTTATTACATAATACATTTGATATTTTAACCAGTTCTACTGTCTTATCCTGTGGGAAATATTCTGCCATTTATGTTTATTTATCCTGCATTTCTTGGCCTGAGATAGAGTACAACAGTATAGTTCCCTTTTTGTTTGATTTGGTATATGTTTAACATCGTTAATAACCCTATTAGTTTTCCTTTTTTATATTTTTATGGTCTAATGTTTTATTTAAGTGTTCATTATTACCACGATGATTTGTGAAAAGTATAGATTCTGAATTTACAGGATAAATTGTTTCATCAGAATTTATGAATGTACTTATATCAGCATGTGATTGGTTTTCTGAAGTAATTTCCAAACTTGGAGAGTTGTATTTCTTCCATCGAGCAATTGCTCTAACTTTTATGAAGCACATCAACAACAGTAATAATTTGAACTTCACTGCTATTTGTTAACCAGCTTGGTGATGCCCCCCCATGATTAAATAAATTATACAATAATTAATAGAGATAAACCATTTTTACATATACAGCCTTTATTATTATCTGAATATGTCAATTGTTCAACAGTTGTTCAAACCTAACACAATTAGAACACACAAATTCAGTCCAGCTATTGATATTTTTCATATATATTTCACATTTGGAAGACTGTGTTTATTCATTTAAACATATAGCACCTTTTTGTATACTTCCAGTTAACACAATAACTCTTTTTGGCATCCAGACCTTTTTCGTAACTGATTTCTTTAACTAGGTGACTTAACAGCTAATAGACAATTTTAGAAAGGGCAAAGAGATATTAATAAAATGACACTAAGATTGTTAATATACAGTGCTGCAGTAGAGAAATTAACCATAGTTTACCACTTTTCATATTCATAAATGAGAGACCTATATTCTATTGATGGACGTGGTGCAAAATGTCATAAAAATTAATTGTCAATGCCCATTTATATCACATTATACTGGAGATGTTCCTAGTTTGTTATAATTATGAAAACAATATTTTCATATGTAGTTAATACTTCAAAAAACAACTGACAGACTATTGTATGGCATCAGGTGAAACCATGGATGTTGTTGAAGAAGGTTGTCACTGGCATTTGCACTGTAAATTGCAGATCTTGAGATGTATTCAGTGATATATATATATTGCAATTTACACAATTAAACATATGTTTTCATCTTGTTGTAAATATCTCAATAAACAGGCATTTAGAGAGAAATTTATTCTACAATATATGTCTGTGCCATAAATTTTCCAAGCCATGATAATTTGTTTGTAAAAGTTTAGTAAAAAATATAATTCTGACTTCCTGTGCATTATAGTATATGATATTATTTATGGAAAGACTGAATACATTATTACCACTGTAGACAATGCTTCTTACTAATAATATTGCTATTTGTTCAGTTTTGATAGCTTTTATTTACAAAATAACTACACTGGTTTATTTTATGATTTTCAAGTTGATTTTTTAGAAGCCGTTCTAGAATGCAAGGGTGTGCATAGGCTGATAGAGGTGTGATGTTTCAGTTCACATGGGTGTTAATGAGCTAAAAACATATGCTAGCAAGTATGCAAGGGTGTGCATAGGCTGATAGAGGTGTGATGTTTCAGTTCACATGGGTGTTAATGAGCTAAAAACATATGCTAGCAAGTTCTTTAGTTCTTATCTATTTCAAGTGTCCATCTTGTAAAACTCCAGACAACAGTTTGTTGACTATTGTTTAAATGAATGGCTCACTTTAAAGCAATGTACCTCATTGATGATTATTCTACTTTTGTCTACTTTAGATAAGAGTTCAAAGGTAGCAGTGTCACACACAAAGATCAAGCTTTTAAGTTCCTTAAATTTATTAACTGTACTATGTTATTGTTCTATAAGTGCAGAAGAATTAGTAAGACAACTATTAATAAAATAAAGTAATACAGAACATAAAATTAACCCTAATAGTTTAACAGCAATGAATAAATAAATAAAATGAGTTGGTTTTAAGACTCCAAATAGTGTACACATCTTACCTGAGAATACAAATAGACAATACAGTGTCAGTTAGTGCAAGATATTCCTAACAAGTACAAGAAAGCAAATGATTCAAGTTACTGCAGTTTGAATGTATTAAATTGATCTAAAAGATATAATATATTTTAAAACGTAAACTTACAAGGCTGAAAATTCCAATAACCATTCTCCCTACATGAGATGCAAACGTCTGCTTATGCCTGCATCTGCTCATGATTGCATTCACTTGTAGACAGCCACAGGTAGAAGAGTAACTATGATACAGAAAACTGATGACCAAGACCATGGCTGTAACCAGAGGTTGATGGATGACATTGTAGGGGCTACCACCTGAGTGATCACCAAAAAAAGTGACTGAAAAATATTTTCTTGCAGCATAACGACTACACAAAATGTTTTTCTATTGCTTGAGAATTTCTGGACCATTTTTGTAAACTTGTTTATACTAATTGGAGATTGTTTCCTGTGGCAGGGTGGCACCTTCATGAACCTCACTTCAAGTTGGTTCTTAATCCTGCTGTCTAGTCTTATCTTGTTGGTAGTGGTCCGCAAGTCCCCTGCTTACTGATATTTTGTAGAAGGTAAGCAAGTTACAGAGCCACCATAGCCACTCTGAGAGGCGGTGCTTGTCCTCATTAAGCTCTAATTCCTTACCTGCTGACATTACATGTTCACTATGCTGTGCCTGTAATGAGGCATGGCCTTTGAAACCATCTCCACCCTGGACCCTTGAACACAGTTCACCTATGTGCACAACCTGGCAGCTGCTTCCTGAGCCGTGCTGTCTTCCAGCAGTAGAAGAGGCCAGCCTCTACCAGCACATCCCTCTCCCAAAGAGATTTTATTTATTTATTTATTTAAAACTTGTTTGCCAGGTTAGAGCAGTAGTCACATGTAACTAATTTCAGACTCAGCCTGGGAATACAAAGAAATCAGAAATACATTTAGTGACCTAGGGAAAGAGTATAATGAAAAGAAAGTCAGAATTACATTATGTGAGAGGTACCAAAAATAATATGAAACGAGCTATCTGTAAAATACCATTAACAGCTACCAAAAATGTAGAGAGTATATATAGTTGCAATACACATTATTTACAAGTCAGGACATGTCTCATGTAGAAAGTGAGGTTTTCTGTATGATAATTACAACTGTTCATTATCTAAGGAGGAATGATAAGTAAGTTAAGTGGAGTGAAGGATCTTTAGGCAGAGTTTGTAAAGAACCAAACACCAAGAAAGTCTGAATGAAGATGAACACTGCAGGCTGACAAAGAATAGTTTATTACAACTAAAACTGAGTTTATCCAGATTTCTTTAGAGTTTCTGAAGAGCTGAAAGGAGAATATATATTATATAGAAGTTTATGTGAGTGAAAAGTTTAAATTGGGGCAATAGAAAGTCATATGAGAGACAATAAAAGTGTTAATCGGTGAAAGAAGCAGTGACGTAGCTCAGGTTAGGTGATGTAGTTGGATGAAATGCAATGTTATTTGGCTGATAAGGTGGACCTTTAGTCAAGTCCTAAATTTTGGATAAGATGAGGTGTAGGCAGGGATGGATCCAGCACTAGGTGACCTAAGCAGTCACCTAGATCCCACTAACTTGGAGGGGCCCCTGCTGGCTGGGAGGGGGCTTGCTATCCAAGGGGTGCCACAACATTTACTTTTTCAATTAAAAAAAAAACATGTTTTTAATGGCAATCTTCTTCAAGAATGGCATCTGCATCTGTGCATCCCTGTTGCTTGCTTCTTTGTTTATTGAGGCATGCACATGTTATTTGCTTTGTTTTCAATGGGTGGAATTTAAATATAAGATGTTCTTGCCTGGACCTTAACCTTAAGTACAGATCAAAGAACAATGTTTCATCAGTGAGAGAGTGAGTCTGTGTGTGTATCTGAAATACCGTAGTTCTGTACCTTAGTTACAGGAAACAGAGCCTGAATCCTCTACACCAACTATCAAACTACACAAAAAAATGTGAATTTCAGTGCATTTGCAAGGAACTGATTTTCAGTGCTTTTTCAAGGAATTGTGAGCTTCAAAGGTACAAAAGTTTATTGCTGCTCATGCTAAGTCTGTTTTCAGTGTACAACTGTTTTGTTTAGCAAATGATCATCACTATTGTGCTGTAGAATTTGAAAGAAGTGTTAGTGGCTCCACAGGTAGCATACTTGCTTTTGATGCAGAAGGCCTTGGGTTCTACTCTCCATTGCTGATGCTGTGTTGTACTTTAAGGGGGTGGAGATGCTGTAGTCCTGAGTGTGTCCGCCTTTCAATGAGATGCCTAGTAACAATGAACCTGTAGTTGATTGCCATTCATTCCCTACTGCAGTATTACCAGCCTACCACTTTTTTAATGTAACATATGTAATTTATTTTTCAAGGGTAGCAAGCACTGAATTTGTAAATGAACCGCTGAATTATAAAGTTGTTTACTAACAGCAGCCTCTTCATTGGTTACAAATCTCTTTAATGTAGAATTATTTAGATGATGTTTTGCTACTTCAGAGATTGTGCATATTGACTGATATTGGTAGATTGTAATAACAGTGGCCTTTTATGGTTGAACTGTTCTGAAATCGGGCAGTTTTGTCATTATTGCCTCATACATTTTTTTCACTGCTTACTGGAAAAATGTTCAAAATTGCAAATTTAAAACAAACAAAACAAGCTCCAAATGAAGCAAAACACTGGTAACCAAAAAATAAAAAAACAAACCGACCCAAAACAGGCAGAGAAACTCAACTTTAATTACACGAGCAGAAAACAGCAAGTCCCATAAACTAAGTGCTTTCACAATTAAAATATGGCTTCCTCAGAGTTACATGGGATACAAACAACTTGGTTTAGAGTGATGTAAGCAAAACCAACCAATCATTTCATGTGATGTCACATTAAATTAGTTTTTTTAAAAACACAGTTAATAAAGGTAAATAAAACCTTCAGTTTTCTCCAGAAAACACATACAGCTTATATAACCATATAATTAAAAAACATATTTATTATATATGTGTAATGAATGTGTTATTAAAATGTCAAAAAATAAAATGCAGTTAATGAATTACTTTAAATAACCCTTGCCCTTTCTTTTAAAATGGGTAAAACTGCAATGTTGTCATTCAAGCCTAGGGGGATGGGATGTGGCATCAAGCCTAATTTGCCATTTTATCTCCATAATTTGTACTTTTAATGTATCATCCCCTCCCCTTTCACATGGTAGCACCTTGCCTATCACAAAAAAGATAAACTTGTTAAAGTTTGTGCAGGTTATACTGTGCATATATAGAGCATTGTGCTGATTTTTAGATTTGATTGCCCTTACATGTTCTGCTGTTCTATCCCTTAATCTACATATAGTCTTGCCCACGTAGAAACTATGGCAGCTCGTGCATGTAGCAACATATACTAACATAGTAGTGTTACAGCTGCACGTTCCTGGGCAAGATGTTCAAATCCATGAATGGAAACGTAAGAGCCATCGTTGATATATCTGCAAAACTTACATGCTCCACACTTAAGCATTATAGACCTTTGTCAGCTCCATTTAGAATCCTCAAGAATATTTTTAATATTCCTTCCTCTACTATAAACAATCTTTGGTCTCAATGAAACTAGTAAGAATATCTTGGGGCACAAGCCAATCTACCAAACATTGTTGATGGCTATCGATAGTGGTGCAGCACAGTGGTTGTATCTCAAAATCATAGCACTAACATTACTCATCTCCTTCTTTATAGTTTTCTTCACTATTTCAGAACACAAATTAGGCTGAAATATGTACTTTTCTTATTAAGAATTTCATGCCTAACCTTCAGTAATAGTTTTAGGGGGTTGCCTGTGAGCACCCCTTTCCAAAAACATCCCTACCAATTTATATAACTCCTCTCTAAAGGTGTCATTGTTATTCACTAGTCTTGACAATCTAACCATCTGACCATTAATAATTCCCTTCTTTTGATGAAAGGGGTGACAACTGTCAAAATGTAACACAGAATTAGAAAAGTTTTCTTCCTGTATATGTTACTATTGTAAATCCCCCTTTCTCTGGTTAGATGGATATCCAGAAAGTTAGTTTCATCCAGGTGACATGAACTAGTAAACTTAAGGAATGGGGTAGTGTTGTTCAAAAAAATCAACAAACTTTGTAGCCTCAAGCTCATTACCTTGCCACAAAATTAGAATATCAATCAAATACCTATTGTATAAAAGGATCTTGGACATAAATTCTGAAGGAAAGATAAGTGTCTTCCCAATGCAAAAGCACTAAATTGGAAAATATGGGAGCGCACTTTGATCCCATGGCTATCCCAGATGTTTGATGGTAAGTCTCCCCCTCAAAACTAAGAAAGTTGTTCTGTAGTATAAGTTCCATAAGGTCCACCAGGATGTTTATCCTTGTTTTGTCAATGACTTTGCTTCTCAATAAATTCTCATGAAAGAAATGTAACCCCTCCTCATGGGGTATAATAGAAAATAAATTAATTACATCCACTGTAAGAAAAGGTATCCGATACCCTGATAGCTCTAAGTCAATCCAAACAATGCCAAGAGTCCCTTAGTATATGTTCAGCCTCCCCCACAACCTTATTAGTCATCTCCTCCACAAAGGAAGCAAGGGGTTCCATTTTAGGTTCCCTAGCCACAACAATAGGTCTAAATGGTGGGTTACTGGGACACTTGTGAATCTTGGGGATCCCAAAAATCACTGGTGTGACAGGATGTTCTACTGTAAGAAACCTGAACTCTTTCTCATCTATAGCTCCCTGAAAGAGTGCATCCAGTAGGTATAAATTGATCTTGGCATATGCCCTATTAATTTTGTTCTTAGTAGCCATACTGTAAGTGAGGGGGTCATTGAGAATTTCACACATCTTAAACACATAGTCAAAATGAGACATGATTACTAGGCCCCCTCCTTTGTCAGGCTTCATAATACGCATATTGCTATTCCTAGGTAGATCATATAATGCTTTTCTTTCTTCCTCAGTGAGGTTGTCATGTTCATATTTATTATTTTTAAGAATTTTTCTTAATTCATTCTCGCACAGTTTTTCAAATAACATAACATTCACATTATTTGGGGAGTAAACAAACTTTTCCTCTGTAGGTTTGTAACCCCTCAGTTGCCAGTATGGCCATTGAAAAACAGTTAAAGATTCAGTTGTCTAGTGTACATTTTTAAGCTAATAACATCTGCCACATCCAAACAAAAGCAAGGAACAAAAGCAAAACATTTACTAAATAAATTGTAATAAGTGTCATTGTGTTAAATCACTAAAATTGTAGATTGTAAAATAATTTTTCTTAGAGATGTCACACATCACACAGTCATCAGGAATATTACAACCAAGAACAGTGCCATAGTCCAAGTCAAAACCAGTTGGTGATGAATCACTACCACTCAATATTTCTTCTTTTTCCCCCTTTGAGCCCTACTGTTGTAATACACATTCATATGGTAATGTTCAGCATTCTGTTGGCAATGTGGACCGCCCTTCCCCAAGTTCTTCAAATGCTCCGACCTCCTGGGTTTGCTGTTCTGATCTAAAAAAAAACCTTCATAATCATCATATGATGCATCCAAATCACTGACAATGTCATCATTGGTGTCACTATGTTGTACACCATCATTGTCAACCAGGTTAGTCTTTTTACTATTTTTGTTGTGATCCACTGAATAAGCCAGCTTTTTTTGGTAGTCATTAGTGTCCCTAATAAGTTTTTTACGTTTGGTGTTAATATTATTTTTAACAAACATGTCTAAATCATTAAGCACTTGATTGTAGTTGTGCAAATATTCAGAAAACAAAAGATCATTGACTGTGTTCTGGTTTAAAACATTAATTTCTTTCTCCATTTCAGTCAACTTACTTGTATTGTTTCTGATCTTATGTCCAACATGTCCAAACCTGTTTTGTTAAACAATTCGACCAGCTCCTGGTACGCAGTAGAGCCCAAATCGATGCTCATAGGCAACTTCCATATGCTTAGTCCTTTGGGCACCAGTTTTAATAAGAGTGGCTTATTTAGGATAGCATTATCCAGTTGCAACGCCCAAAACCTTTTACATGTTTTTTCAAAGGTTTCCAACTGTCGTTTCAGCGTCGGCCTGTCATCTCTCTCCTCATTCAAGTCTGAGAAACAATCCACAGGTGTATGTAGCCATTCACAAAAATTTTGCCCCCTAGACACTTCCTGCTGTTTTGATTGGTCAGTTACAGTTCTCTCATCAATGCACGGTGAGTGCAAATTAAAGGTTTAGCCTGTGTGCTGGTTAGCGTGGCTGAAGTAGAAGGACATGCACTAGTATTCCATTTCTCAATAACAATGCAGTTAACTTTTGTACTAGTTAACTCACTGATGACCGCTTCCATAGTCCTGGTGTCACTAGTACTGGAACAGCCTGACAGGTGGTTGAAAATACCAAACAAAACGAAGCAAAACACTGGTAACCAAAAAAATAAATAACAAACCGACCCAAAATGAGCAGAGAAACTCCACTTTAATAACACGAGCAGAAAACAGCAAGTCCCATAAACTAAGCGCTTTCACCATTAAAATATGGCTTCCTCAGAGTTACATGGGATACAAAACAACTTGGTTTAAATAGAGTGATGTAAGCAAAACCAACCAATCATTTCATGTGATGTCACGCTAGATTCGTTTTTTTTTTTAAAAAAACACACATAGTTAATAAAGGTAAATAAAACGTTCAGTTTTCTCCGGAAAGCACAAAACAACACTTTTACAGCTTATATAACCATATAATTAAAAAACTTATATATTATATATGTGTAATGAATGTGTTATTGAAATGTCAAAAAATAAAATGCAGTTAATGAATTACTTTAAATAACCCTTGCCCTTTCTTTTAAAATGGTTAAAACTGCAGTGTTGTCATTTTGTGTTGTCATATTTTGTGTTCTGAAATAGTGAAAAAAACTATAAACAAGGAGATGAGTAATGTTAGTGCTATGATTTTGAGATACAACCACTGTGCTGCACCACTATCGATAGCCACTAACAATGCTTGGCAGATTGGTCTCAATTAAATTAGTGAGAATATCTTGGTGGCACAAGCCAAAGATTGTTTATAGTAGAGGAAGGAATATTAAAAATATTCTTGAGGATTCTAAACGGAGCAGACAAAGGTCTATAATGCTTAAGTGTGGAGCATGTAAGTTTTGCAGATATATAAACGATGGCCCTTATGTTTCCATTCATGGATTTGAAGATACTTTATCTTTCCCAGGAAGCTGCAGCTGCAACACTACTATGTTAGTGTATGTTGCTACATGCACAAGCTGCCATAGTTTTTACGTGAGCAAGACTATACGTAGATTAAGGGATGGAATAGCAGAACATGTGAGGGCAATCAAATTTAAAAATCAGCACAATACTGTATACATGCTCAGTATAACCTGCACTAACTTTAACAAGTTTATCTTTTTTGTGATAGACAAGGTGCTGCCATGTGAAAGGGGAGGGATGATAAATTAAAAGAAATTATGCAGATAAAATGGCAAATTAGGCTTGATGCCACACCCCCAGGCTTGAATGACAACATTGCAGTTTTACCCATTTTAAAAGAAAGGGCAAGGGTTATTTAAAGTAATTCATTAACTGCATTTTATTTTTTGACATTTCAATAACACATTCATTAGACATATATAATATATATGTTTTTTAATTATATGATTATATAAGCTGTAAAAGTGTTGTTTTGTGTTTTCTGGAGAAAACTGAAAGTTTTATTTACCTTTATTAACTGTGTGTTTTTTAAAAAAAAACTAATTTAACGTGACATCACATGAAATGATTGGTTGGTTTTGCTTACATCACTCTATTTAAACCAAGTTGTTTGTATCCCATATAACTCTAAAGAAGCCATATTTTAATGGTGAAAGTGCTTAGTTTATGGGACTTGCTGTTTTCTGCTCGTGTTATTAAAGTGGAGTTTCTCTGCCCGTTTTGGGTTGGTTTGTTTATTTTTTTTTACAAGTGGTGCTGTATTATACAAGGATTATATTTTAATACAGTTAAGAAAGTGAATCAAAGAACATGTGCATGTATGCATGGTCTTAAAAATGTGTGCCTTTGGTTTGAAAACAACCCAAAGGTAAACTTTATACACCACTGGCCAGATGCATTTTCCTTGAATGAGGGTTTCAGTGACGTTTAAATGAATGCGAGTTTCAAGGGAAGAGAAGTTTACTGTTAATGCTAATTCTGTTTTTATTGTGAGACTGTGTTGTATTGTTTTGCAAATGTCTCAGTGTTTGTACTATAAAATTTGAAATAAATGTTTTAAATTAAATCCAAATAACTGTAATCACTGTAGGAGTAAAGAAGAAAGTAGTATGCACACTGAGAGGTATCAACAGTGTTTATGGTAACTGAGGAGAAATAGCCAAGTAATGGGACATTGGAATGGTTGCAAGGGTGCTGTTTGTGGGAGGGCCCTGATCCATTACCTTGCCTAGGGCCCCATTTAACCATGATCCGGCTCTGGATGTAGGTTTATTTTATTTGCGGGGGAATACTTTTCCACAGATTTGAATCTAGTATAGAGAAGCAGTTATCTATACAATGGAGTTTCATTCTGGGAAAAGTTGCAGTATGGGATTACAGTGGTTGTGGTTTCTGAGGCTCTAATAGGAAGATTTTTTAATTAGTTTGGCTGCTGGGAAGAGAAGATGTGGTTGACTAGGAGTGTGAATATTTGAGATCCTAAGAGAAGGTCATCTCTTTGTTGAGCAGGCGAACATTATCACTGCTGTGGTCCTCCTGCCAGGATGCTGGCACAGCCCAAGCAGCTGATCCTACCTGATTTAACTGATGATAGTCAGGACTTCATCTCTCCCCTCTCTCCGTCTCTCTCTCTCTATATATATCATCAGAGCTGGCTAACCAGTATTTTGATTCCAGACAGTTTTCTTTAATACTACATAGTCCTGAGTAAGGAAATCTAGCCAAACATTTATCTTACCAAATGCAATTGAGCAGGCCACAAACCCACCTCTGAGATGCTGCACTTACTACACAGTGGCAAATACAGCCCATGTGAGTTTCAGGATCATTATCAGGGGCCCGTGATTCATCATCACTAATCTTTATCTGTTAGATGGGGAGAAGTATATTGAACTTAAAAGTACACTATTTTACAGTGATGTTTTATTGCCTCATTAATAAACACCATGCAAACTATGTTTCTAAATGTATGAAACTGCTATTTCAAAGAGGCACTTGAAGCTTAAAATGAATAATTATATCAGTAACTCTTTTACTATTGTCTGTCTGTCTATAACCATATGTCTGTATTTATAGTTTTTGTATCATTTTTGCCTGAGTGTCTGCAGATCATGAAGCTTCTACAGGGCCATCATCCAGGCAACTTTAAGGGTGCTTTTATTCTCTTACTGGCCCTCAAGCAATGAGTGCATTTTTCGTTTATGAACCTAACCCCTGTCCCTGGGGGTGACATGAGCACTCGGACCGCTATGAGGACCAACCAACCTCCCTCATTCTGCAGATGCATGCTCCCCTTGCATATATTGACATGGACTACCATCATAGGCATGAGCAGCCATGTTCATATCTTCCTGACCCAGCCCCCCAACTGCCTGAGAAGCATCTGCTCTCTAGCTGGGTCTGTCAGTGGAGCCACGGCACAAACCCAGTGGGAACTGCCATTTCTTTACCCCTGGGGTGGGCAACTCCATCCTCCCTGCCTGTGCTGTTCAGCACGTGAGCTGCTAGCTGAACTCAGGTAACCTTGGCTGTAGTCAAGGTTTTATCCTTCTGCGTCACAGGTGCAGGCTTGCCTGTATCTATATCTAATCAGTCTTTGTCTATATTTTAGGGATATTGTCAAGCTGTAGTTATAGCAGTTTTAGGTAATCCCTGTACTGTGTGTGCAGCTGTCTAACAGGTTCCTTCAAGCATCACATAATCATGTGTGATTTAAGTAGCTTTTAACATGTCATTACTTGGCAAACCATGGCTAGTAAGTATTCTTATTTCCTTTGGAGCCTTGAGTAAGGAAGGAGCAGAAATAATGCATACTGCTAGTAATGCCTGCATGCAATTATATATGCATGTCCACCTTGAATGGGACACAGCATTTTCTACTTTTCATGCAACTGTGTAGCATGGAAAATACTTTCCTGGTCTGGTGAACTTTCATGTATGCACAGAAAATACTTTCCTGGTCTGGTGAGTACTTATTCAATGTATGTCATGTAAATGCCTTTTGGACCGGTTACAACTGGCTTTAGTATTTTAAATATTTTCTTTTGTTTTATTTCTACTTTGTTGTTTCATGTCATAATAGGGACAGCTTTCATTATTCAAAACTTGGCCAACGTTTTTTAAGTAATGCTGTGATCCTTGTAAAAAACATCTGGTTTTCAGACAGGAGCTAAGTAACTTCTGGTCAAAATGGAATTTATAGCACTTCAAAAGGAGGTTAAGCCTCGGATAGAAATACTGAAAATAGAACAGCAATATCAAACTTTTGTCAGACTTCTGTTCACATAAAAAAAAAAAAAAACTACACTTCATCTTTCCTACTTCAGGATTCCACAGCACTGTCTTAAATAGGTATTAATAGGTATTAACAAAGAAGAGAGTGCAAACTTTGATTAAATGAAACAGCATACTACAATGCATAACTCCTCATGCATTTAATAACATCAGTTTTTTGAGCTTGCCACAGAATTTGCATTTGATGTATGAATCCAACTTTAAGCTAAACGAGATGAATAGAATTTCTTATTGTCAGTGTGATTCTGAATTGCAAAAAGGCAATGCTGAAAATATAAAACGTTTAAAATCGAAGATAATGTTTTGAACCAGCATTGCATTTTGTATTTCAAGGCACATAAGTATGGAAATTTTAATTGTTTTTCCTCCTATATCATTACTTGCTACCTTATCTGTGTTAAGCTAATGCATTTTACAAAAACAGGAATTCTGTACTGAACTCTGAGATGACTGTCTGTAGGGATGGCATAAAAATGGAAGGGAGGGGGAGGAGTAGGCCATGGAAGTGTATATGATGAGTTGTTCGGCTATGATGTGTGTAGTGTGCGTGTGTCTGTAGATGTTTAGCGATGGGTGGAACTCTATGAAAACCTAATATGAGTATTGTTTTACTGTATTTAGTATAGTTAAAAGTAATAACCTTGAAAGAGAGAGCAATCCTCGGTGAAGCACAAACAGGTACTAGTTGACCTGTTATTAGTTTGTTTGGTATTTGATCTTTAAACTAGCAGATACCTTCATTCACAAAGTGCTTACATATTGCTCTGCTGTGTCAGTTTGGATCAGAGCCTTGGTGTTTTCCAATTCACAGTTAAAAGTAGTACTATGATATGGGTTGTGAGATGTTTTGATTCATTTTCAGCTTGAGTTATGATAAATGTTGGCAGAAGAAGCCTTGATTTAAACACTAGTGTAGCTGCGCTGTATCTCACAAGCCATTTTGCAATATTAGTTATGCCAAATATTGGGTCTAAAGCTAAAGCTTACAACCTTGTAGTTTCCAAGCTCTCAAGCTGTCCATTTTGCTTGCTGTCTCATTGGTATGTTTTACTCCAGTCAGTCAACCATATTGCCTTGGCATTTGTTTCTTTTCAGGTTTAAGTACTAAAGAGCGAAATGGATGCAGTTAAAGCTTGTGTTGAATAAATAGTAATCTACAACTTTCTCTTTTTTCAGGCCGGACACGGATGCTGCCTCAAGCTGTTTACATCCTGCATGGCCTGCTTGAGAACGGGCATACAGTGTATGTTCACTGTAATGCAGGAGTGGGTAGGTCCACTGCAGTCATATGTGGATTTCTGATGTACGTGATTGGATGGAGCTTAAGAAAGACCCAGTATTTCCTTGCTTCCAAACGCCCAGCTGTATATATAGATGAAGAGGCCCTTGTCCATGCCCAGGAAGACTTTCTGAGGAAATTTGGTCCTGTTCACTCTTCTGCGTATACAGCAGTAGTAGAGAATGTAAAATAATATATTTGACATTACTTAAGATGCATAGTTTAAAATGCTAGGAATATTACATGATTCAAAGGTTAAGAGGCATTGAATGTATTTGTTTAGCCTGTAATGCTAGGAATATTACACAATTCAAAGTTCATCATTTTCTGACTAGGTATCCCATATGCTGCATGGATGTATAAAATGGACTGTGTACACTTGTTACTAAAGTAATTCAGTATTCCAAATGAGACTGAATGCTTCATTATTTCTGAAAATAAGAAGAGTGCTATTTTTATTAAAGATACTGAAAATACTGTGTAAAAATGGAACAGGGTTCCATTAATGATCAGAAAAGTTGTGCAGAAATTCCAGCTGTGTTAATAATTATTCGTAATATTCCCATTAAAGCTAAATATTTATAAGCATGCAATATTTGTGAAAAATATGGGCATTGTAAAGTCTTTATGGTATTCCTAGTGAAAATAAATTGCATCCATCAGTGTTAAGCTATTGCAGTGTTTGGTACTGTGGTATGATAATGAACTAAGAGTCAGAAAGTGTATTTAGTACCTGCTAATAGTGGTACGCATATCCTGCAGTTTTTCAGTCTATATTGAGACATGAACGTTATTGTTTTTGCTAGTAAGATAGCATATGCAGCAAGATGCAAAATTCTATACAGAAAATAACACCTAAAAAATTATGTAAGTAACATTTGCCTAGTGTGTGTTCAGATTTGAGTTTAGTTCTCCTGGAGCCTTTTCTCCTTTACCCCACATCATGTGATAGAATGCCTCATTTGTGATGAAGAGCTGTGTTCTGTTGGTGAGAAGGAACATAGTAAGTACCCATCCTTTTTGTAAGAAAGGTAAAGGAATTCTCCAGAAATTTAAATGGTGAATAGGGTTTTTATGTCTTGATGCATGTTGGAAAAAGAAATAATAAAAAAAATTATATGTCTTCATGCATGTTAGGAAAAGAAATTTAAAAAAATGAAGGTGTCTCTATCCTAAATTTGAGGATTTTACTTTTCTAAAGCTAAGCTGATTCCTTTTGCAGGATGGTTGGGCTCCTTCCAAGGAACTTTTTCTCTGATATTGCAGAATAACATTGTATGAAATAGTCACAGATATTTGCTTGGAAGAAATGGTCACAGGCATTAATTTGTTTATCCAGTTATATCATTTAGGATTATGTAGACTCTTCCTTATAGTGTGCTTGGAAGACAGCAATAGTGATATCTGAGTCCAAAACCAAATGAGGCTATGTTACTTTTGAGCCATTTCCCTCCTTTCTGTGGGGACTAAAAAAAGGCTGTGAGCCATCTGCACATTGACAAGAAAGACCTAAAACAAGCAGAACTTTATCCAAAGAAGGGACGCTCTTAGCTCTGCCACTCTAAGCCCTCCTTGTAAGCCTTGTGACATGGATATAATTAACAGACCACTTCTGCTTAAACCTACCCTCACTTCCAATGTACAGATCTACCATACTGCTGCATGTAAAACATAACTTTAGGAGATGTCTTTCCTTTTGTCTGTCGCAGTATTCTTTACAACTGGGATATCCTGCTGAGCATAGCTAAATGTCAAACCAGCATACCAAAGCCTTTTCTCCTTCCAGGCATCATACATCAGATGTATGCCCTACATATAAGGTGTAGGGTACATAAGTGACATACAAGTGCCTAATCCTCAGAACTTCCTTGCCGACAGTCTGAACGCTACTTTTTGAATTTGGTTTGCTAGTCATTCACCATGGTGATACAGCTACCGAGCCTTCAAAAGATAAGTGGCTTTTTGGAGACTCTTCCTTCCCTTTTTGCTTTCGTTATATCATATTTACAAGTCATCCAAAAAGGGAAAAGGTAGTGCGGGAGCCAGATTCCCAATAAGGGCAGACATGAAAAGTACCTTTTTTGTCTAGGTGCAACCATACTCAGTGTGAGTACTTGTCAAACATTTGTATGACCTTATACAGCTGTCTGTCTTCTTTTTCTATCTGTTTAGAAAACCAGCAATTGAAGATTCTGGCTCAAGAAACCATGATTTCTGATTCCACCCACCCCAACGTTCAACTGTTGCTTAAGAAAAAAGTCTAAAAAAAGTGCTGAATCTTCTGCTGTCCAGCCTCTTCTCTATGTCTCTGGATTGAATGAAGAAGTAGAAGACCATCCAATTTTAACATCAGCCCCCTCTGTTGTGACCCATTTGGAGGCCAACAATGGGGCCTAACTGCATGTCCGCTAAAGATGTTTCTGCATCTGCTGTTAACAAGGATGGGGAACTGCCACTGATCATTTTGAAGGGGCCTAGGGGGATTCCCCAGATTGTTAAGGATGAAGTCCTTGGTTCCCTTATTGAAGTCAATCAGGGGTCTGAACCCCCTAAGTTTGCTAAGGCTAATGATCCTTTGAAAAAAGAACCATAAGGCCAGACTTGTGGCTCCTGTAGCTAAGGGTACAAATAAAGAATGGGAGGATTTCACTCTGGGTCTTTTCAAGCTATTATTGAAAAGTTGTTCTGATGAAGTCCAGTTGGTAGACAAAAGTGCTTATCATTAGTAAAAGCTGAGTTATCACATTGACCAAGTCTGCTCAAGTTTATTTCTTGTACTTTTATAGAAGGGGAATTAATACCTGAACTTTTGAACTATTACTGTTGCTTATAATTCTAAGATTGAGCTTTTTTATGTTTCATTTTTCTCAACAGCAAGGAAGTGAAGGGAGTTTTGTTTCTCTGCTGTAGCTTATGCACTTGTTCATCCTATGACTCACTCTTGGTGTACATAGTGTTCTTGGATATCAAGCTTATTTACCAGAGACACTAATGATCTCTGTTATTTGATTTACATTTCATGGCAGCGATCTCCTGTAATATAATGTAGTCTGTACCCCCTCTAAAAAATCTACAGTGTTCCTGCTTATATCCCCAGACAATTATTCTCCTACTGTGTTGATGACTACCTCCAGCTTCCTTTTTAAAGCACCTATATTAAATTATCGCTTAAGACATACACAAACATACATTAACAGAAAAGAAAACAAACCATTTTAATAGTTTTACATTTAAATACAACATGCATCACATATGTTTTCTTGCTACTATCATCAGTCTAACATTACAAAAAATTGCTGAAACCCTGTCTTCCCTTAAACTTCACTCCCATCTTCCTGAATAGTATTATGCATGTATTATTCCCAGTTTCCATTCACTTTTATGTAATTTCCTCCTTTCCTTTGCCAAAGATCCTTCTACTTCTTTTATCTCTCTTAAAATATTCAATACCTCAAATACAGTTGGAGTAGACTTTGATTTCTATTTTATAGTAACTGCTTTTCTGGCAGCCAACAGAATTAAACTCAATAAAGCCTTATTATGTCTAGGCAATTCAGATTCTGTATCCAAACTGAAAAGAATCATTTCCTTACTTACAGCCATTTGCTCACCTGATATTTCTGAGAGTACGCCTGTAGGGAATTTTTAAAATCTGCCAACTCATTATATTCCCAGAACACATGTTCCTCGTCACCTCTTTGTTCTCCATCACACCTCCAACATTTGCTATCTACCTGAGGAAAAAAGTCTGCTTGGGGTATAAAAGTACCTGTGCAAACAGTTTCAAGCAAAGATCCTAAACCTTCTGGACATGGCTGCATACTTGGAAGCCATACATATGTCTTGCTATTATTTTATTGTTTTTCTATTTTCTCTTCATAATTCCACCAACAGAAAAATACAAACTATAAAGTTTACAAAACCAGGCGATGGATTGAGCTTCAAGGACAAACCACTAAAATCATAACTTTTTAATGAAGTATTAGCGCTTTCGTTTCACATTTCATAAAACTTCCTCAGATACAAAAAAGCATACACAACCCCCTTAATTTAAATAGTAAATGCATCATATGACACCACAACCATAATCAAACATGTGATTTAAACTTAAAAGCACAGCTTTTAGTAAAATATGTTTAAAAAAATTATATCATTTAGCATGTATAATAATCCCAAACCTAACACCAAACACAGTAATAAAGTACACACAACTATGAATAAAACATAAGTAAAATCAAAAAGCAAAGATAATCCTGGTTCTAATGCAACAGTTGAAATAAACCAGCAACTCATATTGAATTTAAATGCTTCTTTAAACCTATGAAAAGTTTCCTATACAAAAATACCCACATGGAGGATGAAAATATTAAAAATTAAAAATAAATTATAAATATTGAAAATAAATTGTGAATATTGGATTTCTCTACCTTTCAAGAGACTTTAGTTTTAAAATAGAGGGTACACTAATTGCATCATTAAGACTCTGATATCTGTAAGATTCCAGTCTAATCTGCCATATTAATTCCTGTATCTACAGATAGATGGACCAAAGCCCCCCCCCATGGTTTATTTTTCCACCTTTTCCATAACACTAAATTTAAAATCATACCCTTGATGCTGTTCCAAATGCATGTATAGGGCATTAGTAGTCTTTTTCTTCCTCGTATTGTATATATGCCCATAAATACGACTATGAAGCTTCCACTCAGTTTTTTCCTATATAAAAAGCATTGCAGGATTGGCAACAGGCCCCATATACCACCCCATAGTATCACAGGTGTATTTCCCTTTTAGGAAAACATCCCTGTTTCTTAAATTAATTCTATCACCTACGAAATAAACAAGCGGATGGTGTTTAAAACGATACTAGTAAACCGAAAATTCAACACCTCGAATCCACAGGCAGCAATATTTAATAATGAAATAGGAACCAGTACAAATAAAATAACCACACTAGTCACAGTACCAAACGAAAGAATATATTAACGTTCTCTGTATTGTCGTTTTTGTCATCAACTACGTCAGATAGCTGTTACCTTTCATTCATCCCCTTATGTTGATGAAGTTGATGACTTCCAGGGATTTTTAAAATCAAAGCTTCTGTGTCTGGCAACAATGGGACATACAGTAATATGTTGGAGGACTTGGACTTTTTCCTTTATAAGTTTAAAATGATGGACATGGACAACTCATATTTGAAACATTTCCTGTCTTTAAATATAGTGCCTAAAGGATTGAGAGTTTGTAAATATCCTAACAATGTTGTAGAAGGCAGTGACTTTCATTGTGATTTGATAACAGCTTTTGATAAATGTGGAATGGAAATAATGAGAGCAATTATAAAGAATGATGAGAACGAAATGGAGAAACTGTATTCTAAAATTGAACACATTAATAAGGGTATTATTAGTGACTTGTTTTTTACAATAGAAGAAGAAAAAGCCAAATATTTTAAAATACTAAAGAACATAGAGCTTAGATGCACTGATGTGCAAAACAGAAACTTCAGCAAGATAGAAAGGGACCTCAATGAATACAAAACAAAAACCCACCACCCAAAGCCCAAATATAGGGTGAGAAGAAATAGTGGTGGCTACATTAGTGAAAGTGGGGAAAATAAAGGTAATGGAGATGTTTTCTTTTCAGACGAGAATCTTGATACTACAGAATTTCCTCCTTTAAGACGGTCTGAAAGGCTTAGGTAAAAAAAAAATCAGCTGAATATAATTCAAAAAACTACAAGGGCAACCAATGGAGACCTCAAACGAGGAATCCAGTAAGATGGAACTAGTGGTAGGTATAACCAATACAGGTTTTAAATGGACATATAAGGATTTTAGTATCTTTAATTATTCTAGTTATCCCATTAACACCACTACTTTTGATTTATTTTCTAAAGGGTTTGGTTTTATTCCTGCACAGAAAACAAATATTTTTAAGTTATTGGTGGACCTTAAACTATTTTTAAGGAAAAAGAATTTACAACTAATGTTTAAATGGTATAACATCTGAAAGAAATGAAAACAGTTTGAGACGGAAGAGTACTTTTAACCCTCCACTACATCCACAGTTAAAAAACTTTGAAAGAACATTGGAGAACAGAACACACTAAGAACTACCTTAAAACAAAAACATGTGAAGCAAAATCTGACATTACCAGAAAAAACTATGCTAGGGGAAATTTGTAATGACAAAAATCTTAGGGCTATGAAACCCGATAAAGGTGGGGGAGTGGTGTTTATGGAACATATAATATACGAGGGTAAAATGATGGAAATTTTAAATAATTCAGAGAAATATATTAGAACTTCCATAAATGAGATTAATATAGCTTATAAGAAGATTTACATTCTTCTCAATGATTTACTATTGGAGGGGTTAATTGATTTAGAAACGTTTAGATATTTAAAAGTAGAAAGACCTAAAGTACCTTCTATTTTCGGAATTCCATAAATACATAAGGATGTTAATGACCCTTCCTTGAGAGCAATAGTATCAGCTGAGGGTTCTATAACTGCACCCCTTGCAAAATATGTGGATTTAAAAGTGAAGAGTCTTGTTGTTAACAATAAAAACATTTTAAAGGATTCATGGGATCTATTAAGGAAACTAGATCATTCATTATGTTCTGAAGAATTATCTTTTGGTACTCTTGTTAAACAGTACCAGTATTCCTCATGACATTGGTCTAGAATGTTTTGAAGAAATGTTGGTTGAACACCAAACACACAATGAATTTAGAACTGTACTGGTACTTATGGAAATGGTGTTGAAGAACAACTTTATATTTTTTGAAGGGGAATACTTCAAACAAGTGAGAGGTGTGGCTATGGGAGCACATTGTGCTCCCACTTACGCAACCATTATTATGGCTTATTGGGAAAATCATTTTTTTACTAAATTCCAAGTACAAAGGGTCCTGGGTTTTCTATGGTAGATTCCTAGATGACCTGTGCCTATTGTGGAAAGGGGATCAAACATCTTTTGAGAACCTGGTTGACTATCTCAACAACACGACCACTTTTTTATGTTTTACATCTAAATTTGAACATCATGCATTAAATTACTTAGACGTATCCATCACAAAAGATGGAAATCAATTTGTTTCGAAAGTTTATAGAAAAGAGACATTTTCGAACTCTTATCTGCATTACAACAGTTCTCACCCCTATTCTCAAAAAAGAGGGGTGATTAAGGGTCAGTTAGTCTGTGTAAGCAGGATGACTTCTGACAATGAGGGGTTCAAAAAGGAATGTGAATGGTTGAAAGAACTGTTTTTAAATAGGGGTTACCCTGGTAATTTATTTGATGTAATACTGATAGAGGTACTTGAAGGTAGGAATACCAGGTTTGCCCCAATTATAGGCACAGCTGAAAAAGAAGTTACAATGGGTATCAATGAGAACCCATTAGAAACGTATGGTACAGGTATTATAACCACTTATGATGGCCAGTCTGGCCTGATAAGGAACATTATAGATAAAGAGTGGGGAAATTTCGCCAAACTATCAGATCTCAACTTCATATTTGATGACGGTCTTAAATACGTTTACCGTAAAGGAAACACTATAAAAAATCTAATAGAGAGGGGTTCAAAGAATGTTGGTATGAATAAGGGGATACAAAATAAAAGAGGACTGTTTAAATGTGGAGCATGTAACTTTTATACCCATTTAATAACTGGTGACTGTTATTACCTAAAAGCTAGAAAAAGGAAACTCCATTTGAATGCATACATTAATTGTAATACAAAAGGAATAATATATTTATCGGTATGCAAAGAATGTGATTCCTTTTATGTTGGCAAAAGTGAAAGGAAGTTAAAACAAAGAATTTATGAACATCTATATGTCATCAGGACTAAGAAGGATAGTAATGCATTATACAAACACACCAAAACATGTAAAGAAGCTAAATTCCAGTTTTTTGTGTTAGAGGTAGTGGAAATTGACCTTAGGGGAGGAATGTGGGAAACCCGGGTGGAATATAGAGAATTATTTTGGCAAATTGTACTAGAGTCCACTAGGTTCCCAGGTTTGAACGATATGATTTCCCTGGGTCCAGTACTCAAATTGAGATCTGCTAAACTTTGAAAAAAAAATTTTTACTATTCATTTCTTTTAAAATTATTATGAGAAGTTTTTTATTTTATATTACATTATAACATGCATTTTGAGTATGTTTTGGTACAATGGACTTGTTTTTTGAGAAAATATATCCATATAAGTCACTAGAGGGAGTAATTGTGTTCAATTTTACAAATTTCATATTTTTAAATGTATATTTTGTATTAAATACTTGTGTTTGTAGTAATTTTAATATTATATTCTGATTACATATTAAATAGAGTGACATCATTTTTTATTCATATTTAAATTTTTATTGAAACACACTAGAATATTTATGTAATTGAATTGTTTATTTCATTGGAGAGGAATTAATTGGTAGCCCTATAAATAAGGGGATGAATGAAAGCTAACAGCTATCTGATGAAGTTGATGACGAAAAAGAACAATACAGAGAACATTAATATATTCTTTTGTTTGGTACTGTGACTAGTGCGGTTGTTTTATTTGTACTGGTTCCCGTTTCATTATTAAATATTGCTGCCTGTGGATTCAAGGTGTTGAATTTTCAGTTTACTAATTCTATCACCTTCCAATATATATTTACAGGTGCTACACCTTGTGATGCCCATCCCCTGGCCCAGCAATCAAGGAGCTTCAATCCTCAACACTAACACCAGAGAGGGCATCTCATATATGAGAAGAAAGGATAACAAATACACACAGTGAAGTGCAATTTCCCTTAAGAGCATACAGAGATCGCAGTCAGTCCGGGGCTGGTTACTCCCTTGCTCTCCAAGTCCCCAGTAAGACTTCCCACTGGCACAGCTATAGGGTCCAGATCTCAGCCTAACTGGGCAAGCTAAAATCTCCAGCACCCTCTCTGTCCAACCAGTGCTTTGTGTCCCTTCCCAAATAGCTGACACACACACACTTTGAGATAAGAGTTTGTACAACCACACAGCCACTTCTGGGGAAGGCTGTCACAGGTTCTCCAGCTGTACCCCTTTTACTCAGACTATATGGTAGTGCCACTTGCCACCACCCAGCTAATAATTATCAGCTACTCAAAGGCCCTTAAAAAGGTGTCCAATTATTTACTATGCAATATTGTTATCCAAATTGTAGTTGTGACTAAACAGTCAAACTTATTTGGAGTGACTTGGACAGTAAACTCTATAAATATGCAATGTATTCTAGAGCTTAAATATCTCTGCACAAACCAGCCACAGCTAAAAGGTTTTAAAATATTTAATAATAAATAATTAAAACCACAAGACAATACTTTCTACTACACAGTCAGTGCTAGTCAAGAGTTCAGAGATCACACAGAAATACTTAAAATAATTCAGTAGTACAGTTCTGCCATCACAGAAAAACACTTAGTCTAATCTTTCTAGCTTCTCACTATCCCTAAAAGAAAACACAAGTCTAAGAAAACTTACATAAGAAAACATCCTCTGAGCCTATGGCAGCATTTGTGGACAAAAATACACAGCGGGTTGTGGCTAGGGCACAACATATTTTAAAAGATTCCTAGCATTGTCTGCAGAGGCTCAGTAATTTACAAAATGGAGACACTGAATGGTCTTTCTTAACTATTGATGTTCATAGGTTCATAGGTTTATACTAGGCTATCTGCCCTAAGGCATTTATAAGCCTAGCCCAAATTATTGTGGCTTACGCCACCCCTTATATGAAAAAATACTGTGCCCATTAGTTTGTTGTGCCTCTGTCCAGCAGTGACCCAGAGATGATTCCCGGGGTAAACCTACGATCTCCCATCCACAGGTCTAGATTTCTCTTGAACAGAGTCAGCGAGGTGCTCTGCCTCACATGGACCGGGATTTTATTCCACAGCATAGGGAGTCTCTGAGTGATAAATCTATCCCTCCAGCACGTCCTATTTATACCAAACCACAAACGAAAAAACTGTTGAACCAAAAGAGCATAACAACGAACAAGAACACTATGAGAGACTACTTCGTAAAATAAACAGACGTTTAATGACTCCAAATTAATGTTAGCGCTTTCGGCTAAATCAAATATTTAGCCTTCCTCAGACAAACAGCAGAACAGGAAATGACATTTCTTAAAATATATGTATAGAACCAATTGGAATAAAGTGCATTTAGTAATTAGTTGTAACTAAGGTTACCTTAAAGTAGTATAATCCATTGCAAACATAATCCTTGAATAAAGGTAAAGATAGAGTGCCTCTATAGGCATTGCAACGGAACAGCAAGTAATACTTTGTTGCAAGTAACTCCATTCATCAAAATATTTACACAGATGTTAAACTCTATAATTACTGGGTTATTTAATCATACAACTTGCTTCATACTTATGTGATATATTAAAAATGTTATAAAAACAGTGAATGATAAACTAAAAAATATTTGTGTATATTTTAAATTGTTACCAAAAATACTTCCACAATTTGGAACATTATTTCCACATTTAAACATTAAAAATACTGATTAGTTTTGCCCGCAGAATTCCTATACAATAATCATAAAATAATACAATTTTACATTAGTGCATTCTGTTAGGGAATAATTGATGTTGGGTCCATTTCATATCAAAATGTGAGAGACCTTCCCTATATGTGTTATCTGTTATACGATAACCATTTTAATACACATTTTATTGATAGGTTGTCATTGATGCCAGGTAATAAATGTGCTCTAGTTCGTACCTGCCACATCAATTCATCTATCCCTAACCTAATTTGCCAGGGACCACCCATTGGATCTGGCATTCTTTGTTGGAGTATAACAAAGTTGAAGGAATGCCCTGTATTGCTAATAATATGCTTAGCTAGGGCATTGTTCACATCCCTTCTGCTAATAGCATAAATGTGTTCGTGTATTCTGGTCTTGAATCTACGCTCTGTCTTGCCAATGTAGAAAGCTTCACATTGGCTACACAGAGCAGCATATACCACAGATTTTGATTCACAGTTGTAATGCTTGCTTATTTTATATGTCCTATCTTTAATGTTGAACTGAGTGCCCACTCTAATAAATTTGCATTCTGCACAGGCACCACATTTGTACATTCCTTTGGGGCGCTGAGAAATGAACTTTTTTGGTGCCCTTTCCAAAATGGCTTTAAGGTTTTGGCCTCTCCTGTATGTTATGTTTGGTTTTTCACCTAATGCTGTAGACAAAGTACTGTCATGATTAATTACGTCCCAATTCTTATACAGGATCTCCCTAATTTTTTGAAAATCTAGCGAGAAAGTGTGTAAAAAAGACACATTATAATTAGTGTCCTTACTTCTATCTCTAGTTGGCAGACTAACCGGAATTAGTGCCAATTCTTCTTCCCCGAAAGTTTTGTTATTAAGAAGGGGAATAAAATGACCTGACTTCCGTTTATTTACTACTTCCACTATGATGTTGTCAATCAAAGTAAGTGGATAGCCTCTTGCCAAGAACATATTTTTTAGTTTGTTGCATTCATGTTGGAAATCCAGATCATCAGTAACCATACGTGACGCCCTCACTAACTGACCTTTTGCAACCGATCTTTTTTGGTAGTAGGGATGGCTACTGGAGAAATGCAAAAAACTATTAGAATATGTGGATTTTCTATATATGTTACTTTTCAGTCTTTTGTTATTAACATCCTTTGTAAGAAGAATGTCTAAATAACTGATCTCACTTTCCTGTGTGTTAAAAGTGAACTGTAAAAGTTTGTCATGTTGGTCATTCGTTCTATAAAGTTAGGAATGTCCTCACTATTGCCTTTCCATAAACAGAAAATGTCATCCTGGTATCTGGTATACCAGGAGACATACTGTTTAAAAACCTCATCCTTAAATAGAAGTTCTTTTTCCCAATGTGACAGTACTGCATTGGCGAACGAACCCCCACATGGCGACCCCATTGCTACTCCGGAGGTTTGAAGGTAAAAATTGTTTTCAAAAAAGAAAACGTTATTTACCAAAACCATCTCCAAGAGTGTTTCAGTCAAATAAATGGTGTTATTGTCAACATTCTTGGCAACCATAAATTCTCTCACCCAATTAAGGCCTATATCCTGTGGTATAACTGTATACAGATCTTTTATATCTATTGTAAGAAAAACTATGTCCGGGGTATATTCAATTTCGCCAATGTTTTTCAGAAAGGACCAAGAGTCCTTACAGATATGTGCCTCCTGTGCTAGTAAAGGTTTAATAATACTATCAACTAGTCTTGCACATGCGTAAGTGGCGAACCCTGCCATCAACAATAGGCCTGAACGGAGGTGAGTAAAGCTGTTTATGTAATTTTGGTGTTCCAAAGAAGGCTGAGATTCTGGGGATGGCATCTGCAAATATCTATACGTTTCTGGAATAATAAAACCTTCCATAAGTAAATCATATAGTATGTTATTAATCTTCCTATAGGCTCCATGTATCTCATTCAGAGATACTTCCTTATAAGCTGGTGTATCCAAATGCTTCTTCATGTATTCCACATATTTAAAGTGGTCCATTAAAACCACCCCACCCCTTTATCCGGTTTCATGACACGGATCCTACAATCCCTTAATAAATGGAGAAAATCCCATTCCAGTGTGGTCATATTGTTAAGATCTTTTGATTACTATACATAATCCGATTTTTAATTGCCCACAAATCTGTTTCACACATTTTCTCAAACACTAATAAGCTCGGATGGAGGGTGGATTATATGTACTAGATACCCTACGGCGCTTCAGTAACTCTGTGTTGTTACCCAACAATGAATGTAAGTTAAGTTTTCTAACAAAAACTTTTAGGTCCACCAGTGTTTTCCCTATGTCCATATGTTGCGCCGAACAAACGATAGATCTTTTGCAAAGAAGTTGACAATATCCTGATGGATTTCAATAAGTGTATAATTATACACTGTAAAGTCATTGTTACTACTTTTCAGGATGTTTGGTTCCAAACCAAAAGAGGGAACCTGGATCATCTCCTCCTCCCCTCTTTTCTTGTTCCTCGTATTGTTCCCTGTCTGGGCCCACGTACGGTTGGTTGCTCGGGTGTTGTTGGCCTGATGAAAATCCTGGTTGTCCTGTTGGTCAAAATCTACCATAGACTGGCCTTGTGGTTGAATGTTATCCCTCAGTCCATTTGCTGAGGTGTTTGGCTGATTGGTGTTATTAACGCGTTGGTACTGTTGTTATTATTCAGCCTTGGGCTCCTTCTATAGCCCTGCCGTTGAGTTGTAAAACCTTCTTGGTTATTGTCATTATTGGTGTTCTCTACTGGGATAACATTCGTATTTTGTCCAGTTTGATTGGGCACTTCCCCTTGAATAACCTGCGTTTTATTTTGAGGCCTGGGATAAGCGGTTTTATTCGCATAGTCCGTTAAATCTCGACTTAATTTTTTCTTTTTACTAAATAGTAATTTCTCCATACTAGCCTCAATGCTAGAAAAGATACGACAATAGTCGTACTTAAAACGCAAGAAATCATCACTGGAAGTAATGTATTTTTCATGGGCATCCAAATCAGCTGCAAGAACCGCAATATCTTTAGAGTAAAAAGCAATGAGAGCCTGTAGGAATTCGATCCCTTGTCGATCAAACAATGCCAACAGCTCTTGGTGAAAAAGAGAATTTTCCACCAGCCCAGATGGAAAACGCCATTGTCTTAGTCCTTTTGGGACAACCTTGTGTTTAACACATTCTGTAAGATATGCGACTTCCAATTGCAGTTTTTTATATTTGTATAACTTATTGTCAAATTCATCAATTTTATCCCCTAATACATTTGTGTCAGTCATGTGGTTTACATTAGGTTCATTACGCTGACTGAACCCTTGGCTGAAAAATTATTGTTCATTAAAAATCAGCCATTGTTGGTATTCCTTGCTGATTACAGTTCTTTTGATTGATAATGTTATTATTAAAGTTAGCGTTATTGTTACCTGGATTTGGTACCCCAGATAGCGTAATCACAGGACAGGGCTGTTCATTTCAAGTCTGTATAACCCGTTCCGTTGATGTAAGTATAGTAGATGATGTTGCTGTAATGGGTGATTGCTGCCCATTAGGAATGAAAAAATCATCGTTGTCACTCTGCTGCGATGAAATCAAACCAGAAGATCTATTATCCTGGTTAGAAGCTGCCGCAGTAATGGCGTCAACTTTTTGTGTTAGGGCATCAACCCTGCCCAAAAGCAGTTCCACAAGAGTGGTCAAATTATTGCTGGAACTGTTCACAACCCTTTCAGGACTGCTCTGCTGCGTTCCTAAAGCCGTGGAAGTATCTCCGGTTCCGCTCACCATATCAAACACCAAACCACAAACGAAAAAACTGTTGAACCAAAAAAGCGTAACAACGAACAAGAACACTATGAGAGACTACTTCGTAAAATAAACAGACGTTTAATGACTCCAAATTAATGTTAGCGCTTTCGGCTAAATCAAATATTTAGCCTTCCTCAGACAAACAGCAGAACAGGAAATGACATTTCTTAAAATATATGTATAGAACCAATTGGAATAAAGTGCATTTAGTAATTAGTTGTAACTAAGGTTACCTTAAAGTAGTATAATCCATTGCAAACATAAGCCTTGAATAAAGGTAAAGATAGAGTGCCTCTATAGGCATTGCAACGAACAGCAAGTAATACTTTGTTGCAAGTAACTCCATTCATCAAAATATTTACACAGATGTTAAACTCTATAATTACTGGGTTATTTAATCATACAACTTGCTTCATACTTATGTGATATATTAAAAATGTTATAAAACAGTGAATGATAAACTAAAAATATTTGTGTATATTTTAAATTGTTACCAAAAATATTTCCACAATTTGGAACATTATTTCCACATTTAAACATTAAAAATACTGATTAGTTTTGCCCGCAGAATTCCTATACAATAATCATAAAATAATACAATTTTACATTAGTGCATTCTGTTAGGGAATAATTGATGTTGGGTCCATTTCATATCAAAATGTGAGAGACCTTCCCTATATGTGTTATCTGTTATACGATAACCATTTTAATACACATTTTATTGATAGGTTGTCATTGATGCCAGGTAATAAATGTGCTCCAGTTCGTACCTGCCACATCAATTCATCTATCTCTAACCTAATTTGCCAGGGACCACCCATTGGATCTGGCATTCTTTGTTGGAGTATAACAAAGTTGAAGGAATGCCCTGTATTGCTAATAATATGCTTAGCTAGGGCATTGTTCACATCCCTTCTGCTAATAGCATAAATGTGTTCGTGTATTCTGGTCTTGAATCTACGCTCTGTCTTGCCAATGTAGAAAGCTTCACATTGGCTACACAGAGCAGCATATACCACAGATTTTGATTCACAGTTGTAATGCTTGCTTATTTTATATGTCCTATCTTTAATGTTGAACTGAGTGCCCACTCTAATAAATTTGCATTCTGCACAGGCACCACATTTGTACATTCCTTTGGGGCTGAGAAATGAACTTTTTGGTGCCCTTTCCAAAATGGCTTTAAGGTTTTGGCCTCTCCTGTATGTTATGTTTGGTTTTCACCTAATGCTGTAGACAAAGTACTGTCATGATTAATTACGTCCCAATTCTTATACAGGATCTCCTAATTTTTGAAAATCTAGCGAGAAAGTGTGTAAAAAAGACACATTATAATTAGTGTCCTTACTTCTATCTCTAGTTGGCAGACTAACCGGAATTAGTGCCAATTCTTCTTCCCCGAAAGTTTTGTTATTAAGAAGGGGAATAAAATGGCCTGACTTCCGTTTATTTACTACTTCCACTATGATGTTGTCAATCAAAGTAAGTGGATAGCCTCTTGCCAAGAACATATTTTTTAGTTTGTTGCATTCATGTTGGAAATCCAGATCATCAGTAACCATACGTGACGCCCTCACTAACTGACCTTTTACAACCGATCTTTTAAGTAAATAACTTTTTCTTTTTTGAAAACAATTTTTACCTTCAAACCTCCGGAGTAGCAATGGGGTCGCCATGTGGGGGTTCGTTCGCCAATGCAGTACTGTCACATTGGGAAAAAGAACTTCTATTTAAGGATGAGGTTTTTAAACAGTATGTCTCCTGGTATACCAGATACCAGGATGACATTTTCTGTTTATGGAAAGGCAATAGTGAGGACATTCCTAACTTTATAGAACGAATGACCAACATGACAAACTTTTTACAGTTCACTTTTAACACACAGGAAAGTGAGATCAGTTATTTAGACATTCTTCTTACAAAGGATGTTAATAACAAAAGACTGAAAAGTAACATATATAGAAAATCCACATATTCTAATAGTTTTTTGCATTTCTCCAGTAGCCATCCCTACTACCAAAAAGATCGGTTGTAAAAGGTCAGTTAGTGAGGCGTCACGTATGGTTACTGATGATCTGGATTTCCAACATGAATGCAACAAACTAAAAATATGTTCTTGGCAAGAGGCTATCCACTTACTTTGATTGACAACATCATAGTGGAAGTAGTAAATAAACGGAAGTCAGGCCATTTTATTCCCTTCTTAATAACAAAACTTTCGGGAAGAAGAATTGGCACTAATTCGTTAGTCTGCCAACTAGAGATAGAAGTAAGGACACTAATTATAATGTGTCTTTTTACACACTTTCTCGCTAGATTTTCAAAAATTAGGAGATCCTGTATAAGAATTGGGACGTAATTAATCATGACAGTACTTTGTCTACAGCATTAGGTGAAAACCAAACATAACATACAGGAGAGGCCAAAACCTTAAAGCCATTTTGGAAAGGGCACCAAAAGTTCATTTCTCAGCCCCAAAGGAATGTACAAATGTGGTGCCTGTGCAGAATGCAAATTTATTAGAGTGGGCACTCAGTTCAACATTAAAGATAGGACATATAAAATAAGCAAGCATTACAACTGTGAATCAAAATCTGTGGTATATGCTGCTCTGTGTAGCCAATGTGAAGCTTTCTACATTGGCAAGACAGAGCGTAGATTCAAGACCAGAATACACGAACACATTTATGCTATTAGCAGAAGGGATGTGAACAATGCCCTAGCTAAGCATATTATTAGCAATACAGGGCATTCCTTCAACTTTGTCATACTCCAACAAAGAATGCCAGATCCAATGGGTGGTCCCTGGCAAATTAGGTTAGAGATAGATGAATTGATGTGGCAGGTACGAACTAGAGCACATTTATTACCTGGCATCAATGACAACCTATCAATAAAATGTGTATTAAAATGGTTATCGATAACAGATAACACATATAGGGAAGGTCTCACATTTTGATATGAAATGGACCCAACATCAATTATTCCCTAACAGAATGCACTAATGTAAAATTGTATTATTTTATGATTATTGTATAGGAATTCTGGGCAAAACTAATCAGTATTTTTAATGTTTAAATGTGGAAATAATGTTCCAAATTGTGGAAATATTTTGGTAACAATTTAAAATATACACAAATATTTTTAGTTTATCATTCACTGTTATATAACATTTTTAATATATCACATAAGTATGAAGCAAGTTGTATGATTAAATAACCCAGTAATTATAGAGTTTAACATCTGTGTAAATATTTTGATGAATGGAGTTACTTGCAACAAAGTATTACTTGCTGTTCCGTTGCAATGCCTATAGAGGCACTCTATCTTTACCTTTATTCAAGGCTTATGTTTGCAATGGATTATACTACTTTAAGGTAACCTTAGTTACAACTAATTACTAAATGCACTTTATTCCAATTGGTTCTATACATATATTTTAAGAAATGTCATTTCCTGTTCTGCTGTTTGTCTGAGGAAGGCTAAATATTTGATTTAGCCGAAAGCGCTAACATTAATTTGGAGTCATTAAACGTCTGTTTATTTTACGAAGTAGTCTCTCATAGTGTTCTTGTTCGTTGTTACGCTCTTTACGTCCTATTTATATCCGTGCTAAGGTTTAAGTCGCTTGCTCTAGTGGTTTTGGTGGATTTGGATTTTTTGAGGTGGAGCATGTCCATTAATTGTAGTTAACTTGTTTACGGTTATACCCCATGTAGAGGGCATAAACTATTTTACAGAAAGTCTAGTTAAGAGTAAATGTTTGAGTAATGACAAAGTGAATTTTTTAGTATCCTATATGGAGATAGTACTGAAAAACAATTATTTGATTTTCGAAGGGGAGATTTTCCATCAAACTTCAGGTGTGGCAATGGGTGCAAAATGTGCCCCCATTTTTGCCAACTTGGTTTTGCTCCATTGGGAGGAAGAATTCATTTTGAATTCAATATACAAAGACAAAATTGTATTTTACAATTGATTTCTTGATGATGTCCTGATTTTGTGGAAAGGCAGTGAAGAAGAAGCCATGTCTTTTTTAGAATATCTTAATGGTACAGCTACGTTTTTTAAATTCACTAGTAAATGGAATAACAAAACAATAGAATTTTTGGATTTAACCTTAACCAAAATCATTGATGGTGTTGAGAGCAAAATATATAGGAAAGAAACATATAGTAATTCCTTACTACATTACCAAAGTTGTAACCCTATACATCAATGTAGGGGTATAGTGAAGGGGCAAATGGTAAGGCTGTCCAGACTTATTAGTGACAATGTTTTGGAAAAAGAATTGTATACATTGGTTAGGATGTTTCTGGAAAGAGGCTATCCCCTTAAATTGTTGACTAAAATACGTAAATAGGTGTTGAGTAAGAGAGATACAGTGTTTCCTCCTATACTTATGATAAATAATACAGAAAATTTGAGAACATCAAAACAAAAAAACTTTAATGATTCAAAAGTTTTAGTTATAAAATACAACAATCAGACAAAAGGGATAGAGGAAGTAGTACGTACAGCATGGGATGTTTGTTTTAACTGGGAACTTAAAAACCTGTTAGGTTGTGTCCCCAGAATTGTTTATTCTAGGGGAAGAAATATCAAAGAATTTTTAGAACAACATATTCCCAGAAACACAACATCTAAAATGAATAGATGTGGGATCTGTAGGGTTTGTAGATATTTCAATGATGGACCTTATGTAAGTGTACATGGATACAATAGGACTATCCCATGCCCAGGTAGAGTGAATTGTAATACACAAAGGGTGGTTTATTTAGCCACGTGTACCAATTGTAGTGCATTCTATGTTGGCAAGACCATTCGAAAATTGAAAGACTGGATAGGTGAACACCTTAGGGCTATTAAGAATCATGATTCCCATAATGCTGTATATACACATAGTACAGTTTGCACCAACTTTTAGATTTTTATTTTTTGTTATTGATAGGGTGTTGTTTAATGAAAGAGGAGGTGATGAAAAATTAAAGGTGGAATTATTAGAATATAAATGGCAGGTTATGTTGAATGCTTCCATGCCACCTGGATTGAATGATTTTATTTCTCTAAGACCTATTTTGAGACAAAGGGCATACATTATCTAGTTACTTTTAAGAGTACACAAGAATAGTAAATATTACAACAGTATAGTTTTTATACATTTAATATTGTACTTGTGGGTTGGGGATGTATTTGTCTTGCATATGTTATTTTAAGATGAATGTGTTTTAAATTTGTAAATTGAATGATTGAATAATTAATGTGTGTATATAAATGGTCTGTTGATTTGCTACCACTCACTCTGAAGAAGCCATGTAATGATGGTGAAAGCGCTTAGTGTGTGGAATAGTGATTAAAATGTTTCAGAAGTACTCTGTTCGTCGTGGTGTTCTTTTCGTTTTATTAGTTTTGTATCCATTGGGTATTTGTTTGGTACATAAGAAAACAGGCAGAGTGCTGTGAGTTGGATGATCAACAAAAATGCTCAATGCCTTCTGATTCTCTCTGTTTAAATTGAAACTACAGTTCTGATAAACTTTACATCATTTCTTTTACACTTTCCTGGTGTTCCCAGGCTACACATCAACTGCATTTACATTCTTAACATCTCTCTTTTGTTATCTTGCAGCTGGTCAGGAACAGAGCAATAAAAATACATTTACATGTTTAAATCTAGCAATTTAACTCTTGGTTAAAACAATAGAAAGAATTTCTTCATTTTGGCACCACTGTCTACTTCAAAAGGTCACCACATGCTTTACTTTGGTCAGTAGAGTGCACTGTTGTCAGATTTATTTCCATTTCCACATGTAACAGTATTTCTTTACATTTAAGACAACAAGCATGTAGTTTACATTCATATTTACAAATGACAGAATTATCGGCTCAATTCTGTCTGGCTAGGCTGGCAGCCTTCACATTTCTCCCCTACCACATTTTGACATCCTGGGATGCAGAGTTACCCTTTCAGGTTTTCTTTCCAACATATTCTTTAAGTTTAAACCTCTCCTGTATATAATAATAGAAAACAAATATCCAGTAAGACGCCAAAGTCCAACTTAAGCAGGTAGCACAAATGAAGAAAAATGAAGCAAAGTTGGACACTGCTGACAGCTTAAAAAATCTTCTTTATTCTTAAAATCACAAGATAAGCACTTTCGGGATGAACCTTCTTCAGATAAATAAAATGAATGAGATGGTTCACTTATATACATATAAAAGCCAATCACATTCAGAAATAGCAAGCACATTCAATGAAAGACACGCCTATTTTTCAAAATAGGCTTAATTGGTATGTACCCAATTAAAACTGGCTTCCTGTTTGCCATTAAGCTAGCAATCCATTTTGTTTCTACAGTTTCTGTTTGAAGCACAATATCACCCCCCCTAGTGCTGGGTTTAACATTTACAATGACCCTAAACTTAAATGTATGTGTAGGATACAAAGTCACATGTCTACATAACGCATTTCTTTCATCTTTATTCCTAATACTGGAAAGATGCTGAAGAATCCTTACTTTAAACATGCTATTCGTCTTACCCACATAAAAACCTTGGCATTGACAGCATTCTGCTAAATATACTATGTTGGTTGTGCGGCAGGTTGCTCTTCCTTTAAAGTGAAACACTTTTTGGGTAATGGGATGTATAAAAACAGTATCTTTATATATGTAGGGACAAGCTTTACATAATCCACAATTACTCGTTCCTATCGAGTATGGTAAAGCATAGGATACATTTGGCACGGAAGGTTCCTTGCATAGTAGATCCTTTAAGTTTTTATTCCTTCTATACCTAAAAGTGGGCTGAGGTCCCACTATGCCCCCCAGTGTATTATCACTGGTCAAGATGTTCCAGTTCTTCCTCACTATATTGCAGATATCACTGGTATTACTGCTATAATTTAACATGACCTGCGGGTCTTTGCATAAAGCTTCATTACTCTTTTTGACCTCATCCCTTTCAAAAGCTCTTAAAATCCAGGGCTTATAATCCGTGAATCGCTTGGATCTACCTCTTTCCACAGTTTCATTTACCAAGTTCTGCTTATAGCCCCTGTCATTAAAGTTTTCCTTAAGTCTAGTCGTCTCCTCTTCAAAATCTGATTCTAGAAGACATAACCTAGAGACCCTGCTCACCTGCCCCTGTACTATGTTGCGATATGTATATCTAGGGTGCATGCTGTCAAATGCCAAGAGTGAATTCTTCCAGCAATCTTTCTTATGTAGCTTGGATCTAAAGCCTTTTGTATCCTGTTGTATACATACATCTAAGAAATCTATGGAACTGCGTGACATGTTGATGGAAAACCTAAAAACTTCGTAGTGGAGTGTAAGTGGTTAATAAACTCATCTAGTTCTTCCTCTGTCCCATCCCACAAAAGAAAAATGTCATCTACAAAATGTAGATATAACTGTAGTTGACGTCTCCATTCCTCATTGTTGATGACATGTGTTCTTTCCCACTGAGAGAGAACCAAATTGGCATATGTATTTGCGCAGGGGGTCCCCATGGCGACCCCCTGCGCTTGTCTATATATGCCATTACCTCCCCGAAAAACATTATTTTCCAAAACAATGCTTAATAGTGATATAATGAGTGATAACTTGTCATCACTAACTCCTAGGTCACCCAGGAGCAATTGTACACTATCAATACCAAACTTGTTGTCAATCACAGTGAATAGACTTTGAATATCCATAGTGACCATCAGTAAATTCTTACTATAGGATTTATTCAATTGACCTAGTAGCCTTAAAAAATGTGCTGTGTCTTTCAACACATTGTCCATTTGATCTAAATAGGGTTTTAAAGTGTGTTCCACCCATATCGACACATTCTCCGTAACCCATCCCCTCCCAGATACTATCGGTCTAAGGGGTGGGTTTTGGATAGATTTATGTATCTTCGGTAGTGCTTTAAAGATCGGAATAACTGGTTTCTCTATTTTGAGAAACTGATAAGTTTCCTCAGATATTTTCATTTCAAACAATAGAGCATTTAATTGAATATTCACCCTATCTACAATACTTTTACAGTTAGGGGATTTATGAGTAGATACGTGTTACTATCTTGTAATAGCTCATTCAATTTGTTGTTATACCATGTCGTGTCCATAAGGACAATGGCACCCCCCTTATCCGCATTTTTTATCACAATGTCCTTATTGGCAATGAGACTATTCAGTGCTATCCTTTGTTCAGCAGATAAGTTGTGATATTTCTTAAAATCTGCTTCCTTATAGTAATCTATCATGTCTTTCTCACATGCACTAACGAACAAGTTCAAACTTGATGTTAATTGCGGGACAAAACCACTTGGTTTTCTAAGGGAATAATCATTCTCATTACTGTTGCCATACATTAACTTCAGTGACACATTCCTGCAGTATAACATAATATCTATCAACATTTCATCATAACAACCATTTTTACTCGGAATAAAGGTTAATCCCTTATTCAACACCTCTAATTCTCTAGAGTTTAAGACATAAGATGATAAATTAGTAACAATACCCATATCATTATCAGCAGTCAGTCCCAAATTTTTCTTCTCTTTTCGGTCCCCCTGTCCTCGCTCACTGACCGCTTCCAGGGACCTTTCTTTTTGACCGGTGCTGGTAACAGTCCCAAAAAATTATTACTATTGTGGCTCGCTCCTTGTATCTTGGGGCGTGCCCCCAAGGAACTGCCACCTGAATTAGAGTTCACTACGACAATTTGTTGTGAAGGGCAGGTACCTACATCATGATTTAAACTGGTACCTAAGTTTGTCACATCAATCGTGACACTGGCAGGACCCTCCTGCACTCGAGTAGACTCCATGTCCGTTTGTTCATCAGCCAAAACAGCCGTTGGTTCTTCCTCCCTTGATTCATGTGTTGTTATATTAGCTGTCACAAAACGCGTTCCGATACCACTCTCCTTCTCCTTCTGAAACGGCGTGGGAAACGTGTTACATTCAGACGCTATGTTCGTCATCGTCGTCATCGCATCACTCCTCCCTCCCCTCCTGGTTGAATCTGCCAATCGCCTAGCAGTATTCACCATCGATCTATTTTCATTGGCCCTAGGCCATACGAAGATGTTCCCATTAGTGAAGTCCAGGAAATCTCTTTGTAATTTACCCGTTAGAAAAACCAGTTATTCCGATCTTTAAAGCACTACCGAAGATACATAAATCTATCCAAAATCCACCCCTTAGACCGATAGTATCTGGGAGGGGATGGGTTACGGAGAATGTGTCGATATGGGTGGAACACACTTTAAAACCCTATTTAGATCAAATGGACAATGTGTTGAAAGACACAGCACATTTTTTAAGGCTACTAGGTCAATTGAATAAATCCTATAGTAAGAATTTACTGATGGTCACTATGGATATTCAAAGTCTATTCACTGTGATTGACAACAAGTTTGGTATTGATAGTGTACAATTGCTCCTGGGTGACCTAGGAGTTAGTGATGACAAGTTATCACTCATTATATCACTATTAAGCATTGTTTTGGAAAATAATGTTTTTCTGGGAGGTAATGGCATATATAGACAAGCGCAGGGGGTCGCCATGGGGACCCCCTGCGCAAATACATATGCCAATTTGGTTCTCTCTCAGTGGGAAAGAACACATGTCATCAACAATGAGGAATGGAGACGTCAACTACAGTTATATCTACATTTTGTAGATGACATTTTTCTTTTGTGGGATGGGACAGAGGAAGAACTAGATGAGTTTATTAACCACTTACACTCCACTACGAAGTTTTTTAGGTTTTCCATCAACATGTCACGCAGTTCCATAGATTTCTTAGATGTATGTATACAACAGGATACAAAAGGCTTTAGATCCAAGCTACATAAGAAAGATTGCTGGAAGAATTCACTCTTGGCATTTGACAGCATGCACCCTAGATATACATATCGCAACATAGTACAGGGGCAGGTCAGCAGGGACTCTAGGTTATGTCTTCTAGAATCAGATTTTGAAGAGGAGACGACTAGACTTAAGGAGAACTTTAATGACAGGGGCTATAAGCAGAACTTGGTAAATGAAACTGTGGAAAGAGGTAGATCCAAGCGATTCACGGATTATAAGCCCTGGATTTTAAGAGCTTTTGAAAGGGATGAGGTCAAAAAGAGTAATGAAGCTTTATGCAAAGACCCGCAGGTCATGTTAAATTATAGCAGTAATACTAGTGATATCTGCAATATAGTGAGGAAGAACTGGAACATCTTGACCAGTGATAGTACACTGGGGGGCATAGTGGGACCTCAGCCCACTTTTAGGTATAGAAGGAATAAAAACTTAAAGGATCTACTATGCAAGGAACCTTCCGTGCCAAATGTATCCTATGCTTTACCATACTCGATAGGAACGAGTAATTGTGGATTATGTAAAGCTTGTCCCTACATAAATAAAGATACTGTTTTTATACATCCCATTACCCAAAAAGTGTTTCACTTTAAAGGAAGAGCAACCTGCCGCACAACCAACATAGTATATTTAGCAGAATGCTGTCAATGCCAAGGTTTTTATGTGGGTAAGACGAATAGCATGTTTAAAGTAAGGATTCTTCAGCATCTTTCCAGTATTAGGAATAAAGATGAAAGAAATGCGTTATGTAGACATGTGACTTTGTATCCTACACATACATTTAAGTTTAGGGTCATTGTAAATGTTAAACCCAGCACTAGGGGGGGGTGATATTGTGCTTCAAACAGAAACTGTAGAAACAAAATGGATTGCTAGCTTAATGGCAAACAGGAAGCCAGGTTTAAATGAGTACATACCAATTAAGCCTATTTTGAAAAATAGGCGTGTCTTTCATTGAATGTGATTGCTATTTCTGAATGTGATTGGCTTTTATATGTATATAAGTGAACCATCTCATTCATTTTATTTATCTGAAGAAGGGTCATCCCGAAAGCGCTTATCTTGTGATTTTAAGAATAAAGAAGATTTTTTAAGCTGTCAGCAGTGTCCAACTTTGCTTCATTTTTCTTCATCTGTATATAATAATACGCCCTTCTCCCAATACCCGCCACACATTACTATTCTCCCTGCAGACATTCCAGTTTTTATATAAAATCCAATTAATTTTTGGACTCTCCAAATTAAAGGGGGGGGGTCACCATGGCCTGGGAATATCTATCATGCTTACCTCTAGTAGCCGGTGAGATGGAAGTAATGTTCCCCATCCAATGATAAAATAAGTTTAAAATAACCCATGTCCCTCTTAATTAAGACTTCTTCAATAAGTTCCTGAACCAATGTTCTAGGGTATACTCTTCCAATAAACAATGTCATTAATAAATCGCATTCATTAATAAAATCACTGTCCAAAGAACTCATATGCGCCGCCTTAACCAGTTGTCCCTTAATGATGCCCTTCTTCTGCTTATAGGAGTGAGAGCTAGAAAAGTGTAGCAACATATTAGAATATGTAGGGTTCGGTACATGCTAGCCACATATTTACCCCTAGCCCTGCCCTTTATCAACACATCCAAGTAAGCCATCCTCTCTTGGCTGTGCATATGCATAAAGTATAAAAAATCCATACTAGCAATATAATCAACAAATTCTAATAACTCATTTTCATCCTCACTCCAAATTATAAAAAATATCATCCAAATATGGCAAATAAAGCTTGGATGTCGATAGTAAGATACAAACAGTGAAAATATTTTTAGTCCCTTTAGTCTTGCATGTGGGTCAGGCATACTTTTATCTGCTCAAGTAGGAGTTGGGGACAATAATTAATAAAGAATTTAAGGGATTTATCTGGGAGAGAAAGAGGCCAAGAGTTAAGTTGGATAAGATGATCCTTCCAATAGAACAAGGTGGTTTAGGTTTACATAATTTGAAAGGATATTTTAGAGCTCTACACAGTTACAGTTCATATACAAAATAAATAATGAACGAACACCAACCAAATAAAAATCTGGACGCCGACACTGAAGAATCACTGCTCGTCCTGGTGATGAAATATGTTAGTTTATTGTAACTCCACACGATACAAAAGACAGGGTTTAGCGCTTTCAACTGTTGTACACAGTCTTCATCAGAACAACTTACTGCTAGTATTCTACTGCTTAAATACTCTACTTTTTTGAACTTAATTGAATAATTGCTCTAGTTGCCGCCAAAAACTTTAAAGACATACTAGTCACAATAGTTGATCAAGGATATCTACAATTTACCCTTTACTATGTATAGGTAACACATACATTGACTACTAATACAAAATAACATAGGTTGTAAATTACCTACTCTAATACATCCTGCCGTTTATCATAGATCTCATAATATACATACTATTTAATAAAATAATCCCCTACTATATTTAATATACAAGTCCATCTAAAACTATCAAACTATTGCATGTATATATATATATTGAATACTAAAATACTATTGTAAAAATCATAAAATAAAAGTTGATATTAAAATATCATATACAGTTACTAAACATAAAAGCAAAATGTTTCACTACCACCTTATACATATCCACAACATGCATATCTTCAGAATTGTTTAGTTGCATGTGATCAAATATACTAATAACAGAGTCACATCATCTTGTCTAAAATCCATTATGTAAATGTGCATAACTACATCTACGCATCCCTTAATACGTAGTGATTGTTTATTGTACACAAAATACAAGATACCTGATGCAAGATACATAATGTCAGGTGCTGTAGATGTATCAAACCTATACCTTTTCAAACTCACTTATAATAAGGCTAAAAATGGTTTTATACTGACAAAATCATTAAGACCAGGTTTGCGGGTGGAATCTGTCAGGATCTGCCATCTACTTTCTCTTGCTGCCAACTCCATTTTCCAATTCCCTCCAAGTGGTGTAATGAAAACCTGATCAATGATAGCAAATGTAAAACCATGTTCTGTCCCTTGATCCATAATGTGCCTATATAATGCATTCTTACTATCACTTTTCTGTATCCGGTATAGGTGTTCATATACACGCTTCTTCAATTGTCTTTCCGTTTTACCGATATAATGGGCATTGCACTGTGTGCAATTGGCTATATACACTACCCCTTTTGAACAGCAGTTCCCGGTTTTACATCTAATAAACGTTCGATTGATATCATCTAACCTGATGGTGTTGGCTGTGTTAATATATTTGCATTGTTTGCACCTTCCACATTTTTTGGTTCCCTTATGTGTATCTACTTCATCCTTTCTATGGCTAGCCCTCTCCAACAGTCGTTTAATATTGGGCGCCGTTTTATATACACATTTGGGTAATTTATCCCATCTTTTTTCTTTGTCCATGGAGACTAATATTGCCCAATGTTTCTCTAAAATTTCTTTGACCAAATGTGTGTAAGGTGTATATGTAAGTATGCACACTCTTCCCTGGAGTTCGTTTGGTCCTTCTGTTTTGTCATTCATTCTATAACATCCTAATAATGGTGGATATCTTTGTCCCCATTGACCTTCTACATATTTGATAACTTCATTAACCATTTTCTTTGGATAGGCACGATCTAAAAATAATTCTCTAATATAGTTAAGTTCTGCCACCATTATGGTCCTTGTGGAGGACATCCTGGCTGCCCGAATACATTGTCCTTTCACTATATTTCTGAACACATGTGGAGGGTGGCTACTACTGAAATGTATGTAGTCATTCGAGAATGTGGGCTTACGATATAACTTGGAAATAAAACCCACATCATCATGACTAATTAATACATCCAAAAATGCTATTTCAGTGTTACTGTAACTATGTGTGAATTTTAAAAAGCTAGTAGTATTGTTTATGTATATCATAAATTCCTCAATTTTTTCCACTGGACCATTCCACAAGATAAAAATATCATCCAGGTACTTTGCATAGTAAGAGATGTTAGAAAAAAATGTGCTGTTAAATACATGTTCTAACTCCCATTCGAGCATGACCAAATTTGCAAAAATGGGAGCACACGCTGCTCCCATGGCCACACCCTTAATCTGTTTAAAAAATTCACCCTGGAATGCTATATAGTTATGGTCCAGTACAAGCCCCATCATATCACAAATTAAAGAAATCTTATTCCATGTGAGACCTGAGTGTTTCCTTAAGCTGTTAGCAAAAAATTCCAGGCCCTCATCTTTAGGTATGCTGGAAAATAAATCCTGGATGTCTATGGTAAGATAAATTGTATCTGAATGCCATTTGTCTCTGGTTAAATCACCCAAAAATCTCCAGGAGTCTTTCATGATATGAGGGATGGATTTATAAACATTTTTGAGCCATCCGTCTATGAGTTTCCCTATGTTAAAGGTTTTAGAATGAGAGCCTGAAACTATGGGGTGAAATGGGGGATTCTTCAAACACTTATGTATTTTTGGTATACCCACCATCTTGGCCAGAACTGGATAATCGACCTTAAGAAATGAATAGGTATCATTACATATCCTGTTATCAATCAAATATTCTTCTATAACCAAATCTATTCTTTTATACCCAATGTTGATTTGGTTAATAGAGATGTTCTCATAATTTCCTGATTCGTAAAAAATACTGTGTAAAGCCTCATTATATTCTCTAGTGTAGTATATTACTGCTCCACCGCCCTTGTCGGGCTTCATGATTCTAATGTCATTCATACCCATCAGTGCAGATAATGCTTCTCTCCAATGCTGGGAGATTATCTGTAAGGTTATTTTTTGTTCTCTTTACATTTTTATACATCCAGTATATATCATTGCATACCAGTTTCTCATAATTCAACACTTGCTGGTTATTATCAGGAATGAAGGTACTTTTCTTCCTAAGGTCAGTTCCTGCTATACCTATCGGTCCCTTCTCATTATTTCTGTTATTGTCAAAATGTGCTGCCAAATTTAGTCTTCTGCAAAACATTTTGATCTCCTTGATATTGTCCACTAATTGCAGCCCGGTAGCTGGTATATACTTCATACCCTTACTCAAAAGTGACCCCATTTCATGGTTAACCTTCACCTCTGTATAGTTATACACCTTAAATCCTTCAAAAACAATGATCTTAGGATATATGTTGACTACATTGTTTTCCGTAGGGGCTATCTCTATATTGGTATGACTGCTAATTGCCGTCTTAATACAATTGTGTGTTTGTCCCTCTACTTCTTTGTCTTTCATGCGGTGTAACTGGTCAACCTTATCACTGTTTCCACATTCAATCCTATCAGTCGGTATGATAAACTTTCCATTTTCATAAGTATCATTTATCGCTGCCTGTTGATGTTCCGTGCTGGAAAAAATCTTCCCCCCTGAAAATTTTCTTCCCTTATATTCGTTCTAGTGGATTTTCTCCTGGGATGAAAATTACTGACATCATTGTTGGGGTCCCTATATGCTGGCCAAACATATGCCCTGTTACTGTTATATAATTCCAAGTCACGTGTAAGAAAATGGTTAATGAAGTTAACAAATATGTAGAAGGTCAATGGGGACAAAGATATCCACCATTATTAGGATGTTATAGAATGAATGACAAAACAGAAGGACCAAACGAACTCCAGGGAAGAGTGTGCGTACTTACATATACACCTTACACACATTTGGTCAAAGAAATTTTAGAGAAACATTGGGCAATATTAGTCTCCATGGACAAAGAAAAAAGATGGGATAAATTACCCAAATGTGTATATAAAACGGCGCCCAATATTAAACGACTGTTGGAGAGGGCTAGCCATAGAAAGGATGAAGTAGATACACATAAGGGAACCAAAAATGTGGAAGGTGCAAACAATGCAAATATATTAACACAGCCAACACCATCAGGTTAGATGATATCAATCGAACGTTTATTAGATGTAAAACCGGGAATTGCTGTTCAAAAGGGGTAGTGTATACAGCCAATTGCACACAGTGCAATGCCCACTATATCGGTAAAACGGAAAGACAATTGAAGAAGCGTGTATATGAACACCTATACCGGATACAGAAAAGTGATAGTAAGAATGCATTATATAGGCACATTATGGAGCAAGGGACAGAACATGGTTTTACATTTGCTATCATTGATCAGGTTTTCATTACACCACTTGGAGGGAATTGGAAAATGGAGTTGGCAGCAAGAGAAAGTAGATGGCAGATCCTGACAGATTCCACCATAAACCTGGTCTTAATGATTTTGTCAGTATAAAACCATTTTTAGCCTTATTATAAGTGAGTTTGAAAAGGTATAGGTTTGATACATCTACAGCACCTGACATTATGTATCTTGCATCAGGTATCTTGTATTTTGTGTACAATAAACAATCACTACGTATTAAGGGATGCGTAGATGTAGTTATGCACATTTACATAATGGATTTTAGACAAGATGATGTGACTCTGTTATTAGTATATTTGATCACATGCAACTAAACAATTCTGAAGATATGCATGTTGTGGATATGTATAAGGTGGTAGTGAAACATTTTGCTTTTATGTTTAGTAACTGTATATGATATTTTAATATCAACTTTTATTTTATGATTTTTACAATAGTATTTTAGTATTCAATATATATATATACATGCAATAGTTTGATAGTTTTAGATGGACTTATATATTAAATATAGTAGGGGATTATTTTATTAAATAGTATGTATATTATGAGATCTATGATAAACGGCAGGATGTATTAGAGTAGGTAATTTACAACCTATGTTATTTTGTATTAGTAGTCAATGTATGTGTTACCTATACACAGTAAAGGGTAAATTGTAGATATCCTTGATCAACTATTGTGACTAGTATGTCTTTAAAGTTTTTGGCGGCAACTAGAGCAATTATTCAATTAAGTTCAAAAAAGTAGAGTATTTAAGCAGTAGAATACTAGCAGTAAGTTGTTCTGATGAAGACTGTGTACAACAGTTGAAAGCGCTAAACCCTGTCTTTTGTATCGTGTGGAGTTACAATAAACTAACATATTTCATCACCAGGACGAGCAGTGATTCTTCGGAGTTCATATACAAAACATAAGCAGAATGTTATAATTCAAAGTAGAAGGGGATAATGATGAAAGGTAGGAGTTTAAGAAATAGAGAGAGTGGGATTTTGGATACAGATCCTTAAGGGGAATAATAACAGACAGACAGAATATTATATTCATAAAGCAGCAGGAAGTATTCTAAGAACTAAGCCAATATGAGAATGGAGAAAGGAGATTTTGCCAGTAGAGATGTCTGCAAGTAGGGGTACACAAAATAGGCAAGAGGGTACTGGAATTTAATGGAAAAACCTGGCAAAGGAACCAAAATATTGGGAGCAAATAACTCAAGCAGGAAAGGTAATAGAGCGAGATGAGGCCAAGAAGACATTTGTTTTGCACTCTAGAGACTGCCTTCCCTACAGGGCTTAATGTCAGAGTACAGGCCAAGAGAATGGAATAAGGGAATTGTAAGTGAACAACCTGCTCTGGTAGAGTTTTTAGATAAATCTAGAAATGAAGCAGCTGTTTAAAAAGGGATAATTAGGACATATTTATTACTGTGTTATAGCTATAAGAATCAATCAGAGGATGTTTAAAAGATTATGAAGAGCTCCCACTTTTTCTTCTCGCCTCTGATCCTTCATATGTCCTTCTAATGAATATTATTATTGTATCAGGGAATGCAAATGCTTCCAATGCCCAACTCATAAAATCCCAGCTTATTCTGTCAAATGCTTTTTTTGCATCAAGACCCTCCAACAATAGAGGTATTTTCTTACATTGTGCTTCCCACTGGATCATCATTGTTCTATTAATGCTGTCAAATGTTTCCCTTCTTTCTGCAAAACCACACTGATCCATATCTATCAATTTTGGCAATACCTTTGCCATTATTTTAGCTAGTATAGACATAAAAAATGTATAATCCTGGTTTAAAATTGAAATAGGTTTGCATGAAGCTAGATCTGAAGGGTCTTTGTCATCTGTAGGTAACACAGCCACCACAGCTTTCTTCCAAGATGTTGGTGCTTCTCCTCCTTTTAAAGTACTGTTAAAATCTTCCAGATCTTTATTAGTTTCTTACCTCCTAACTTCCAAACTTCCACAGGAATGCCATCTCTTCCTGAACGCTTTCTTGAAGATTGATTATACATCGCTGTTTTTATCTCATCACCCTATCTTAACTATAAGTTGTTGGGCCTTGTCTACCTCTGATCTTGCCATAATTAAGTCTTCCATAAATATTTTCATTTGTACTCCTCCTTGATTTTCACATTTCTCTGCTTTATGAAAATGTTCATAAAATGTCTGGAATATCTCTAAAAAATCTACAGGATCTCTGGTTATTTTTCTTACTACAGCTTTCCTTTGTTTGGTGACAACCCTTTCAATGTTCTGTTGCCTAAGTCATTGTGCTAGAAGTGTTTGTGCTCTGGAGTTACCAGAAATAGTTGCCAAACTGCAATCTTTCTGAACTCATGCATATCATCTACACAGTCCCTTATTTTCCCTGTAGAACTCTACATTTGCTTCTCCACTTGTTCTTTGAAATTCCCCTTATTCTGTAATAATTTAACCTTTGTCAGCCCCTCTAAGTAATTTCTATTACTTTTTAGCCATATCTCTTTCTCTTTTAGTTTATCCATATTTTTAAACTCCATTTTCATTGTATCTGTGACAATTGGGGAGAGATGGGTGAAGGCTGCCTGCCTAGTCAAATAGAATTTGATATATAATTCTGGCATTTGTACATAAATGTAAAATACAGACATGTTTCTTGAGTGTAAAAGAATACTGTGAAATGTGGAACTACAAAATATGTGACAACATTGCACTCTTCTGGCTGAGTGAAGCATGTTGTGACCCTTTCATGTTAGAATTCGGCTCCAGTGCGTCTGAATGAAGGTTTCATGCCCATTGTTTTAAAGCTAAAGTCTATGACCAGAATCTACATGTGGAAGGTGCTTTATTGCTCTGGTTTCTGCTAGAATGTGTATGTGAAATGCCTTGTATTGTAAGTTTCTGAGCAGGTGTTAGATTGCTAAATAATGCATTTTGTGGCCTGAGAACTCAGACCAGGTTTTAAGATGATGCAATATGAATACTGGGGAATCCTAAGTGTCAAAAATGATATAATTTGGGAGGGCCTTAGAGACATGTTTGTTAGTAATGTTTAAATACTATTTTTCTCAAGAGACCAGAAGCATTTTGATTTTGATATCCAAGTTATCAGCACTCTGCCTTATGCTCACATGTAAGTTTTACCACTGTGATTTCTTGTAGGAATAGTTAAAGCTAGTAAAGATTAATTAGGTACTTTTCTTTGAAGTCAGACCTGTCCTACTGTATTATTTTAAGTTTCTGTGTGATCTGTGAACTCTTAGATATCTCTGTGGTGTAGTAGTTTTGTCTTGTGTTTTAATTATTTATTATTAAATATTTTTAAAGCCTTCTATCTGTGTCTGGTTTATGTAGAGTTAAAGTATGCTTTAGAGTACATTATATATTTATAGAGTTTACTGTCTAAGCCCTTCCAAAAAGCCTTAGACTGTGTGGTCACATTACCAATTGGATAATAATATTGCACAGTAATAATTGGACACCCTTTTAAAGGCCTTTTAGTAGCTGATATTATTAGCTGGGTGGTGGCAGGGATTACTACTGTATGGTCTGGGTAAAGGGGCACAGCTGGAGAATCTGTGTCAGCCTTTTCCAGGAGTGTTTGTGAAGTTGTATAAATACTTATCTCAAAGTGTGTGAGTGGTGTGTCAGTTACTTGGCAGGGACATGAAGCACTGGTTGGACAGAGAGGATACTGGAGGTTTTAGCTTAACCACCTAAGCTGAGATCTGGACCCCATAGCTGTGCCAGTGAGGAGTCTTATTGTGGACCTGGTGAACAGGGGAGCAACCAGCCCCAGACTGACTGTGATCTCTGTGTGCACTTAAGGGAAAATTGTACTTTACTGTGTGTATTAGTTATCATTTCTTCTCTTCTAGGAGATGTCCTCCCTGGTGTTAGTTGTGAGGATTGAGGCTCCTTGATTGCTGGGCCAGGGCACGGTCGTCATAAGTGTTTGGCAGTGGTGGGATCTACTTCACACACTAACTGGCTTGTAGTGGTGTGGGTAGAGCAAATTCCTGTAGCTTATGTACAGTGATCTCTAAAAGTGTTTTGTACTCTAAACAGCCACACAGTGTATACTCAGAGTTCAGATCACAATTGTTTTATTTCTTTTGTTAGCTTAGTGTTAGTCAGGGTGAGCAGGTAGCATGTCAGCAGAAGAGTATGGAAAGCTGACATGGAGCCAGCTGGCAGAGATGTGCCAGGCTAGGGGACTGGTGCATGGAAACCTGACTAAAGCAGACCTGATTGCAGCCTTGGTTACAGCTGCATCAGAAAACAGCAGCGTGGAGGACAATCAGACTGACACTGGAGATACAATATCCTCGGAGAATGGACAGCTCAACCTTTCTGCAGTGGACTTAAAAATCCAGCTGAAGCTAAAGAGACTTGAGTTGGAGGCCAGGCATATGGAACTAGAAGCAGCCGAGAAAATGAGGAGTCTACAGGCTGAGGAAAATTAATGTCAGAGGAGGCATGAGAGGGAAATACTGACTCTTCACCAGAGTCATGGAGGTAATGGGGAAGGGAGTAACCGGACCCCAGAAGCAAAAAAGGTCAATAAATTTCTTCCACAGTTTAAAGCGGGGGATCATTTTGATAGCTTCATTCATATGTTTGAGCTGATATGTAAACAGTATGAAGTTGACCAAAGGCACTGGGTATGGTTCCTGACCGCCTTACTCCATGGTAAAGCTGTAACTTCTTTAGCAAAAATGCATGACACTGACTGTTTTGATTATACTGCTGTAAAAAGACATTTATTAGAATGTTTTAAGCTAACATCTGAAATGTATAGGAAAACATTTTGTGAGCAAGGCAGATGAAAATGTATGTGAATATGTTGTTGAACTGAGCACTTATTTTCATAGCTGGGTGAGTGGATGTCAGGTCACCACTTTTAAAGGGCTGGCAGACCTTTTGGTAAGGGAACAAGCCCTTAGCCCTTTGCCTGAGGACATGAGGATCTGGTTAGCTGATAGACAGTGTGCTACTTCAAAGGAGTTGGGGAAGAAGGTTGACCTGTACCTGGCCAGCAGGGCAGCCTTGCACAGGAAGGGGACTCCCAGTACTGCTCATGGGACTAAAGGAACCCATGGTGGGCAGCACAGACTGGTCCAACAGAATCTGCCAGTAGCAGCGGAAGCCACTAGTCCAGGTATACATCCAGGAGCTAGGGTTAAATGTTTTGAATGCAATCAGTGGGGCCATGTGGCATACAGATGTCCATGGAGGCAAGGTGGGGAACCAAAGGTGAGGGAGCCAGTAAGTGGGAAGGACAAAATGCCAACAGTAGGTTGTATTGATACAACAGGGGTATGGAACTACCATCCTGCAGATGTCCTGAGAGGGAAGGATTTGGATGAGGCAGTACTATGTACTTATGCAGTTCCACGCAAAGAGGCTAGGAGACAAGCATGTGGGTCTGGTAGCCTGGGGGAGACCCAGACAGACTGCATACTTGCAGCCAGGACTGCTGAGGTGGTTACTTCAGGGCGTGAGCTATGCTGTAGCAGTGAGGCTGAATGTGAACCAGAGCTGCTTGTGGGTACTGATGTTCCCTTGGACAGGGTAACTGCAAAAGTAGAGGTTAGTAGTGCTCAGTCTGACAGGCACCACTGTCAGAGGATGCCAGACTTCCTGGGGAAGGGGAGCTGGGAAGGGTTACAAGGAGAGACTTGAGACAGGCTCAGTTCTCAGACCCTACATTGCAAGGCCTGAGGCAGGTAGCTAGGGAGGCACCTGATTCTCAAGGGAAGGGGAAATCTGTATACTGGAACAAAGGGTTACTGTACAGAGAGTGGATCCCTGAGGGAGGGCTAGAAGGTGAGAGAGTACAGCAGTTGGTAGTGCCTAGAGCTTACCGTCTGGCACTTCTAGCCATAGCCCATGATATTCACTTTGCAGGTCATATGGGCATAAAACATACAAAGAGGCATATTATGCAAAACTTCTATTGGCCTGGAATTTCCAGAGATGTAACAGGGTACTGCAGGACCTGTGAGCAGTGCCAAAAGGTAGGCAAGGCAGGAGACAAGGTGAGAGCTCCTTTGATACATTTGCCTATGATTGAGGAGCCATTTCAGAGGGTAGCTATGGATATTGTGGGTCCTCTTGAGTACCCCAAGTTCCACAGGGATAAAGTATCTCCTAGTGATTGTAGATTATGCTACACGATACCCTGAGGCAATGGCTTTGTCCTCCATTGAGGCCGAGAAGGTGGCAAATGCTTTGCTAGAGATTTTCAGCATGGTAGGGTCCCCAAAGGAAATACTGTCTGACAGAGGTGCCAATTTTATGTCAGATCTGCTGGCTTGTCTGTGAAAGTCCTGTGAGGTGAAGCACATGAAGTCCACCCCCTACCCTCCTCAGACTACTGGTCTTGTTGAGAGGTTAAGCTCTACAATCAAGTCCATGCTATGGGCATTTGCAGATCAGTTTAAGAGGGAGTGGGACAAATATTTGCCCCATTTGTTATTTGCTTACAGAGAGGTTCCCCAGGAATCCACAGGGTTTTCACCCTTTGAGTTGCTGTATGGGCATAGGGTGAGGGGACCTCTAGATTTAATTTGAGATGAGTGGGAAGGTGTGTGAGTCTTACAAGGAGTCTGTTGTGGCATATGTCCTGAACCTCAGGACAAGGTAAGGGAACTGATGGGCCTGGCCCAGGAGAACCTGTCAGAAGCCCAACAACAGAAAAAGGTGTGTATGACAGGAATTCTCGAGCTAGAGAGTATGCTGTAGTGCAGCAGGTAATGATTCTCATTCCTGTCAGACACAGCAAGTTGCAAGCAGCTTGGGAGGGGACCCTACAAGGTGGTAAGAAAGGTAAGTAATATTAACTACATAGTGGAAGTGCTAGGCAGACGGCAGGGGCACAAATTGTACCATGTTAACATGAAACCTTCCCATGATAGGGAGGCCCTTGTGCTGAGCATTTGCAGTGGATTGCAGGAGGAGTCTGAGAGAGATCTTGTGCTGATCTCAGTGAGGCTCGGGCTGACACCTCGGTGGAAGCGGAAGCAATGTCCCAGCAGCTATCTCCTACCCAGGTTCGAGAAATCCGAGCAGTGTTGCAGGAGTTTGGGGGCATGTTCACTGGGAAACCAGGGAGCACCCACCTGGTGCAGCACCAGGTGGATACAGGACCCCAAAGGCCTATCAGGCAGGCCCCTTATATGGTGCCTGAGAGAGTCAAACAGACTCTGAGGGAGGAGGTACAGGAGATGTTGGAACTAGGGGTGGTTCAAGAGTCCAACAGTCCCTGGGCCTCACCAGTGGTGTTGGTGCCAAAGAAGGATGGCAGCAACATGTTCTGTGTGGATTACAGGAAATTAAATAGTCACAGAGAGTCATATGCTTACCCCATGCCTAGGACAGATGAGGCCCTAGAGCAGCTGGGTGGGGCTAAGTATCTTGCAACCATTGATCTTACCAAGGGTTACTGGCAAGTGCCCTTGACTGCCAGTGCTAGAGAGACGTAAGTCTTAGTGACTCCTTTTGGCTTGTATGAGTTCACTAAGATGCCCTTTGGGTTGAAGAATGCCCTAGCAACTTTCCAGAGGCTGGTAGATCATATCTTAGCAGGAGCAGGAGGGTTTGCCCTTGCTTACATGGATGACATTGCTATCTACAGCTATTCCTGGCAAGAGCACCTTCAGCATGTCAGGGAGGTGCTGGGCAGACTACAGAGGGCAGGGTTGACCATTAAGCCGAGCAAATGTCAGGTGGGTATGGCAGAGATCTCCTACCTAGGACATAGAGTGGGGAGTGGTAAGATAAGGCCAGAACCTGCCATAGTGGAAGCTATTCAGGCATGGCCTGCACCTGTTACCAAAAAGCAGGTGAGGGTATTCTTGGGGACAGCAGGGTACTACAGAAAGTTCATTCCCAATTATAGTACCATAGCTGCTCCCCTCACAGACCTGACAAGGAAGAACAGGCCAGATAAGGTAGTGTGGACCCCAGCATGTGAGCAGGCATTTCAGAACGTTAAGGAAGCTTTGGGAGGACCCCCTGTGTTAGCCAGTCCAGACTACAGCAAATACTTTGTTGTGCAGGTGGATGCTTCAAACTATGGGGTGGGGGCTGTACTTAGACAGATTTCTTCAGAGAGAGAGGAGCACCCAGTGGTTTGTCTCAGTCGTGGGCTCCAGCCCAGGGAGGAATGCTATGCATTGGTAGAAAAGGAATGTCTAACCATAGAGTGGGCAGTACAAAAACTTCAGCCTTATCTGTATGGAAGAAAATTCACTGTGATGACAGATCACAACCGTACATGGTTAAACAGAGCCAGTCAGCAAAATGCCAAGTTGCTAAGATGGAGTCTGGAGTTGCAAGCATATGATATGTCAGTGCAGCACCACAGTGGGAGTAGCAATGCCAATGCAGATGGGCTCTCAAGACAGGGAATGGGGTGAGGTACACCCAAATAGACCTGACACTCTCAAGCGATGTTTCACAAGGGGCACTTGAAAAACTTGCTTGAGTTCCCTGGGGGGGAAGAGATGTGACGATTGGGGAGAGATGGGTGAAGGCTGCCAAGCTTAGTCAAATGGAATTTGATATATAATTCTGCCATTTGTAAATAAATGTAAAATACAGGCATGTTTCTTGAGTGTAAAAGAATACTGTGAAATGTGGAACTGCAAAATATGTGACAACATTGCACTCTACTGGCACAGTGAAGCATGTTGTGACCCTTTCATGTTAGAATTCGGCTCCAGTGCATCTGGATGAAGGTTTCAAGCCCATTGTTTTAAGGCTAAAGTTTATGACCAGAATTTACATGTGGAAGGTGCTTTATTGCTCTGCTTTCTGCTAGAATGTATATGTGAAATGCCTTGTATTGTTGTAAGTTTCTGAGCAGGTGTTAGATTTCTAAATAATGCATTTTGTGGCCTGAGAACTCAGACCAGGTTTTAAGATGATGCAATATGAATACTGGGGAAACCTAAGTGTCATAAATGATGTAATTTGGGAGGGCCTTAGAGACATGTTTATTAGTAATGTTTAAATACTATTTTTCTCAAGAGACTAGAAGCATTTTGATCTTGATATCCAACTTATCAGCACTCTGCCTTATGCTCACATGTAAGTTTTTGCACTGTGATTTCTTGTAGGAATAGTTAAAGCTAGTAAAGATTAATTAGGTATTTTTCTTTGAAATCAGACCTGTCCTACTGTATTATTTTAAGTTTCTGTGTGATCTGTGAACTCTTAGATATCTTTGTGGTGTAGTAGTTTTGTCTTGTGTTTTAATTATTTATTATTAAATATTTTTAAAACCTTCTACCTGTGGCTGGTTTATGTAGAGTTAAAGTATGCTTTAGAGTACATTATATATTTATAGAGTTTACTGACTAAGCCCTTCCAATAAGCCTTAGACTGTATAGTCACATTCCCAATTGGATAATAATATTGCACAGTAATAATTGGACACCCTTTTAAGGGCCTTTTAGTAACTGATATTATTAGCTGGGTGGTGGCAGGGATTACTACTGTATGGTCTGGGTAAAGGGGCACAGCTGGAGAATCTGTGTCAGCCTTTCCCAGGAGTGTCTGTGAAGTTGCATAAATACTTTTCTCAAAGTGTGTGTGTGGTGTGTCAGCTACTTGGCAGGGACACAAAGCACTGGTTGGACAGAGAGGGTACTGGAGGATGTTCATCGTGCATACAGCTGCAGTAATCACAGATGGGTTCTCTGCCGTCAGGCGGTCCCTCGGTCGGCCGAATTCCAAAGTCTTGGTCCGGCGTCGGTTGTCGTCGCTTTCTCTTCTGACGTCAATGAGGCCAGTGTATATAAGACACAGCCGACGCCATGTTCTCCAGTCTTTTTTGCCACGCGGTGCCCGAAGCAGAAGCAGTTCGCAAGTGCCGGTCGGCCAGCTCCTGAATTACGAAAATTTTGGAAACCGAAGTCTTCATTAAAGCTAAGTACCCCGTTGGGGAAATTTTTCTTGCCTCAGACCGATGTCTCCCTGGAGTTAGTGGTGAGGATTGAGGCTCCTTGATTGCTGGGCCAGGGCACGGCCATCACAGTATCCCAATCACTGGCTATAACTTCTGAAGATATTTCTATCTTCCCTAATAACTCTCGGATAGTTTCCACTACCCATTCCTTAAATTCCTCCCTTTTTAACTAGTCAGTGGGAAAGCACCACTGTTTTATTTTTACTTCATTACTCTGCATTTTGTCTTAGTTTTTATTGGTGCACAATCAGAAATAGTTATTGGATATATGTGAAAGCTTTCATTTAAATGTTCATGTTCCTGGGGAATATTATTTCTCAGTGGTGGCTCATGGCATCAGACTGCAGCCCCCCCCCCCCCCAGCTGTGTGAAGAAAAAGAAAAGACACAACGTACAAAATAAAATATTTTTTAAATTAAAAAAAACTGGCTGACTTGCTATAAAAACGAGTCCGACTGACTCGCAAAGTCCCAGAACTCGAACTGCGCATGCTGATTGAGTTCCATTTTTTTTTTCTCTAAGCTTGAACTGTCTCAGACTGCTGTAATGGCAGTCCTGACTATGGAGACTTCTGCATCAGTGTTTGATGCCCAAAAGTCTGTGTGGTAACCGCACAGTAAAGTGGAAGGGGGGGGGCGGACTGCCACGTCCGCAGTCACATACATGATGTGAATGGCAGGATGACTACTGATTGGTTCTCACTCTCTTTCTGAAAAAGAGAGTGAGAAATGATCATAGCAGGCAGTTCAGGACAGGACAGGTACTTTTGCTTATTTGCAGTTACCATACGGTAAGCGGGTGCTAGTGCTGCCTCTTGCTAATTTTTTAATTTGGATTATTATCTATGTGACTTTCTTTGGGTGCTCGCTTGGTACAGGGAGGAAAGATTTCTGGATTTCATCATGAGTCTTTAACTAGCAGCCAGCTACTTAGAAAAAGCCTTCCAGTCTCAGTCAAACTCAATCACTCATTTTTTGAGGTAAGTGTGTATCTGCTCATCTTAGTGAAACTGAAGTCAACATTTGTACTACTTTAGTAAACTACTTGATGGCTCAACAACTTTTCCATATGAACTTGCTAGCTTCAGTTTGTTTGTTTTTAAAGTTATTACCTATAATCTACCTTGCCAGCCCACTAGTTTCTTCACACATCCCGAAAATGTGCTCTAACATTCTCAGAAATGGCAAATGGGGATCCTCTGAACTGCTTGTGTGTGTGTGTGTGTGAGAGCGTGCTGCAAAGTAGCACACAGCAAAGTCTACAAAAGCCATGTTTTTCACTACTTTATAAAGCAAGTGTTCATCTCTCCTTATGTCGGTAGAGGACTGGTCTTCTCCCATGGACATACATAGCATTCGCTTCTAAAAAATGTATTTATATTCATTTGTTTGTAACTGCAATCCTCATGACTGTCTGAAATAAGAATTTCCTTGATGATTTAAGGCTCTTTCTCATCTACCCTGTGTTTACTCAAACCCATGCCACTGCCAGCTCCTATCCACATTGACACTCTGCAAATGTGACACAGACAGCCCCCCTCATCTCACTCTACAAACGTGCGGGTGTGCCTCAGCATGACTACTATTTACATTTAATGGTAATGGACTAATTCAAATGGTAGTACTAGCAGTCCTCCTGCTGAAGTGGCAAAGTAGTGTACTTGTCAATAGTAAAGTCAACCCAGAGTGAAAGCATTTTCCCTTTAAAGCAAAATCCACATCTGAGTTTAAAAAACACAAGGGCAAAAAGCGAGGAAATCTGATAATGAAACAAAATAAACTTAAAGAGAAGGGACTCACGTAAAACACCCCACTTTCACTCACACCCAATCTTTCACTGTTATCTTACCAACTGTAACCGACCACATCTTGGTTGAACTATTGCACTCATACAATGATTTCCATGAGGGGCTAATGATACTTTTTCAAAACCACTACCCCTTCCTGCTTTTACAGTAGCATTCTGCTACCAGCAAAACCAAATTGGCATATCCACGATACAATTACTCTAAACTTTTAAAATGAGGTAACCATATTAACTTATAGTAGGTATGGCTGTGCAGTCACCCTTCAAGGGGGGGATGTTGACAGTCACAGTTCTACTATGTGTAATTTCCCTATATAAATTAATAAGCAATAACCCACAAGCTTTTGAAATTAAACAAGAAAACTTTACTTGGAAAAAAATTGGCAACACAGTGAAATATACTCTTGCTCAGAGAAGTATAACATAGTGAAACAGTATCAGCAAGCTGTTCCTATTATTACCACTAACTGAAAATAATCTTCAGTTAGCACTGTCCTTTCATATAAATCCTCCCTTTCTGCATTTGGCAAACTAGTCCTGGTTCAACACATTTACCTAGATAAAAAAAAAAAAACAAAATCCAAATATTTTCCAAAGCAAAGTTGCTTATATATCCAGAAAGTTCCAACTTAACTAATAACTTTTGACAGGAAGAATGTTTAAGGAACTCTAAGCTCTGCCAATGTCATGTGTCCGTTGTCTGAAAGTTTTACTTTTCAAAGCTCTTCTGCATTTTTACTTAAAAAAAGTTTTCACATTTTGCTGGGGAAAATAATTAAAGGTTTTATAGTTTGGGGAAAATAGTGGTTTTATAGGTTTTCCACATATCTGCAAAAAAATAAAAAAAAAATAATGATGGTGCCTTTGAAGGAATTGGAAAAATACTATTAAACTACATTGTTATGCTATACATGCAAAAAGCGTTAAAATAACAGTAGACAGAATAAGTCCATACGTTTTTTTAAACATTATAGTCACTGTGCATTCCTGTTTAGTATACATAATACTAGCCTTTATACATCATCATGAAAACAGGATATGTGTCTGTCCCAGTAGGCCATTTCCAGGAATTAGATTCATAGTTTCCTATGTGTATACTGTGCTTTCCATCATGCAGGTCATTAACCACCTAGCCACTCCAAGCCCTACTGCTTGCTTCCTCTATCCATAAAAGTTTGATGAGTTAGACTGGGGTGAAGTAATGGATACTAATCCACTCTTCCAGGCTGTATTTAAAATGTGCTAACAGCTTATTACATTGGAAAGGGATCCTTTGGGAGAAGATCTCTGTCCTGACAACAGGTTTTGTTACTATTACTGGAGAGATTTACATCATTAGGAGGGATATTGGTAATGCTACCTGTTTTAAGAACATGTAAAAGTCAAATTGAAATGGTTGTTTGCAGTCTTGGAAGCCAAGCAGTTGTTGTCATGTAGAAGTCTGTAGGAGATAGAGTGACAGAACTTTTAGACATTCTGTGTGTAGCGTAGTGAGCTCACATCTGAGATTTTCTTGGTGAAGAAGTAATGTTTTTTTTTTCTGCTTCTGAAACATACCAAAAGAGGGCCTTAGTTTTAAGTGACATAAGAGAAACCATTAAATACTGAAGTTAGAAAGTAATGACAGACATTGGAGTTTCATACTTCATATACCCTTCAGAAAATTCATGCTAATACAAAACCTGTTATTCTATCAACTTTCTAAGTTTGTAAGAGCAATATTTAAAAAATGTCCCAATTTTTGATCCTGTGTCCCACTTTTATACATAGTTTTGGCCAGATTTCTTGCTCTAAGAGGTTGAGAGGTATGCTGCAAGATGTATTTTGTTGAATCTGACCTAGGCTAAAATCTGCACATCGTAAGTAACCTTAAATAAATGCACACAAGCCTGAGCGATGTTTTATTCTGGCTAATGTAGCTTGAAATACACAGAAGGTGTAACTGGCTTAGGTATACATACAAACATACAGAATGAAACTTTGTGTACTGTAGACTGCAGTGTGAAAGCATATGTGTGCATTGTAAGTAAATATATGGCAATGTGGATTTTATTTTACACATATTACCTTAGCATGTTTGTTATCTCAGTATACTGTATGCATCTTATGTATATGTATCTCACTGAAAAGGGGTTTTGTTGCTCAGTTGGATTTTCCCAGTAATAAATGCAATAAATACATTTCCATATAGCAGCTACCTACACTATATGTTGCCGCAGCTTACTCATGTCTTGGAGAGGAATACAAATGCTAAACAGACCATGGACAGGGTACATGGCAGAGCTAGTTTGGAATCTTAAAACAGTCCAATGGAAGGGAAGGGCAAACTGCAGTGTGTAGCTGACCATGCTATAATGTAAGTAGGTAATATGAGACAGAGAATAGTTGGAGTTTTTTGAGTCTGTCCATATAGGACAAGTGTTTAAGGCCTAGGATCCTCTTTGTGAGACTCTCCAGTTGTTTTATGTACCCTATCTTCTGCCTGCTCCTTTTGCACTGCTTTCTCAGTTCTGCAAGAAACAGCTTCTTCATCAAGGATAATTGTAAACTGTTTTATTGATGCTTAACCCTATCTGTACTGGTTACCACTGAATATTAAGCTAGTCCCAGCAATGCTGGCATGACAAGGAATATGTGTCCATTTTAGATGTTGAGCTAATTAAGTGATATAATCTTGAAAGTCATCCACAGTATTTGTATGCCAGTGAGGTGAGATTAGGTTGGTTTGGACATGTGCTGAGGAGGGATGCTGGGTATGTTGGGAAAAGGATGCTAAGGATGGAGCTGCCAGGTAAGAGGAAAAGAGGAAGGCCTAAGATAAGGTTTATGGATGCGGTGAGAGAGGACATGCAGGTGGTTGGTGTGGCAGTGGAAGATGCAGAGGACAGGAAGAATTGAAAACAGATTATCTGCTGTGGCCATCCCTAATCGGAACAGCCAAAAGAGAAGACTACAAGCACTTATTTGGAACCAGGTGGGGTCATGTGAATAATGTTTGCTTGGGAAACTTTAAACTACCCCTTTTGAGCCTCCATGAAAAAGGGGGGAAAAAGAAATCCAGTATGATCTGATGTTTTCCAGAGCAGATCACAGCTTCTCATTAGGTGCAGAAACAGAGTACAAAGTACTGTTTGCAGCATACTGCAGAGGTAAGTCTTCAAACCAACCTGTATATACATGTAACAATGTGTGCTGTGTAGATTTTTCAGCATGTGCCATAGCGACTGAGCATTTATTTCATGCAAATTAGTAAGAATGTCCAGCATTGATCCCACTGCAACATAGCTCCACCCCTTTAGTTGGCCACACACCTTCCCATTGGACCCACCCATTCAGCTGTCTCCTGCAGCCCCCCCCCTTTGATTTCAAGTCACCAGCCTCCACGGTTATTTCTATCTAGTCTAGCCCAGTTATTGTACATTAGGGAGTAATATAATTATGTTCAAGTTCCTAATACTGAATTCACATATTCCATATCAAATATTTTCATAATTTTTGTTATATTGACCCTTCTAGGTCCTCATGATACATCCTCAATATAGCAAATCAAATTCCAGTCCCCACCTATAAATAATCATGCAAATCCAATAAAGTTTACATGATCATTTTTTCAATATGCGAGTTGTCGCGTGATGTGAACACAGGGGTGGTGAGTTTGAGTCAGTAAACTCCATGTAGTGGGGCACATTCAAATGTAATAATGAAAACTTTCATGGAATGCAAATTTCAGCATACTGAAATTTATGCTAATGAAGCAACACAACATGGTGGAGCAATCCAACATCCTTCAACAGAACTGTGTAGACTCCATGTTTATGCTTGTAGTATGTGGAAATTTTCCATGTACAGGAGTCTACATGGAATCCAGGGCATGTATAACTTCAGATATATGGACAGAATAGCCATTAAAATGTAACAACACACATATAATGGCCGAAGTATACACTGTGGATGTAAAAAAAGCATCAGGGGGTGTGTCAAAATAGTATACATTTAAAATATTTTTAACCATGTTTGTGCAGCATGCCGCTTGCTTAAAATGGTTTTACATATGAATAATGGAAACATCACTGAAAAAAGAAGTATAATGTAGTGTCACAATAGGTACAATAATACTCTGTTATGTGTCTTTAAAGTAGTGCTCCCGTGCTGTTACCCAGCTTACACTGCTACTAATCATGTAGTTTCCAGGCTTTTGGCATGAATATTATGCAAATGAGTGCAAAAATCAGTGGATTTGTTGAATCAGAAAAAGCAGGAACTATGTGAGGCTGTCCACTTCATGTAAGCTTCTACAAGGTGTTTGTTTCCCATGGATGTATATGACAATGACATCAGGGGTGTGTGTCAAGTAACTTTGTTTTCTTTTGGGTCTTTTGTACTTGCTTGCACAGTGCGTCTCTTCATGCAAATTGTTATAGCGATGCATGCCTTTTATGCTTGAGCAGACCACCTATGTATCAGACATCAGCTAGACATCCAAAAATAGAAACCAGATGCATTCAATAAATACTGCTGAGGACTGCTATGCATTGTGCAAACCCAGTAAGAAGGGCTGCACTCTGCTCATGTCCTCCAGTTACAGGACCTTACAGTTCTGCTTCTGTGGTGCCATATGCCACATATTGGACTAGAGTTCATATGCTCCCGTGTTCAAGTACAAGGTATGCCAACATTTTTCAATCTGTTCTGACATTGCAGCCTATAGAAATGAAGTGCGAGTACCATTAGTTACTGTTGTCTGTATGTTTCTTACAACAGGGATGAAAATTAAATATTTTACATGCCTTACCTTAGTTATTCACAGCTGCACTCTGCTGTGCTTTGGTGCACTTAGTGCACTACTGCACACTGAAGCAGGACCTATAAATCATGTTAATTATATCCCGAGCAGGTGAATTCTATCTTAATTAGCCAAGCCCACATGGTGGAAATACCCAAGAAATGTATAAAGTATGCATAAAGCCTACAGTCTGATTTTCCCTCAATACTTCAAGACCATTTGAGTAGAGACTTGGAAATTTTAAGTGAGGTAATGGTAGGGGCTGCCACAGCTGTTCTACATCTGCATGTTCTAAAGGCTGAAGTCAATGCTGCTGGTGCTGCTGACAATAGGCCTAGGCCAAGAAGGAGAAGAGTGCTCTGGCCCAGGGTAACCTCCCAGGTGCTGCATGAGCTGGAGATTGTAGCATGCTACAGGGTGGACAATGACATATTACAGGAACTCTGTGAGCTTTGCTGCTCTCCATTCACAGCCAGAGCCAACCAAGGGAAACCCATCCCAGCAGAAACTAAGGTATGTGTACCCCTTAGGATATTAGCTACAGGTGCTTTTCAAAGACCAACTGGGGATATGATGGGGGTGTCACAGGCATCAGCATCCAGGATACTCCACCAGTTCCTGGATGCTATCCTTCTACATGCCAGTGAGCACATATAATTTCCCCTTACCCCTGAGGAGAAGACCATCAATATGCAACAGTTCTACATTGTAGTGCACTACCCTGAAGTACTGGGTGCCATAGATTGCACTCATGTACACTTCAAGGCACCACATGGTGAGGAGGGTAAAATCTACATTAACTGCAAGGGATACCAGTCCATCAACTGCCAAGTCATGTGCAATGCCCAGGGGATTACCCTGAATGTGCGTGCTGGCAACCATGGCAGTTTTCATGACTCCCATATCTGGCACACATCACAGCTATACCAGATGTTTGCTACTCGGACATCCCACAGGGCCATTTACTGGGGAATGCTGGCTACACCCTGGAACAGTAGATGATGACACCTATCAGAAATGCCCACACACCCACAGAAGAATGCCGTAATGAGGCACAAGCACAAACTAGGAACATCATAGAGCATGTGTTTAGGCTTTTGAAGTCATGGTTCCAGTGCCTAGATATATCTGGAGGATCCTTGTAGTATACTCCATGCACATGTAAACAGATATTTACAGTATGTGCTGAAACAGCTACAGCAGGATCAGCAAAGGGAAGGGACACACATCTCCCCACCAATGCCTAGGTCATCACAGTCATAAGAGGACTTGGAGGTAGAACCCCCAGCTGCTGTTTCCATGCACAGATGTAAATGCGGTCAGTATGCCCTTGCTTGGGCTAAGAGACAACATATAGTACATTAGTACATTCACTCACCACTTAGAAACCTAGGGATTAATACCTTTCTCCTACTCATATACTTACATTAACAATGATGCCAGACAACGCACACAACCTATACCTATCCATGTATTGGCTGTGTCCTGCGTGCATCAGACAGAGTGAGCCCTGAACTACAGTTGTGTCAATTGCTGCATTTGCAAGGTAGGTCCTTAACCTATACTGTAGTCTTGTGGAGATTTATGACATATCCTTTGTACCTATGAACTTGGTGTGGTATGTAAGTAAATAGTGGTGTATTTGTACAGAAAATTCAGTAACACATGACTACTGACACTATTTCACTAGTATGTGTCCATTTGTAAGTAGCAGGCCTCATCATACCCCTCAACCTCTTAGAGCAAGAAATCTGGAAAAGGGTCTAAAAAAGTGGGACAAAGGTGCAAAAATAGAGATTTTTTTAAAATATTGCTCTTGCAAACTTAGAAATTGATAGAATAGCAGGTTTTGTATTAGCATGAATTTTCTGAAGGATATGACGTTTGAAAACCAAATGCCTGTCATTATTGCCTAACTTGAATCTTTAATGATTTACTACTAATTTGCCAGAAAACCACAATGTTATGGAAAAACAGACCAAAAATAAGAGGCCAAAATCCTGACATTCTGGCAAATTTGTACAGTTGACAAGGATGGGTCTCATGCATGAAACCTTCATACAGTCCAGCTGCAGTAGATTACTGGTACATCATTCAAGACAGAAGTTAGAAAGTGAAGCTACACATTGCTGTTTCTGACTTCAGACTTGTCTGTATCCTAACAGTAGATATGGTTTGTCCCCCCACACACCAAAACAGGGGTGCCCCCTTGTCAGTGGCATAATAGTAACTCATCTATGCTTCCCACAAACACATGGTAAATGGGCACTTGTCACAAGTATCATCTCCCACATTTCCAGGAGAATATTGTAGATTTGATCATACATTCTATGTATTAGGTAACTCATGTATAGCAGTGTACATTGTTACTCAGGTGGTTGTATGATGAATGACCCCTGTTCTGGAAAGTTGTCTCTGTGACCAAAAACACTAAACCAGCCATCCTGTCTGAAACTAATGCAGTTGAGGGTTTGAATCTTGATATCGGTAGAGGTTTTGGATGTGTACTAGTAATAGGCTGTGTTTTACAGAATGTCACTTTGTGTTCCATACTGCTGTCAGTTTTGCATTGTCTTAATTCCAAATTTGCACAATGCGCCACATTTTTAAAAACTTTTTAAAAAGGCTTAGCCAGTTTGCATGGAGTGCAGCAGTGCAGAAACAGTGAAAGAAGATATAGGATTTATGTCTGACCACCAACCACACACCCAAGATACATTCAGTTATTGCTGATAGTAATCAGGAAATCCTGGCCTGGATTAGGGATAGGACTGGGCTGCAGTTGCAGGTATATGCACAACATAATAGTAAAACTCAGATATGAACATTGAGCCTCACATTTGTGCACTGCTTACTGATGCGCAAACACTATAAAAAGGGTAAAGGTGCATGCGTGTATACTTAGTTAACCATAGCGCAAATTTGATGCTTCTCACACTATAGCACTCTCTCTCTAGCTCACTCACTCTGTCTTTCTATCTCACTCTCTCTCTCTCTTTATATATCTATATATGTATCTATATATATATATATGTATATATGTAAGTGCACATGTGTGTGTATGTCCATAATGCCCTACTTACCTATAAAGCCCTTAGAGTAGGAAATCAGGACAAAGCAACAAATAATGGGAGGGAAAAATGCCCAAAAATAGGGACACTTTTCAAATATTGCACTTACAAACTTAGAAAGGTGATAGATTAACAGGTGTTGCATTTCCATGAATTGTGTGATGGAGTTGACATGAAGTTCAGATGTCTGCCATTATTTACTGACCTCATTTCTCAATTATTTGCCATAGATGTCCCAGAAAGCCACAATATTGTATGAAACACACTACAAATATTAGTCAAACATCTGGACATTATGCGAAAATCTGGACAATTGAGAGCTATGGTGTCACATCATTCTTAGGCACCATGTCTCCTCTAAGACTACATGTGGAAACATTGCAAACTGAAGCCACAGTTTAGGTATATGTACATATATTGACAAGAAATCCCTTTGTTTCCCCACCAGCAATAACACCAACAAGCACAACACCTTCCTGGGTCACCTTGAGTTTTCCACATATATATCATGCCCTGTACAAGTTGTAATATATGATGTTGTGTTCTCCCTCATGGAGAGGGCCAATTGATAGTGCTCACAGGCTTGCTTATCCAAATTCAAACAGACAAATAGAATAAATAAGGGTATTGCTGTAACATAACTGGGCTACTAAATAGTATTTGTCTGCTAGGCTACTAGTCTCAGATGACACTACGAGCCAATGTGACTATGCAGGCCACCCAAGCTGTTGTTGAAAACATGACTTGGTTATGTCAGGTAGTATGAGTTTACCTGCAATCCTACATAAATCAGACTTGTGCTGTGGAGCATGCGTCAAGTACTCTTATGTGTAGACTGTAAACTTAGGTAGGGGTTCTAATCTCACTGCAGTCAACTGTGTGTGTGTGTGTGTGTGTGTGTGTGTGTGTGTGTGTGTGTGTGTGTGTGTGTGTGTGTGTGTGCATGTATAAACAGAAGTAGAAGTGTGTATCCCACACTGAGTTCAAAACTGGCATTGTTTTGGTGCTTGCACAAACACCAAGTTGAGGCAGGTCTGCAACCTCTTGTCCCCCATGTGGCCTGCTGATGTCATCTACCATAAGACTGCCTGCAGTCTTGTCAGGCTGAAACTTATGCTCTTAAACTTATATAGGTAGGGGTTCTATTCTCAATGCAGTCAACTGTGTGTGAGCTGCTGGTGGATGTTATACAGAGCATTTTGCAGCAGCCTAAGGGACACTATCTTTTTGTGTTCCACAGACGCTGCTGATGTCATCAGTTATATCAGATTATTGGGTATATATATATATATGTCACAACAGGCCATGGTCACACACTGGCCTGACAGACGTGTAGATGTCACCACATCCCATATAATACTGACAACAGTGAAGTTACTGTTATTGTATGAACAAACATAGTGACATCTGTTTGCAATGGTGATGTACAGGTTGACACATTAGATCACATAGAAGTCCACATGGACTATGGTTATTGCAGATGATATTGTGGTCTGTATTGAGAGTAGGGTACAGGTGTCTGAGACCCTGGTGAGGTGGAGATATGCTTTCTAAAGGAGAGGAATAAAGGTCAGCAGGACTAAGACAGAATATATGTGTGTGATTGAGAGGGAGGGTGCATGAATGATTAGAATGCAGGGAGTACAGTTGGTGAAGGCATATGATGTCAAATACTCCAGAGCAGCAGTTCAGAGTAATGGTGAGTCTAGAAGACAGGTGTAGAAGAGAGAGAGCATGCATGGTGGAATGTGTGGAGTATAGTGTCAGAAGTGATCTTTGACACACTGGTGCCAATAACATTTTCATGGAGGGCCTACAAGATGGTAGTGAGACCGACTGTGTCATATGTGAAGATTTAATTATCAAGGTGCTGCTTACTGTGATGGATCCGAAGTCTTCTTAAGACACTAAGGTCTTGCTGGCTGGATTCTGCCGAAATCAAAGTCTAGTTATAATTGCATTTGCAGTCTGTTGCCCACAGAAACTTGCAGAATATACACTGATGCAGCACCAAACTCTGTCACTTTAAAAGCAGTAATTAATGAATAACTTTTTATAACAAACCACATGTACTGCTTTTGCAGCTTTAGTTACACTGTACCACTTTACTTCTCGATCAGCATAGAAGATAACATTCCTGCACAAAATACCTCTCCTAACAATTTCATTTGCTATAGTCTCTTTATAGTGGTTTTACATCCTGTTTTTCTCCTTGGTATTCTATTTTGATCTTTGTATGAAAACATATGTTTGCTGGTATTTACAGAAAAATAGGTTTTCATCCTGTAGAGAAATAATGCTGGTATTGTATTTATCCATTCAAACTTCCTTGCTTAACAGTGTCAGATGATGGAAACATGTACATATTGTTTTCCTGTTGTCCATTCTTTAAGAAAGCAGGTTAGCTTTCTTACTGACAATGTGAAATGCATATATCCTGTTTTTTATATTTTGCTAATTCTGTAAGAGGTCAGCTTTCTTGCTGACAGTGAAATGCATACATTCTTGCTAATTTTGTAGGAAAACATGTCCATTAAGCAAATTCCTTATTTTTCAAGCCACAGTCATTTAGTATGGATGCTAACCACATATTGCTAAACTCTATTTCTACATTTAAGCAAGCTCTATTTTATACCTTATTTATTTTGCATATTTGTAACAGAATTACTTTCAACCTTTTATTCACTGTTAAATACACTCTAATAATATGGGTCACAGATGGTGCCAGAGACAAAAAGGCAGGATTCATAACAGGTGTTGGCAGAGTATCAGATGTTACGGTTTGCATTGTGTGAGCCAAGGATGGACAGGAGTATTATTCATATATTACAGTGTCAGCACAGGTTGTATGGTTTGGAGATGAGGAAAGAGTGTTCAGATTGTGTTGGTTTGGACATGTACTGAGCAGTGGTGCTGGGTATAATGGGGGAAGGATGCTAAGGATATAGCTGCCAGGTAGGAGGAAAATAGAAAGGCCTGACATAAGGTGCATGGATGTGGTGACAGAGGCATGCAGGCATTTGGTGTGACAGAGCAAGATGCAGAGGACAGTTAGAAATAGAAGCAGAACATCCACTGTTGTGACCCTGAATGGTACTGACCAAAAGAATAGGTAGAAGAAGATGACCTCTCTATCTGCAGAAACCCCATCTGTACACTTGTGGCATGGGTGTACAGCAGGTGTATCTAATTGATGGTTACTGTGTCTGGACTCAGTTTGGGCTTTAACAGTGTGTTTTGGCATTACCTGCTCTGGATTGAGTGCAGAGGCTGTAACCTTTTGCCCGCATACTTGCAGAAACATCAGTACACTTGCTTTCAAATACAATTGGCTGCTGCTGTTTCCCCAAAGGTCATTGACAGCTATAGTACATTATTCCCTGATGCCCTGTTTACACATATTCACAAATGTATACAAACAGGTGTGCTTGACAGTCTCAAACAAAGATCCTTCAGAAAATACAAACCACATCAGTGTATGTCTGTCATAACTACATTATCCAAAAAGTGAAAGAAGCTGCTGTTTAAAATTGCACCATTGAGAAACTAGGGGTGGAAGGCCACTCTCTTCAGCATAAACATGCAAATAAGACACCTTCAAGAACTCACACAGAGCAACCATGCAAAGCCTTTACACAACAACATATCTAGGGATAACCAGAGGGATTTCTTAATCTACATCTGCAAACTGATATAACTCAGTTGTAATTGAATCAAATTGTGTATATTAGCGCACACATTGACCCTGTATAACTTCCAAACCTGCTAGCAGATGTCTTTGGCTGAAAAGAGTGCCCCATGCCACTACCACACCTAGTACCAACCATGTGTGACACTTCACCTCTGAGCTGTGGTATCTACAATGAGGAAGTTACCCCTGCCCTGTCCCAGACTAGGAGCACAGTCTCCATGGCACCAGGTGGAATTCCAGCCTCTGTTCTTCATGTGCTTCAACAGTGAGCTACTTCCCTAGGCACCATATTCAACCATAGTCTAAATACTGCTGTTGTCCACATTGAATGGAATACAGCCACCATTTTCCAACCACACAAAAGATGACTGGCAAAATGCAAGTGAAATTAAGAACCATAATTTTATGCAATCTCTTCTGTAAGGCAATGGATGTTGACATGCATCTCAGGCACAGGGAAATAGGTGACCTCCAAACACTAGATGTGTTCCAGTTAGGTTTTCTCAAAGGTATATTGTGGCTGCAGAACCTAGTGGGAGTCATGACTGTGACCAGAGGCATACACAAGGTCAAAGATGTGCACACATCCTATTGTAACTTAGCCAAGGCCTTCAACACAACCCAACATTTGTTGTCGATGGGGCACTAACCAAGGTGAATATCAAATTCTGGGTTGTTGTCAGTGGGGAACTAACCAAGGTGAATATCAAATTCTAGGTTATCAGTTGGTTTTCCATTGAGATCACAGACCAACTACATTCAATCACAATACAAGAATTCACCTCAAGCAGCAGACATGTCACCTGTGTGGTAACAGAAGTGTCAGTGCTGTGGCTGCTCGTGTTTGACATATAAGTCTCAGAAGTCCTGAACAAAACAGAAGTTCTCTGGCACTAATGACTGCTGACAAAGCCATGGGTGTTACATGAACTGCACATAAATGCATCAGCATATCCTGTGGTAGTAATAAATGTTCCTGCTTATTATAAAATAACTATTGGTACACTATTCCCCACTTCTGTATTAATAGACCTTGGAACATGTCAACTGCAGCCTTAGTCTACTGTGGGAAGATACACATTGTACATCATACATCTGATTAGCAATGCTATTACATCACTAGCCAAATATGGTAGTAATCCCCTATACTCATTACTCATCCCTAATTGGCTGTAGGAAAGAATATAATTCACCCTTGGAAAAGTATTTTATCGGACACCTGCATCAACTTGACAGACCTTAGACATGTCTGGTAATAAAATATCAGATGGTCTCCAGCATGTGTCTTCTGTGTGCAGAATAACTTGTCTGTCACTGTGTGCAGTATCATATAGAGATCTTTGAGGCAGATTATGTATGCCTTAGATGGCTATCTGTAGCTAAAATGGGATGAAAATTCTGCACGTGCATAAGTAATGTGGGATTCCAGTTACCTGTTCCAGGAACCTCAATATACACTATAACATGGATCACCTACTGTACACCGAACGTTCACTTCACCGACAAAACAGAAACCACACCCACTCCACCGACATTCCTAATCACTGACAGTGCAAAACACCAAACCACAATTCTCCGACGTGACATTCCCCAACAAATATGTCAACAGATGCATAATAAGTGCATTAAAGCACCAACATCTAGAACAACTAAATGATAGTCATTTTCAAGTCCCTGAAGTAGATATACATTGTAGCCTTTTCACCATTAAACAAAATATGAAGCATAGTCCAAACAAAAACAGCTAGCTTTCCATCCTACATTTTCAATATAACGCATAGTCCAAACAAAAAGTGCAACAGCCAGCTTTTTATCCTACATCTTTAGTAAACGAGCTATACGCTACACAAACTCTAGTGGAAAGTACTCAGCCCTATTGTCAATTACTTGCTGAAACTGATGATGCCTCTGTACAACCCTCCGCTTTTTAGGAGACGGAGGAACACCAGTTGACATTCTCACCCTTAATTAAACAATACGATCCTGTTCCCTAGTCAAAGCACGCATTATGACATCCAGATCCATAGCTCAACTACCCAGCAAACACTTTGATCTGCGGTGCCACGCTTCCACCGAGTTTTGTGTTTGTGGCAAAAACAATTCATTTAGTTCAGCTATGTTCCAAAACTTTACAGGAAAAAGTGGAGGAAATCTCATAGACGTGTTATTTCTAGTACGAAATTTCCTCAATTTCCCATACACATAGTACTCAGAGAAATATTTCACAAGCTCATGTCCTTCATCAGGGATAGTACTTTTCACTAATTCAAATGTGTCAATCACTTCCTCCTGTTGTAAAAACGCTAGCGCAACCAGAGATTTAATTGACAATTGAAACATCATATTACTGTTATATATAGAGGCAAGGACCAAAGCTTGCACTTTTCTCCAAATATTCTGTCCAAAGTGAAATAAACACCCTTTGGACTGCACATCGGAGAAATTTAAGCTCACGCTCCTTAAGGCTGCTATCTTGAAATCACACAGAATGTATTTAACTTGACATTCAAAGCTATTATCCGACAATAGTCCAAACAGAGCGTGCCAAAGGTAATTATAACATTTTAATGATTTCTTGCTCATAAGAGCATAGAATAGGGGTACAACTTTACTATAACATCCAGTCTTTAAATGACCATGTATGCTATAAAGCTGCCTGCATGTCACACCTTTTTGAAAGAAAGTGCAATCCATCATCCAAATAGTGGCTCAGCTGAGATCATACAGGTTTGCAACAGTGCTAAATGCAAAGACTATAGAATCAGTTGTGTTATCAGTCATGCGCTTACTAATGAAGCACCCTTCTTTCAAATTGTACGTATTACTATCAACGTTCATTAATGTGATTTCACATCTACTTGGTGTTAAAAGTACATTTTCTGCAAACTCTGCCTATACTCTGTAAAAGGGCCTTCCTTTTTGGTGTATTATGGATGGCAGACATGGATGTGGATGCTAATGCATCTTCCACAATAGAGCACAGCATATCTCTGCTGTATTGGGCACATACCTTTATCTCATTTGTGAGTGTATATCATTCAGTCTCACTCGGATCAGCACTGTGGTGATGTGGAACTGTTTTCAGTAATTCTTCCCCATCTGTGCTCTTCAAGGTTACTGCTCTACCCCTACAACATGTACTTGGCTTTTCCTTACATCCCCAATAACGCCTGTTCCGTCTTGTGCACTCTAGATGGTATAGGTACCCTTCGATTTGTAACATTTCCTTCCCTCTTTGTGAGTTGACAACAGGGTAACAATTCCCGACTTCTCCTGGTCCTTCTAGCGCTGATTCTGCCATTATTAACCAATATGTTTAGGATGTGGAAGAGATACAGCTACAACTACAGTTTTAAAGTTGGCTCTCGTTATTGTTGGCCAGTCAGCTGTTGGTAAAGTGTGGTGTCGATGTAATGCATTGTTGGTGTACCGGTCGTGCATTCTTGCTTGTCGGCATAATGAATGTTCGGTGTATAGTAGGTGATCCTGTAACATACATAGGACAAGCTGGAGAGACAGATACATCTCTCAAAGGTCATCTCTCTTCTGCAGTAGGCTTCAAATCCATATCCAGCAGAGCACTTATATTACCCTGGTGACTAAGGGACATGCTGGATGACTTGCTGTGAAAATATTATCTGCCAAGGATCACTGCTGCTTCAATCCTGGACATGGGTGGTCCTTGCTAGACAAAACTTGGCCATGCATTACATCTGACTGTTAATATTACATTGTGATGTAATGGCTATGCTCCTAAACACCATTAGATCAATACCCCAGTCATGTCCTATGAACCTCAGAACCTATGGCGATGTACATGCAAACAGGAACATTATATTGCATTACCGTTCTGATGAAATGTGTCTTCAGTGCTGACATGCAATCCTGAGATCTGAATCTGATGAGCCTATTTTGGCTGTGAACCCATACGTTTGCAGTAAACAGTCCTTCAAGAGAAAGTTAGATGTTGTAATGAGACACATTTAATTGTCAGAATTCACAGCCCTTAGAAAAGCATCCACTAAAAAGTAGATACATTATTACACTAGCAACTGTCTAAATGGCTATGTATAATCTAAATGATAGTTACAGTTATGAGTCCAACAGCACAAATGGAGGTAATAACATCATATTAATATAGATAGTCACCCTGTGCATCAGACACAAAGCTTTAGTATCACTGAATCCAAAGGATAGATGATGGGGATGTGGCACAGTTATCACCATTTGCACCGGGTATTGTGGGGGGCAGGGCAGGAGGTCTAGGCTCTCACAAAATTCTGGCAAGGGTGTATCTGTGAGTAAGTAAGGAAAGCAAGCAAGATGGACCATGTAAGCGTTGTGTGTGTTTCTGTAGGTGCCCTCAGTGTGACATTGGTTTGTGAGTGTCTGAACTCAGCCAAGATCAGTGCTAGCCCTACATGTCTGTATGTTAGACAGCTGTGAGCTGTGCATGGTAGAGCTGAGAGTTCATCATCTCCACTCCCGAACATGAAAACTGGCTCTGCCAGGAGTTGCACTGACACCTCCATGTCCAAGGTTCATAGGTTCATACTAGGCTATCTGCCCGAGGGCATTTATAAGCCTAGCCCATTGTTTTGTGGCTTAAGCCACCCCTTTAGTATGGGGAACTATACCCATTATTTTGCTGTGCCTCTGTCGAGCAGTGACACTGAGGTAATTCCTGGGGTATATCTGTGATCTCCCATCCATTGGTCAAGATTTCTCTTGAACAAGGCCAGCGAGGTGCTCTGCCTCACATGTACCGGGATTTTGTTCCACAGCATAGGGAGTCTTTGGGTGATGAATCTATCCCTCCAGCACGTCCTATTAATAGCCGTGTCGAGGTTTAAGTCTCCCACCCTTGTGGCTCTGATGGATCTAGATTTTTTGAGGTGAAGCATATTCATCAAATCTGGGTTTGACATGGCCTTGTATGTTAGGCAAAGGTCACCTCTGAGCAAGCGGTAAGCGACTGAATAGAGCTGGAGTTCTTTCAGTCGGGCAGCATAGGACAGATTTTTGAGACCCTTTATCCTTTTGGTGAGGAACTTTTGTGGCCTCTCCAGCTGCTGCAAGTGTCGGGTCAGATGCTGTACTACTACTACCTGAGGGTGACTGATGTCTGCTGGACCTGATCCCTTCACAGGAACTCCCAGGACCAAAACCACATGGCCTGCTATGTCTGGGTCTGGACAGTACACTCCCTGCTGGAGCAGTGGATGTACTGTCACTCTGGAAGCATGATCGGCCACAGCCACATTGACTCTCAGCAGATGTAGTTGCTGACCTATGTCCACAAGGCCAATGCTTCCCTCCCAGCAGACGTTCCTTCACAATTTGCGTTCCATGACAGATACACTGCACTCCCTCAAAGACACATCCTTTTCCAATGTGTCATTCAAATGATCCAGAGAATCAACAGCATGGAAGAAGCAGTCACGGATGTTGAGACTGTGCTGCATCTATAACCCTGAGCATTCTCCTGGAATTCCTTTCTGAAAGTGCCTGTGCCTCCATGATGGCCTAAAACATATGTCGTGTGACATGATGAGATACCTGCAGCAGGTTGGGGATGAACAGCAGGCCCCCTCCGAGCACCCCTCTCAATCCACTTGTGTGGCATCTCACCAACAGTTTGGCTATGGCCAGTGTCAACAGTCACTGAAGCTGCAGTAGAAACACTTCCCTAGTTAAAGTCCTCACCCTCCAACTGTCCAATATTTATGGCCTCGGTGGACTAGGTATGCATAGGCATACTGGCTGTGTCTGGTGATAATGAGGGGGGGTCACTGGATGTCAACCTCTGTGTCAGAATCAGCCTCTACAACCCCTGGGTATGCCTCACTTTGGCCACCATCATCATCAAAGTCTGATGAGACACTGACATCCGGTGGTGTAGAAAACACAGAACAACATCCATGTTCATCTGTGATAAAAGGAAGTAAAACAGGAATGCATTAATGCCTGCACTACTATGCTGCAATATATGTTAAGTTATTTAGACTGCTGTCACTATTACAGACTTTCATACCTCAACCTGTGGACAAAGGCCCAAGAATAGGTATCATTGAGGCATATTGCACTTACAAACCTAGAAGTCTGCACTGTATAAATGGCCTGCTAATAGTTTGCAACTCAATCACTATGATCTTAAACATGGCCCAAAGGTATGAGTCACACATCTGGACATTGTTCAAATATCTGTACAGTTGACAAGTATGCAGACAGTACAGCAATCCATACAACAGGCCTAAGACGATACTTTAGGAGATCTGGTGGAATATTTCTACATTACTGACATAAATGTAGTTTGCTTACTAACTGCAGGAGGCCTAGCTCTCTGGATTTCTGATTACCCTGGAAAAAATTAAGGGACAGATGATGGCAACAGCACCACATTTAACAGTATAACAGGGGGTAATACTTTCAATAATCTGTATCTACAGTAATTCCAATGTTAACAAGAATGTGGCTGACAACCTCTAAATCACCTGAAAACTGCAGCTATCAAATACACCCAGCAAAAAAGCAACCTGCCACACATTAAAACTGTAAAGACTATTACACAATGAATGCAACAGTATTCTACTGATGATCTAACAAAGTCTACCTTGTAGCTCCTCCTGAGAAGCAGAAGTGGCACCCATGTCCAGAACATACTGGTTGGCGGACTTTTGGGAGTTTTCCTGAGTGGCAATATTTGCCAGGAATTCCTCAGTGGTGGGTGAGTGGTTGTTCTGCTGCAGCCCCTCCACCAGTGACCTGACAATCACGTGCCACTTCAACAGCCTGTCTCCTTGCAGCATGAATCATGTCCATGGCTCTGTGTCATAGCTACAATTATGTTGACCAGCTGCATTTACATTTTGGACCAATTTGTCCTAAAGGGCTGCACGTTGCTCCATATTGACCTGCCTGCTAGACATAAGGACTGCAAGATGTTGCCTTAAAGCTTCAATCATGAGGTCATTCTCTTCTTCTGGAAAAGGTGACCTACACCGAGCAGGCTTTTTGTTTACTAAAAGAAAAAATTCATAATAACACATATAAGGATCACATAAGTAGAAATAAACTGTGTACAGATAAGGCAGTACAGGAAAGCTCTCGGTATTCATCACTTGATTAAGATTTAAAGATTCCACAGTGATCAACAAATAACACAAGGGCTACAAAACAAGGAGGGTAGCATGATGAACATATCCTTGTTTGTGCCGTAACAGATTATCACTTTAGCTCACACACCCAAAACAACGGACCATTCTACTTTGTTCCATATCAGGGACTCATCCCACCAAATAAAAATTACAACAGGCTAAGGGACAAATATGCTAAACAAACAACAGTGTAACTTCCAAAGTGCTCTCAAAGGACCTATCCATGAAATGTGTGCATAGTTATCACACAGCATTAGACCATCAGCCTACTTTACATCCTCTGTACCTCTCAGATGGCTTGTAAACAAGGCCATGTCATGAGTACAGTTCTAACAAATGCTTACCGATTTACTTCACATCATTCTTAAGTGCATTCCAACATATGCATTATTTAGGTAACATAATGGATACATACCTGATGGAGTACAATACTCCTCTGTCAAAATATACTGTTCCAATTTAAATGTGTAACTGAGTTTCAATTCCGATACAACTGTCATCCACATTGGTTTGCCTAGCTACACATTTGCCTTTTTATAAAGGTGTACATTACTAACTGCTTCAGAGATGCTAACTGCAACATGCAGTGCTGAATTGCATGCTAATCAACCAATCACGTGAAGCTACTCAACAAGATACATGGCATCAATGTAGACACCATGCCCTTTCTTATATGTGCAGTGAGGAACTAGTGGAGTACAGATACAGCATAAGCACTGACAGATTGTTAGTAGCAGCTACTATTTACGTACATTTGAGTGTGCTACAGGCTGAAGCTGCTGCTGCCTATAGCCATAGACAAAGAGGGTGATGAATTTGCAGGCCAACAACACAGTAGAGGAACTATGAGACGTCTGGCAGTTTTATGTCAGATACTGAGCCTAATGCAGGGAACCCACCCAGTGGAATTTAAGGTATGTGTTTAACTAAGTGTGTTAACCACAGGTACCATTAACAGACTATCAGGTTGGTGTTTCATAAACATCAGCATTTGGGATCTTCCAAACATTCCTGCATGCTATGCTGCGACATGGTAGAGTGAACATATATTTTAACACAGGTTCGGAGGTGAGGATCACAGGTATGCTACAATTGTAACATATATCACACTACTCTACAGTAATGTGTGCCACACATTGCAGTCATGTACACAAGAGAACAACACCTGGGGAACAGGGTAGAGTCTACATTAATGGTAAGGTCTACCACTGGAACAACTGCCAAGTCATGTGTAATGTCATGGGAATCATGGTATGTGTGTGCTGGCAACCCTTACAGATGGCACTACTTCCATATGTGCCACATTCACCAACTGCATCAGATGTGTGCTATGGGGGATATCTTCAAATGCTCACATAGGTGTGGATGCATGTTATGCACTAGACTCATGGTGAAGGAAACCCATCATAGATACATACACACACACACACACACACACACACACACACACACACACACAGGAACACTATAAAGAGACACACTGTCCAACCAGTAATTCCATACAGCATTTATTTTAGCTACTGGACTCACAGTACCATTGCCTACATACCTCTGGCTGAGGGCACCATTACAATCCATTGACATGTCCCTCAATGCTCATAGTTTGTGGTATGCTGCCCAATTTAATATAGTGGAAACAGCTGTAGCAAGATCATTAAGGGGATGGGGAACACATCCTGCTGACAATGCCAAAGCCATTGCAGCCACAGGCCAACGGTGGCCGAGGGGGGACCAGCAACAGGTGTGGTCATAGGCAGACATAGCCATGCTCTGTAAGTCCCTGCATTGGTTATGAGATGAACCATAGCACACTGACTCAGCACCTAGGAGGCTAAAGCCATCCTCCTATAGCACTAATCGTCTGTACTAGGGTTGCATTACAGATGATCTTTAAATTACTAGGCTCCCATCAGGACACAAGTGCTCAACAGCAGTTGAATTCTGCTCACTGGTTCTATCCCCCTCTATCTGCTAGGTCCCTGAAAGGCTTGAATGCCAGAAGGGCACCTCCCCTCCTGAAACCTAACTGGAAACTTTCCTGCACTGTCCCTTGACTCTGAAAAGATCTGCCAAGGTTCTATCCCCCTCTATCTGCTAGATCCCTGAAAGGCTTGAACGCCAGAAGGACACCTCCCCTGCTAAAACCTAACTGGAAATTTTCCTGCATTGTCCCTTGACTCTGAAAAGATCTGCCAAGGATCTATCCCCCTCTATCTGCTAGATTCCTGAAAGGCTTGAATGCCAGAAGGACACCTCCCCTGCTGAAACCTAACTGGAAACTTTCCTGCACTGTCCCTCGACTCTGAAAAGATCTGCCAAGGTTCTATCCCTCTCTATCAGTTAGATCCCTGAAAGGCTTGAACGCCAGAAGGACACCTCCCCTGCTGAAACCTAACTGGAAACTTTCCTGCACTGTCCCTTGACTGAAAATATCTGCCAAGATTAATATTATCTTATCCTGTCTGTATGTACTATATTGATTAGCCATACCGGGTGTACAGCACTACCAGTAATCCATCAAAGCCCCACAATCAACCCTAAAATACTAAACTGGGTTACTCCTATATCTAAGGATTACCTAGTGAACATATCTAAGTTTCTAGGTATATTTCTAGCATAAATTAATTCAGACACACAGAACAAAGCTCCTTTTTACTATAGGCTCTGTAGCCCTGCTGTCTGCCTTAAATTGTAGCACTCAGAAAATGAGCTTAATCATACTAACTAAGGAAAAACAGTTGAGCTCCCTGCATAAAACACATAAAACTAGAAATTACATAGCATAAACCTGAAGCAGGGGTTTAAACTCTTGAGCTCTGTACAAAAATAGCAGACAATTGGCAGAAGAAAGCTTAATGTGAGAAAAGGCTGCAAAAAGTGATTACTAACAGTATACAACGTAAAAATTGTATACTGAAGGCAAAAACAAGGGTAAGAAAGTATTTAAAACAAACAAATAAAAAAGCCTCGTTGTACTTAATGTGTTGATGGTTTCCCACTGCTAGCTGTTTTCTTTGCATTAGCCCCGCTACACTCGCCCTCGCTCCACTCGAGCTCGCTCCGCGCCCCCGCCCCCAAATTCCTCCCACCCCTAGATGTGCTAAATTTATAGCCACAACTGCCACTCCCTTAATTATAGAACCAATCAGCAATTGTTAGACCCACCCTAACCACAACACCCTCCCTATTTCTCTACTCTACCCTCATCTACTACCCTCCCACCCCCATTCTTAAACAATTGTAATTTGTAAAACCTCTTCAATGCCTCTACAAGCCTCAACCCCACCTTTCAATTCAAAGCTCTCCTACTACCTTTTACCCATGCTGATAATTACGTATTTTATCACAGCTTATGAACATCTCTCCCTTCCAGGCTCCCACTACCCCAGATCACAGACCAATACTCATGCTCTTTCACATAACTTTAATCAGCCACTACTCGCCCTCCCTTCCAACTCCCATATTACAATAACTAAACAGCTCATTCGAGTCAGTTATGTTAACCCTAGAACTAAACACTACTACAAACTATTATTCAGACTTCAAAAAGTAATAATCTATTCTCAAATTAACCTCACAACGGATGGGGACATCCACCCCAACCCAGGACCAACCCCATCAGAAGCATCCAACCCAATATATAATATCCCCTCTAGCCTGAAAAACTTAAACATCTCTTCTACCTCTCTCCTCATCTACCAACTAAACATCAGAAGCCTAAATAATAAAGTCCACTACCTGCATGCCCTCATAGCAGTACACTCCCCAGATATACTATGTCTTACAGAAACCTGGCTTAAGCCATTCACCACGGACAATGAAGTTATTCCTCCAGGTTACAATATAATACGACTGGACCACACCTCAAAGAAGGGAGGCGGGGTAGCTGTCTTATATAAATCTTCAATTAATGTAACTATTTCCAACTCTCCACAAGTTCCTCAAGCTGATAGCGCTGAAATACTCTACAAACCTACAAATTAACCAGCATTAATGTATAAACATTGGCTGCATTTATATCCCACCTGGCACCAACACCAATATCCTTGAAGACATTCTACAGTGGCTGTCCATAAACTCCCCATAAGAAACTATTGTTTTAGGTGATTTTAATATAGACTGGAACACCTGCTCCTCCGACTTCCCTACTGCCCACATAACTCTATATGGTTTCTCCCAAGTCATAACCTCCACCACCAGAACTAGTAAGCCCAATAACAAAGAATGCATACTAGATTGGATTTTCATTAGTAACCCTCCCCAAATGTATAAGGCAGGCACCCAACCTGAGGAAATAAGTGATCACCTCCTAACATATATACTCAGACAAAAAAAATGATATGCCTCCAATACCTACTTCAGAACTATCAGGAACAATAAGAACTTCAATCAAACCAAATTCCAATTAGAACTTCAAACATGTAACTGGAATAGACTAAAACAACTCCCATTAGACGAGGCAGTATCACACTTTAACTCCACATTTCTTACAATTCTTAACAATCATGCACCCACCCGGACCATCAGAACAAAGAAAAAAGTAGCACCGTGGCTGTCCAAAGAAACTAGACAAAAAATCATGAATAGAAATAAAGCCTGGTCATCTTGGAAAACCAATAAAAACCCTAAGGATCAACTAGTATATAAACAGCTAAGAAATGATACTAAGAAGTCTATAATGTTAGACAAAAAAGACTATTACTGTAACCTGCAACATAAACATCAAAATCGACCACAAAAATTTTGATACAGCTTAAACAATCTTCTCCATCCAGGTAATACTACTACCCCTACCCCTGCGTCTGTCCTCCAAAAACCTCCAGAAAATATTTCCAACACCTTCAACACCTTCTTAACGGAAACTATACAATCCCTTGCCAACCAACTAGGTCCCAACAACCTAGACCCTATTAACCCCATATCCAATACCTACCCATCCTTTAACTTTCAACCTGTACCAACAGCATTTATCCGATTCTTAATCAAGAAACTGAAACCCACCACCCTTTCAGCAGACCAAGTCCGGGCTGAATATCTTCAAAAGGCTGCAGATGCAATAGCGTATCCCATCTCAATATCAATTAACAGAACCATCTCTGAAGCATATATCCCCTCCATCTGGAAAATTTCCTGTGTAATTCCTCTCCATAAAGGGGGTAACTCCACTGATCTATCAAATTACTGGCCCATTGCCATTCTGTCCCCTCTGGCTAAAATTATGGAAAATTGTATCCACAAACAACTCCTTCATTACCTCAATTAGCACAAGCTCCTAGCTCCCTCCCAGCATGGATTTAGACCCCACCATAGTACCACCACAGCCCTTCTATCCTTCTCTCAGACAATAAATCAAATCTGTAATAATAATAATATGCCCTCCTCTGCTGTCTTTCTTGACCTATCGAATGTATTTGATATTGTAAACCACTAGCTACTCCTTCGAACACTAAAACCTGTTGCCATAGACAGCCTGGCAATACGCTGGCTTCAGTCCTACCTAAGTGTCAGACAACAAGCTGTGCTATGGAAGGATAGCCTTTCTTCCCTACTGCCAGTCACCCTTGGAGTTCCTCAAGGGTCTATACTAGGACCTCTCCTATTTTCCATCTTCATTAATGATCTTCATACAGTCATCCCCAAAGTAACCTGCATTCAATATGCAGATGACTTTACCCTAATCCGTTCTGCCACCTCCCCATTAGACCTGCAGACCTTAACCCAAAATACTTTCAATGTAGTAGAAAACTGGCTCACTGACAGGCATCTTCTATTGAATCCAAATAAAACAAAACTGCTACTCTTCACCCCCATCGGAAAGCTATATTCCCATCATTTACCATAACATCTAATAATGGCACAATAATTTCCCCAGAAGGTAATACAAAACTATTAGGTGTAATTATTAACAATAACCTTAAGTTTGACACTCACATCGACAAAACCATTAAAACAGTCAACAAAAAGCTAGGATCTCTATATAGAATTAAGGCATTTCTAACCCCAACTGCTAGGACAGTTATTGCCCGAACACATTTACTTTCAACCCTTCTTTATGCCTCCCCAATCTATACAAACCTGAGTAAATCTGACCTCAATAAACTGAATAGCTGCTACAACACCATAGCCAGATTTGCCTCAGGCTCAGCATATAGAACTCACCACTGTATTAACCTACGATCTCTAGGCTAGCTAGAGTTTCCCTCTCAAATCCAGTATAATCAATTAACAATAGCTCACAAAGTCCTCCATCAGCCCGAAAGCACACCCATACTCAAAAATATAATTACCCCTTACAGTAACCTGAAAACTCTCCGGTCTTCTGACAAAATACTAGCACAAACTGTTAAATCTAAAAACTCAGCAGGTGACTAATTGTTTTGCAACTCTGTTGAAACAATCTGGAATTGGCTCCCTGCCGAACTTACATCAAACCAGACTATTAACCAATTTAAAACATCTCTCAAAAAATTCCTAAAAAGTCACTGGCTGTGCCCCTGTACCAACCCTGACTAACCAGCTTACCACACTCTTCACTACCTGGCTATCTGTAAAATAGTCAATGTTTCAGACTTAGTCTCATTCTCATATGTATTGTACTACTGAATGACATGCTACCTTTTTCAGCCTGGTACCACTAAAAATGTCTAAGTTCATACAAGAAAACTACAATGTTAAGTTTAAGTATGTATGTATTCCAAGTATGCATATAATCCTATAATTCTGTACTGGTATCTATATGTGACTGTATAAAACTGCTACTGTTGAACTCTTATGTAACTATCCACATGTGGAGTTTTTCTCCCCGGGCCTCCATTGAAAAGGGACCTGTGTCTAGGCGGACTATCCCGGTTAACAAATGTAAAATAAATAAAATAAATAAATGACAATTCTCAACCATAACTAAATAATATGACAGGCAGGATGCCAGACATGTAGGGTATCCAGACCAACACAGTCTTGCTAGTGCCATAGCAGACACACACCTTCGCTCCCACAACCCCAAATGAACAGTTAGTGCTTGTTTGTGACATCCAACCTGCCTTTCCTTCATTGGCAATCACATATCATATTAGTCCCACATAATATTTTTTGACATTGTAAATGCAATGATATTGAATGGTGTACACACTGTATGTCCCAGACTGCTGGACAGATAACTGATGACTGAACAAGAAACACAGACATGTAAAATAGTGCTGTATGTTCCAAGCAGACATCATAATGGTGTGTGTAATCAGTTACTCCAGTATTGTAAAGGTGAAACATGTCATGAAATGTACATGTGAATTGTTATATTTTTTACAACTGTACATTATTTTCAATTTGATTGTGTGTGGAAAATCACTCTCAACTGTACAGATTTGAATTGAATGTCCAGATTTTGGAGTCATATATCTGGTCTGTATATCATACTTTTGTGATAGTATGTCAATCACTGGCAAATCAATAGGGACTGAGGTCAGGGAATGATGGCACACATCTGAGATTCAGTCTTCATATCCATCAGAAAAGTCATACTAATGCATAACATGTCATTCTGTCCACTTCCTAAGTATGTAGGAGCAATATTTAAAGAGTGTCCTTATTTATGGCCTTTGTCCCACCCATTAATTGTGCCTTTCTCCAGATTCCCTGCTCTAGGAGGTTGAGAGGTATGTTGCTGGATGCCTATTGCTGCTTTTTACAAAGATGTATCAGTGAAAGACAGGGTTAAAGCACCTATTCTGTGTTTGACATATGCATGGAATGGTGAATTGGATTGTAGAACAATGTGGGTTTATTTTCTGTGTAGTTGTATAGTCTAGTAGTGTATGTGAAACATTAATTTTATATTTCTTCTTATTATCACTCCTTTTTATCTCAGTATTTGGAGTTTGCACATTACTGCACATAGCACAAATGCTACCAGCTATGAGCAGCTGGTTTGTATGCACAGCAGCAGTGCACAAACTGTAGAAGTGGACCAACCAGGTATCAGATGGGAACGAGACGTGTAAAAATAGACCTGGGATGCATTCACTTAACGTCAGTCTGCATAGTGCAAACCCACTAAGTGCCATTGTGCTGAGTGTAACAGTGAGAACCTCAGGATAAATATTAATGTAGTAGATCTTCATGTGACTCCTCCTGTGGCTGCAGATGTTAAGTGTTGGCCTGAAATTCACATGGTCCTGGGTTCTGATAAAAGGATTGCAACTTGTATTTTAATAATGTGTCCTTGCATTATATTGCAATGTAATTAAACATACACATGTATTCTTTAATCCTTCTACAGGCAACAGCTGTGAGTGTAGGACTACCATGTATAAGGTCCATGATTATAATACAGTCATAGTAATGCATAACATGTCATTCTGTCCACTTCCTAAGTATGTAGGAGCAATATTTAAAGAGTGTCCCTATTTATGGCCTTTGTCCCACCCATTAATTGTGCCTTTCTCCAGATTCCCTGCTCTAGGAGGTTGAGAGGTATGTTGCTGGATGCCTATTGCTGCTTTTTACAAAGATGTATCTGTGAAAGACAGGGTTAAAGCACCTATTCTGTGTTTGACATATGCATGGGATGGTGAATTGGATTGTAGAACAATGTGGGTTTATTTTCTGTGTAGTTGTATAGTCTAGTAGTGTATGTGAAACATTAATTTTATATTTCTAGTTATTATCACTCCTTTTTATCTCAGTATTTGGAGTTTGCACATTACTGCACATAGCACAAATGCTACCAGCTATGAGCAGCTGGTTTGTGTGCACAGCAGCAGTGCACAAACTGTAGAAGTGGACCAACCAGGTATCAGATGGGAAAGAGACATGTAAAAATAGACCTGGGATGCATTCACTTAACGTCAGTCTGCATAGTGCAAACCCACTAAGTGCCATTGTGCTGAGTGTAACAGTGAGAACCTCAGGATAAATGTTAATGTAGTAGATCTTCATGTGACTCCTCCTGTGGCTGCAGATGTTAAGTGTTGGCCTGAAATTCACATGGTCCTGGGTTCTGATAAAAGGATTGCAACTTGTATTTTAATAATGTGTCCTTGCATTACATTGCAATGTAATTAAACATACACATGTATTCTTTAATCCTTCTACAGGCAACAGCTGTGAGTGTAGGACTACCATGTATAAGGTCCATGATTCTAATACAGCAGACACCTCTATGTTTTCAATAGCGTCCCACCTCATATTATAGTCACCCTAAGTTATAACAGTTGCCTAATATTTCTTATATCCTAAGTATTTACCTGATGTATGACACATTAATATTGTCAGTTATGTAATATGATAATATCTGTGTTAATGAAATTCATTTTATTGTTTCCCATCGCTCAAACATGAACAATGTGTTTGCGTGATGCTAAGCAGCACCCACCATTTTCAAATGTTGCAAAGTCCAATAGTGTGCATTCTCAGTGTCTGTCATAACTGGAATTGGTGGGAAAGTCATTATACATTGGTGTTCATCTGCACTGGACATGTCTGGTGTTCAGGGAGAGGTTCTGAGATTTCAGTCTCAAAGGTGAGGTGTGCAGGGGTCCAAAGTGTTTGTTGGACTCCTAGTGAATGATTATGGTCCCCAGCTGTTGCAAGAGCACTATCATGGATCAGATTACAAATCAGATACTTGGAATAGTTTGGCCCATATCTGTCCATTATTACCAGTATCCCCCGCACTGGCAAGCAGTGTAGGAATCACTACCAAGACCTCAGGATGAGGAAGCGGGATACCCTCGACCATTGGATTGAGGAATGTAGGAATGATGGCATCTCACAGATGTGTAAGTAAAACTTACAGGCACTGCTTGTAGGAGGTAGCAGCTGCTACCTCCTACAAGCAGTTCATTATTGTTCCTAATGGCATGCTGTTCTGTTCTGTTTTTCCCACAGCTGATGCTGACAGGGCACTGAATGTGTGGACCTATAAAGAAAGAATGAGAAGGATGAAAGGTACAAGTGGTATATATGCTTCCAAACCAGTATTGTTATTATAGAATTATAGGAGTAAATACAGCTTATTGTGGTAAAATCTTGCATCACATTGAGTATGCATTTTCCCTTGTAAAGCAAAAGCATGCATATGTTAGTATGTTATTTAGAAAAACAGTCCAGTAGTAGACAGGGGTGGTTATTTAGAAAACCACACATCCAAAGTATAGAGTACTCATTTAAGCTGGCATAAATATTGCAATGTAAGGTATGACCTATATACCATGGAAAACAAGACCATGCTACAGATTGTGGTCATTATTACACTGAATCTGTATATATAAAGTGTAAAAAGAAAGAGTGCTTGCATTGTGCTGTATTATAAAGGAAAGGTACAATATTACAATAAACACTGCTTGTGGCTTCAAATACCACACTCCCCATATTTTAAAAAAGCTGTTTAGAATACTGTTTTAGAATATCAGCAATAAAAGTACAGTACTGTTACATATTCATATTGATAGCAGTAGACGTGCAGACCTATATAACTGTGGCTTATATGGCCTGATGCCAAATGTAATCAGTGTACATGGAACATGCATTTCTGCAATATATGCCCCCAAGAATGATTGTTGGATGGGATATTAGCTGTACTCTAGTGTGTCTAAATTAGTAACAGGGTAGTATTCAAAGTAGTAATGTTAGTTATTAGCATTTTGTATTATTGTATGCAAAATGTATCAGAATATTGTACATTATTTATAGATATTTTTTGTGTATTATCTGTGTGGTTACTAATGTTATTTTTTTTTCTGTCACCCCACCCCTTCTCTCTGTTTGTTTTTTATGTTACTCATATTTGTTATTATTATTTGTATTATTATTATATGATGCATATAATTATATTTGCCATTATCATAATTCTTTTTTTCATTACCTATTGCTTTTTTTATTATCTATAATTTTCTTTTGTTTTATTGTTAAATACCTTTTCATTTTATAATATTTTTCATTGTTTGCAATTCTATTAATTATTATTTTTGTATTGCTTTATTATTATATACTTACATTTTATTTAATGTTATTATGTCCATTATTTTGTGTTATGTTTTATTTTGTTATGGATTTTCCATTGTATTTATGTTATTACTACAGCACGATGGGGTAGGCTGGTTCCAAGTGGTCCACCTACACTCCCTCCACTGGCCACAGCACCAAGGCCCAGTATGTCCTGCTGTCCCTGCCCTACCTGGATCCTTCATTAGTTCTGCCCCAGAGGACAGGTCTGTGGTTCCTTCTGGGACAGAGGCAGAGGGGTTGATTTTGTCACCTGAGCTGAACTGCTAGGTCTGGTGGATAAGATTGTGCACCACACAATTGGTGCATGCCTACACTGGATGGAGACACTGGTAAACATCATTGTCCTGAATAATACCAAGAAATGCAGACATCAGACACTGTGGTAACTGGCACATGACAGCCATAGGTCCACAATCCCCCTCCCCCACCCCATCCAAAGTGCTCACCCCCCCTTTTGTGTCCTTCACTGACCCTGTCTCGTCTTGTGTGTCTTGTCTGTGCAAATGCTTCCTCGCCTTCCCAACTTGCCTGCCCCAGACTTGCCCATGTCCCTTCCCCCAGCATTCCACTCTCTCCTTAAAAAAAAAAAGGGCAGCTGTCCTCCCCTGTCTGTGGTGGTGACAGTCCAAATTCAGCTAATAAACTGCACATGTGCCCAGTTGTTCCTGTTGGAGAAAGAGCTAGCTATGGTTCTTCCCTACACCCTGCACATTCCTGCCTTCCTTTCACTTTGTTTTTCCCAATGCTTGCTCCCCATTTGCAGATAGACAAGACATACAAGACAAGAGACAGGGTCGGTGAAGGACGCAAGAGGGGGTGAACACCTTGAATGGGGTGGGGATGGGGGGATCAAGGTCTCATGGATGTCCGCATTGTAACAGTGTGACTCAAGTCCTCACCCATTAGACTCTCAGCTCTGTCCCATCACTGTGCCGCTGGCTGCAGTGGCTGACATCTGTGCCTATGGCTGGTCTGCTGTACCAGGATGGAAAGCAGGCTGTCCATCTGGCATAGGCATCTGCCCACAGTCTGGTGCACAATCCTATGCACCACAGCTGGCAACTCCACACAGGTAATATATGCACCCCCTCTGCCTCTGCTTCCAGAGGGGACCACAGGCCTGACCCCTGGGGCAGAACTACCCAGACCTTCAGGTAGTTCTGCCCCTGGGCCAGAACTACCTGAAGGTCCAGGTAGGACAGGGGCAGCAGGGGGGGTGCTTCCAGGCTTCAGCCCAGAAGTGCTGGGCCTCGGTGCTTCAGCCGGTGGAGTGAGTGTATGCAGCTCATGGAGAACCGGCTTACCCCACTGTGCTGTAGTAATAACATAAATAAAATTCAAACCAAACAGCAAATAAACATAAAACAAATTAAACGAAAATTATAAAACAAAGAATAATAAAGCAGTATAAAAAGTTTTACATAATATAAATATGAATAAGTTGATAAATCATAAAAATGAAAAATGTATTTCAAAACCAAAAATTATGAAATTAGACATAAAATATAAGATTTAAAAGAAATTAATATAATAATAAATAATTTGATTTTATATGTAATACAATGATAAATTAAAAATATATATATATAAATATATAAGAATTTCATTAATAAATAAAAGAAAAGTAGGGTTTGGGTGAGAAAATAAACGGAAACATTAGTAACCTCACAGATGATATACAATGCTTTCCACAGTTAAGGTATTCTGTTCTTTTGTATTCTGCTGTTAATACCAACTGCTAAGAACTTTTCGTTATTATCTGGAATACATGTACAGGGATTACACCTGACAGCAAGCCATTCAAGACAGAGGTCTAGAGATATGCCCTTCAAATGGTATAATGATGTTTATTTAACAGTACTGTAGTTTTTATTGGTGACAGACTAAAACTATTGTAATCAGCTGAGCTTTACATTTGGGGAGTGTGGTATTAGAACCCACAAGCAGTGACTACTGTACTACTGTACGTTTCCTTTGGAATACAATATAATGCAAGCACTTTCTTTCCTTTTGCACTTTATAGACTCATGTTAACTGTTATCTGAGAATGTGCAACTGTTGCTTTGTTTTACAGACCATACCTGACCACCTTTTAGAGCAGAATATCTTGACATATCTTAAATTAATAGGTGTACAATGATCTATAACTAGGAACATATTTGAAATATTGCTCTTACACATATGGATAGTTGCACAGGATTTGTGTTAACATGCATTTTGACGCTCATTATTTATTGACTTCAGTATAAATTACTTGCCAGGTAACCATGAATCCTACAACGAACAGACAAAAACAGTGATTCTTAAATTTGGGTGTTCAGAAGAAATAAGTGCAATTGAAAGCTATGCTACAGAGTAATGCATGCATACCTCCTTTTACAGTTCAGATATGCATTCCCATGTTCATACAAGTCTATGATATAGCAATTATACCATCTATAACTGTTAAGGCTGTAATAGCAGTACTTTATTTAATTATGCTTACTTACCACATTCTTGTCACATCCTGGCCAATCTGCTGGCATGGAACCTCACATGTGAGGCCCACTCTTCTGCAGCTGTGGAAAAAGGGAAGAAGAAAAAGCATTATGAATGCTAGTTTCTACCATATTCAGCTTGAAATACATGGAAAGCATACATACACATGTCTGGGGTGTGCCCTGCCTGACACTTCCTCATCCAGCAATAAAGAGTATCCCTTTTTCTGCATTGCAGGTTGTCATAGTGGTGATAACATTGTTCCCCAATGTGGGGGATACCAGTCATACTGGTAAGGGCCCTGGCCAAACTATCCCAGGCTTCCGACTTATATTGGGAGCTAGTGTAGTTCTCCTGCAGCAGCCAGGGCCCATGGTCCTTAACCAGGAGTACAGTAAAGACCTCAGACTCCTGGACACTCTAGCACTGTGCTCTTAAATGTACTCCCTCACCAACACCTGCCATTTGCTATTAAGCTGAAAATCTCTATAGCACAATTCCTGCCTATTCACCTTTAAATAGCATGTTTTCCCACCAATTTCACTTACAGACAGTGTGCACTGTCTACATTTTGATACATTTGAAAAAGCTACATGCTGCTTTCCATCATGCTAACACTGTAAAACAAGTGATGCACACCTTTTTCTAATGTATCCATAAATAACTTACAACCAATGCTAGTTCAGGGTTATTTCATTATATTACTGCTTTATTTGTATAAGCTGCAATGTCATAACAGTATAAATAAAGTTTGTATACCCTAGACTAGAAGCCAGAACCATCTGCACTGCAGTCCAACACTCTATACATGTCGCCACCAAGATCTGCTACATGTAGTCACGTATCTTAGCATTCATTGTTAAGTTGATGGTGTCTGCATAGCCCAGCCCCACTTCTTGGGTTTATGCATTGCCCAGCAGTGCAGAGCAATAGCTATTGAAAGCATCCAGTTTCTATTTTTGGATGTCTGGGTCATGTCTGATACATGGGTGATCTCGTTGTGCAAATGAGGTAAGCATCACAAAACACCACGGTGTGCTACACAAACATGGTATAAAAAAAAAAAATAAAAAAAAAAGAACGAAAAGGAGGAAAAATCACACTGTATAGATATAATTAGTTCTGACAGTCTTTCCATGGTTTTGGCTGGTATTCTTTCTGCTGTTTCTTATAAAATGTGTGGTTTTGAAATAATCATTTGGGACAGATGACAATGAATACAGATGGATTATTTTGTGTAGGACTAGGAGGTTAGGAGGTATGGGGGTAAGACACTGGTGCTATCCTGTACACATATTCATTATCCATGTTATTCTACCAGGTTTCATGGCCAACACTACTGGTGTGCACCACAAACATTAAATATACATTATGCATTGCCGAGAACACATTGTGGCCGTGTGCACAGATACACTCCATGCAGGCTCTACATGGAGCCTACATAGTGTTTATTGAATCTGGTTCAATATTTATTCCCTGCAGAAAGCTGATTATTTCTCTCCATTTTTTTTTTAAGTGGCATGATAGCAGTTTTCAGTGGAATATAAATACATGCCATTGTAGTCCTCCTCCCTTGTAAGTAGCCCCTTATTACTACCAATCTACCACTTTTGTCTTTTTCCCCTCATCTGTCACTATTGGAACCCATCTAGCAATTAGTATAATTGCTCCATTTTTCTTCTGTCCCTGATATTCTGCTGAATATCCACTCTGAAATCCTCCTTTTGTCAAATTCACATGTTCTTTTCTTTCCAAATGTGTCTCCTGCAGCATTGCTATTTGCAATTTATCTCTGCCTTTCTTCATATAATTCAATATTGTTTTCTTTTTATCTATACTTGTAAGGTGATTCATGTTCCAGGATAATATGGACAGCATAGCCAACATGATAAAAAGTCACTGTTCCCACCTATTATATATGACAGTTTTTCTGAATACGTATCTTCAGCTTTTGTGTTTCATGCACATACTAATGTTTGGCAGGCTGATATTTTGTACAGTTGTTTCTACTCATCTCTATTTTAACCTATGTCACATTTTTTTCAAGAATTTTTGTTTTAATGAAAACCCTCAAACAAAAAAAAACTAAACACAAAACACCCCCTTCCCGTATTAACTTGGGACAAATACACACAACTATGTACATCTTGAAAACATGGTATATCCCCCCAGAAGGGAAGAATTACCCCAAACTGATGGCTGCCTCTACAGGCATTATCTAACCTGAAATTAAGGTTACCAATACTAAAGCACATGCCAGAGCCTGGGCTGCTACCTACATTGATTGCTGTCTGTTTTTTCTTATCTTTAGTCCACTCTCAGATATGAAAAACAGCTTGTATGCTTTCAGAAAACATTAACTTTTAGTCCTAAGAAAAAGTGCACTAGCTGTCTATAATAAAACTAAATTGTGCACTTTTCTGTTAACTGCATTAAAGTGTTAAGGCTGCTAGGGAAGTTGTTACTTCTTATTCACTTCCCATAATTTCAAACTTAATTTTTCATTGAGCTGCTTGCCATTGTACCTTTAAATTTTGCATTTCACTCAGCAAAGAATATTCAGAATTCTCAAGATTAATTGTTTGTACTTGAGGACAGATTATCCACATGAAAATGTACTCCGAAAACAGGGCCAGATTCATGGAGGCTTGCACGGAGTCTAAGAGTAGAGTAAGACTCCATGCAGCCAACATGTCCACCGAGCGATCCAGGAACAGCGGGTAGGGGCATGCAGCAGAGCTCCTAAAACAACTCTTACACGGACAGGGCTAGGATATGCAAATTACCTAATCTGCTGCTGAAAGGTATGCAAATGAGGTAAATCTGCGATTCAGGAAACCCTAAGCTGTCTGAGTAAGAGTAGTGTTATTTGCAGAAATGTACTCCGTTGACAACTGAGTACGTTTCTGCAAATAGCAAAACGGAGCCGTGACAGCTCCAAAAAAAGGATGCATCCAGTCGAGGAAGCATGCCAATGGCCAAAAATACGGCCATTGGAAATGTCCACCGATGCAAAAATAAAATAAATTAAAATAAAATTTTTTCCCGATCGCCGATGTTTAAGCATAGCACAGCACCGCGCAAGCACAGTGTGCTGTAAAAACCAGAAAACCAATAATTAAAAAGCAGAAATGTGGATTTTACAGTAATCCCTAATATACAATGCAAGGGAATGGCAGTCCAAAGACAACATGGCTACCGAGTAGAGGTTGCTAAGGGGGGAAGCTCAGTCTAAGAGTTGTAACCAAGCATTAGTAGGCAATCCTATGCAAATGAGGGTAAGGATAGTGAATCCCAAGTTTACATAGCAAAAGAGCACAGTCAGTGTAGTGTAGGAGTAGGATAAGGGGTGTAACAGAGTAGAAGATAGTTGACATCATAAGGGGGTATGTCTGAGAGAAGTGAAGCTCATTGGAGTAGAGTGGCATGTGTCTGCTGTCAGATACTAATCACTGGAAGAGGTGTGTCAACAGGTACCCTAGCTAAAGGCAAGAAATTGAAGGTGTATGCCGTGAACAACACCAAGGTTTCTTGTAGAAATGCCTGCACCATGTATGTGCGCGTGTGCGCGCCTGTAAAACCGAGTAAGCCTGTGTGCGCGCATGTGCGCCTGTGTGCGTGCATTTAAGCTGGAGTAAGCAAGTGTAAGGATGTTGAAACCTGTGTAAGCACGTTTGCGCCTGTGTGCACGTGTGTTAGCAAGAATAAGCAAGTTGTAGTCCGTGTAAGCATGTGTGTGTGTGTTTGCGCGGCGCTGCCCCCTGAGGAAACAGAAAGGGAAAAGGAAGCACAACAAATAGGAAGTTAATCAGGGAGTACTAGCAGAGCTAGCAGGTGAAAACAATCAGAATCAGGCAATTACACAGGCAGTACACTAGCCCAGCCCAGGCCAGCACTTAAAACACAGCAAAAAACATTCCAGTATGTTTTTCTCAGACACACTGCAACACTGCAGTAAGCTAATAGAAGTGAAAACTGAAAAAGCTTTACTGAGACAAAGAAATGTTAGGGGCTGCCATTGCTGTCATAAGGCGACATATGCAACATGCTGAGGGTGGTGACAATGCAAATGCTGCTGAGCAACCCACAGTGAGGAGACAGAGAAGAGCGTACAGGCCTAGTGTAACCTACCAGGGGCTGCATGAGCTGGAGATAGTGGAGGTTGACAGACATTGGATCCCCTGTGAATGACAACAATATGTTAAGCAACTGTTAAAAGTGATCATTTCATCTGTATACTGTGACATAGTACTTGGTGAGGGTAAGATGCTACACAAGGTCAGGGTCATACTGGCCTGGGCTACATGATCAGAGAGCTCCTGTATGTCTCTTGTCATGTAGTCCAGGGAGGAACGTCTGAGGGTTTACACACCAGCATGGTCAATGATGGAGCCATATTTGTACTTGCAGTGGACTGACAACAGTGCATGTGTCATGTGGCATATCCTGGCACCCGACACACAGCACAAAGTGACCTTCACCTTGTTCAACCTGGTGAGTGGGATGTCAGTGTGACCGACAATTACAGTCACCTAATACAAGTGTATGAAGTGTGTTGTGTAGGCCTAAGGGCAGTGACTGCGTGGCACAATGACTTTGTGAACTATGTGATATGTGTGTATGGTTGTGTGTTAGCAGTTTGTGTGTCTGCTTTGGATGTCTCTGCTGCTTAGGCAGAGTATATTTAGATGCTCCAAGTATGTCTTTGTGTGTCAATGTATATGGTTTGCTGTTGTCATAGGTCCATGTGCGACTGTATTTGTGGTGTGTGTGGTTACCTTCACCACCCGATAGACTGTGCCAGCCATGGCTTGTGAGAGCTTAGCCTCCTGTCTGTCTATACAGTTGCACCTCTCACATATATCTGAGTTTGTTGGTAGGAGGACAGTGTTCCCTGTGTACATAAGGCAGTTGTAACAATGCGTCAAAATTCCAATACGCACCAGCTGGACTGGAGAGTACACACGAAACCGACCTTTGGACATGCCAGGATATAATGATGACATACACTGTCAACTGATCACAAAGGATCAATAGTGTGTGAAGTGTGTAAAAGAGTATAACAGGGGTTTAGTGTTCAGGTTTGTTGTTGCTGTTGCTGTGGAAAGATAATCTGCAAAGGAGTACAGACAGAAACATTACACCTCCTTCAGCTATGTCAGAAATATCAATGTACAGTCATATATGTCCTGAGTCAGGGTCAACTGTACCTGACTGACAATGTCAACATCCTGTCAGACAGGCCCATATATACATACCCACCTCCCAGTGACAAAAGACCCTAACATCATACCAGGAGATATCACATGTAGAATGTGTAAACTGGTCCTCCCAATGCCAAATGAATCCCATCAAGTGGATAACATTGTTTCCCCATATGTGTCATAAGTGAACAACAGGACAAACAGACTCTGCACCTGAACAGTCTATTGAGCCTCACACTCTCTACAGGATCTTACACCATTGAATGTGTTACAACAACATGTGGCACACCCCACAAGTGTTGGTGCACAACACACCATGGGAACTATAGTCATATAAGCCTACGAAGTCCGAAATGTTAGTCCACGGAGTCCATCATGATTGCAGTCAGGAACAGAGCTATTGTAAACCGACAAACACACAACCCAAACGTCTGTGGTATGTTAATGAGCACATCATGGTCCCCAAACCTGCTAGATATCTTGCAAGGCAGCCACCCAGGACATACATCACTGACAGGAGCAACACAGGTCCCACATAGACTTTGAATAGCCCTTTACCAACATCACAGACACATGTTGTATCCATAAAACCAACAATCTGTGCATGAATATGTATTGTCATATTAAGGAATGGTAATTTTCCACAGATAGATCACACAAGCTATGAATTGTGTATTCCTGTTCAAGATGTTCACACCTGCTTACCCACAAGGTTCATTCCTGGGATTGCATAACACTGAGTGCACACACTCCAGTCTGATGATGTCAGCAACCTACAAATATAGCATGTGAATAGAAACCCCACAGTAAAGAAGATAGTGTGTCTTGTTAATGTGTACCTCACTAGTATCATAACATAGTTAGGTACGGGTTTGAATCCTGCAATTGCTAAGTGTGTGCATGTGTCTGTGTGTGATATTGGTTTTGAGAGGAGTGGCCTTTTTGGAGACTGTGGAAACACATTAGGAGTGGTAAATACCTCTTTGCCAAGTGTGATGATGTCAGCATCCTACAAATACAGCATTGGAAATGAATGCTCCCAGTAAAGCAAATAGCATGTTGTGTTAATGCGTATCTCACTAGTGTCATAATGTAGTTAGGTAGGGGTTTGAATCCTGCAAATGCTGTGTGTGTGTGTGTGTGTGTGTGTGTGTGTGTGTATAAGATTGCCTTTGAGAGGAGTGGCCATTTTGGAGACTGTGGAAACACATTAGGAGAGGTGAATACCTCTTTGCCAAGTGTGATGATGTCAGTATCCCACAAATACAGCAGTGGAAATTAAAACACCCAGTAAAGCATATAGCACGTCATGTTAATGTGCATCTTACTAGCATCATGACATAGTTAGGTAGGGGGTTGAATCCTACAAATGCTGAGTGTGAATGTGTGTGTGTGCAGTCCTATGAGAGGAGTGGCCTTTTTTGAGAATGTGAAAACACATTGAAAGAGGTGAATACACCTTTTGCCGGTTTGATTATGTCAGTATCCCACAAAAACAGCAGTGGAAATGAGAACACCCAGTAAAGCATATGGCGCATTGTGGTAATGCATATTTGTCTAGTACCATGACATAGGTAGGTAGGGTTTTGAATCCTGCAATTGTTGAGTGTGTGTGTGTGTGTGTGTGTGTGTGTGTGTGTGTGACACTGCTGAGCAAAGTGTTGTGTGTTTTGCTACTACTACTGTATGACATATCAATAAAACAACAGTATGTGCATTGCACACTGCTGGTATCTGTGTGGCAAATACACATATGTACATGTGGCCTAAATTGATAACTGTGTGGACAAGACATATATGTACATGTGACCTCATTCACATCATAGGTGTGAAGCCTGCTGTGAACACAACTACATCTGTCACCATTGACATTTTTTGCTGCTGCTTCTTGGACCATAGCTCACATATGTTTGTATGTATGTGACAGGTCCAGCCACTGTAGTGAGCTGTGCCCTAGGTCATCTGTGTCACACACACACGCATGTGTAGCAAATGTGGATGACTATGCTGTTGTTGGATCATAGCTTCACAACATGTGTTTGTCAACAGGTATGTGTCTGTATGATACCCTCATGGAAGATAGGTGTCTAATCCGGGGAATGCTTTGTAGGCCACTGTATGCATCACCAGATGTGGATGTACATATCCCTAGTGTGTCTGCGTGTACCTAGGACAGACACATGCCAAACAGGAGTGGTCATGGGAATGTGTGGTGGTCATTACCACTGGTAACTGGTATAGTACAAAACCAGAAAGATTCTAATGCTACTGTGTATCCTACAGCTGTGTGTCAGTTGTCAAGACATCATGTAATGATTTGTTAAAATCAGGCTGTTGAGGTTATGTACACTACCAGAATGCTACCCAATGACCGATATCAACAGTATCACCCACAGCATAGTGTCATACCATGTCATATACACATGTGTACCCAAGTTGTGACATATGTGTAGTGACATGCATATTGGACGCCAATAGGAAATATGAAGTATTAACACTGTGTAGTACAGGGCATGTCACCCTTTACATGTGCCCACCATGCACATACATGCAAAGAGTGCACCTCCACCATGTTCACAAATGTACACCTTGGATTCTGTACAGCACACATCATAGATGTTACATCCACTCAACAACACATGCTGCCAGTACCACACACATCAGCCAACTGTCACATGTGTGGACAATCCATGTTTGGTATTAACACTGGTATATACAAAACAAAATTGATAATCATTGCTGGGATGCATCATGCCTGCTCAGATACACCTACAAGGATATCATTACCCATTACTGTTCACAACATGCTAACATTGCTACACTGCTAGTAGGTCACCCTATGCATCAGCACCATGTTATCATGTTCCTGCATCAATGTCACAGATGACAGGAGGTGGCACAGTTTCATCATATGCACAGGGTGTGTGGTTGTTTTCCAGAGCCTGACAATGACTCAGCCAATCAACATGTATGTGTGTGAGTGTGTGTGTGAGGGACAACAGTACAGTATGGGTCAGTGTTGATGTGATGTGTGTGTGTATGTGTTAGCCCTACATGTTGGTAGTATGTGTGTGTGTGTCTGCATGCACACAGTACCCCCTTGTGGCTGCCAATTATGGGAGTTTGTGGAACAGCCACAGACTGTACCTGCCAGGCTGTACAGATCACTGTCTCTGGCCACGGACACAGTACCTGTGCCTGCCAGGGGTGACACGGACTGTACCGGGTACTAAGCCAGACTGAGTATTATCGTCAGAGGCAGAGGGATGTTGACACTGGCCAGAGGCACGTGGTCATCTCGGACGGTCTACCGACAGCCCAGCCACAACATTGCTGGGGCTGGTACTGGTACTACGGGAGCAGCTGGCACTTGGTTGTCATCTGCGTCTGCTGCCAGCTGAGGATGTTGCTGGCATACGTCCATGTTGACGTCCCAGCCATCCTGCACTGTCCTGGCACATGGACATAACATTGCGGAGGACATCTAGTGTCTCCCCCCAACGTCTATCAATGACATCGGTGTAATTGCAAATGGCACCGGCAAGGTCACGGATACTGTCATTGATCACAGTGTTATGAGCCCTTTGCGCCCTTAGTCCCTGCCTGGTGTACCGTTCCATACATTCCTGTGCTTGCATCACAGCTCGGAACATACCTGAGGTTGTGAGACCTGTGCGGGCATGCCTGCCAGGGGCATTAAGCCCAGCGATGCTCCCACAAAAACCCCTGGACATATGCCTATGTGGTACCGTTCCGTGTGTCTGGGCATGGCTGCTGTGTGGGGTTGCATGTGCCATGGATACCACACTTTCCTGGTCAATGCCTACCTTATGCTGTTCCTCACCTAAGGCCATTGGTGTTGAGGGATGTAATGGCAGTACGTATGTGCACATAGATGGGGTGGAAAGCTGTGTACTGTCGATTGGTGGACCACCGACAGACCCTGTCAAACATGCCTGTGCCACTACACATGTATTATCATGGTCACTATTAGTGGCAGTGACCTCAGGTTCCCCGCTGCACCCATCCAACATTACCTCAGCACCTGTGAGAGGGAGACAGGAAACACACTTTACCATCTGTACAGGATGTTCGCACACATGCACACTAATACACTACACATTCAAGTTGACACACACACACACCAACAGCAATATAGAACATAGTCGTTAGTGGTTGATGGTGGAGTACAGTATCACAATACAAAGAGTCCTCTCACACGTGTCAGCATGCAGGATGTGTGTTGCTCGACAGCATGCAGTGCGAGTGTAGAGAGTCCTTGTAGTTAACAGTATACATGTCATTGATGCATGTGTGTTGTTCACTGATTGCCCTCACCCTGGTAGACAATGTGTACATTGACACAACATTGCACTGCAAGTCTGAAACACTTTCCAATGTCGTGTGCACCATCACTCATAGATATAGAAACCATGTCCGGATGCATACAACTGTCAGGTGTCTAACGATGAATGCTATGTGTAGTACTGCAGGTACTGTAACTGGATGTAGTGTAGTACCATGAGCCATCATCAGGCAGCATCATGTGGTCACTCAAGGACACTGATGCATGTCACACTGGCAACTATCTTGCTGTACCTGACCTGCACCACTTAGGCTACATTAAACAGTTCACAGACAGTCATTGCATGGGCATATCAGGTGTTTAGTAGGGAACATTGCCTAACATGACTGTGTTGTGTGTTGACGCATGTCACACTGCCCCATGATAGGGCTCTACCCCAGGTATAGTATGTGTGCTGTGTTGATGACATATGGGATACTGGAGTATGACCTTACAGCAGGAGTCTACATACGCCATGTGTATCATATTAACACATACTGCATATGACAAAGTGGTGTATGTTGTGTGCATGTGTATTGACGATGCCTATACAATGTCCACTATAGTGTACCCCACTTGTTTGTGATGCTCTATGTGTTGCATGTGTATGAGTCAGCTACTCATGTCATTGTGAAGTGCATAGTCACACAGAGAACATGCAGAGCATGCACTATGCGTAGGTGTTTAACATGTGTATATGGCCTACAACTCTCCTATGACATGCAGATGTTATATGCTAAATTGACTGTAGCCCACTCACCAGCATGGGTCTCCTGTCTTGCTATCACACCAGAGGGACCTGCAAGGATATGAGACAGTATGTCAGTGTCAACAACTATGGCATTGCTGCTGTGAGTCTGCAATTATACAGTAGTACATGGGGTGACAGTCACAGGCATACAGATAATGTCCCAAATTATCAGTATTGCATGACACCAGGCACCACATATTCTGCATACACAGTACACATCTGATTAATGCATATTACAACACATTGGATAACAGTGGTCTACAGATATGCCATGTTACCTGCACGCTCGTTGTCGCTGTGCTGGGTGACTCCAGCCTCCATGATGACACAGGTTTGTTGTAACGGTTGGCCAGGAGCCACCACGCTGAGGAGCAGCTGTTCCACTCTGGTGAGGGGGGATGTTTGGCAGCACCACCACCTGTGGCAAGCTGTTGTCTGTGGACATCGGAGGCATGCTGCCGGGCATGTCTGATTAAATCACTGCAGTTATGGTGTACCTGCTCATAAGTCCGGTTATGCATGCCTACATCATTCACCTGATGGACAACATCCTGCCACAGTGCATTGCGACCATGCTGGTCCTGGCAGGATCTTGAAAACAGTAGATTATAATGTTGGATGAGTGCATCTCTGATAACATCCTCCTCCTCAGGGGGTATAGGATGGCTTTTGGTTATGTGCCATAACACTGGAAGACAATTAAACAGTAATTGTGAAAAAGACATGTTGCATACTCATCATTCTAATGTACAGACATCATTGAAATGCCATATATAGCAACCTATTGGCTGTCAGCAGATACACACTTTTAATAGCACATATGACTGCTAAGACCACAACTGCCTGACAGTGCCTGGCACATGCTAAATACAAAACCATGTTCTGCACAGCCACAAAGTGAAACCAGTATGTAGGGCAATACAACAGTACATGGCATGCTGTATTTGACACAATGCAACACCTAGCCACAGGAGGTGTATATGAAGCCAATGCATACAGACATTTGTCATCCATTTAAATCTATGTACAGTACGGTTACGGTACTAGCAGTACACCACACTACTTGATAGCAAACCCCTCAGTAACATATGTGCACATTCACCACTATAGGTGGCATACTGCTGTACTACACTATACATGTTGCTAGATACGCACCTATATCCTGTTACACACATACCACCGAGGACATGTTACAGGCATACCCACACACACATCAGATATACCTACAAGACACAAGGGTATGGCAACCCAGATTGCAGTTACCTGTGTACCATACATTACTGTGTGTCAGCACATACATAACCTCATGCCTAAGGTATGTGATGTGTGTGGACTACAGGTAACAAACAGAAGTGTGTTACCAAGCCATGTGGATATAAACCACACTGTGCAGTTGAGGCATACAGCTTCAGGTAGTACTACAGTCCATATGTGACTTGTATTCACTAGTGTTAATCAATAAGCATACATGTACTGCTTTAGCCTACAAAGACACACTCCATTTGACAACATGGGACTACATCACAACGTATGCCATAGTGATTTTCAGCCCTGCCAATAGCATATGAACCTTTGGATGGGATTAGAGCTACAACACTACATACCATGGTATACACAGACTCCCAGTAGGCTATCACACATATACACATCATTGATAAATTCACATACACATTCTCCATCACACACAGTCAACCTCACATAGCATGTGTTGCAACAGGTACATGCGTGTGTGTATCATGTCCTAGGTAGCTGATAGGCTGTTATCCATAGGGCCTATGGAAGCATAGACATATGGTATCCTGCACTATGACACACATGTAATGTAGGTTCCTGTGCCCCTGTCATGCAGAGCCACAGGGGTGATTACCGGGTTGTGTTTCCTATCTCACATGCAATCATCATGGTTCTTGATGGCAACTGCTAATGAGGACCTTCATATGCTGTTGATAGGTGGTTGGTTCCACAGTATGGTATGTGTCTGTGATGATGATGTGCCAGTCAAGCATGTTCTGCTTTTTACATTACAAGGTGTCGGGCAGTAGAGTGTGTATCTTGTCTGTTTACATGGAACACGTCCAACACCTGTGGGTTTGCCATAGCTTTGTATGTTGGGCAGGGGTAGCCCCTGGGTAAGCGGTATGCGACACAGTGTACAATTGGTTTGGTAAGACAGTCAGCATAGGGCATCTGTTGGAATCCGGTAACACTCTTTGCGAAGTATGTGTCTGGCATCTACTGTTGCTGTGTATGTGTTCTGAGGTACATACCAACAGGGACATTGTACTCTATAATGGGTGTTATGACTGATGAGTGGAGTGGAACCCTGACCTCTGTTTCCATGGATGACACACATTTACTGACGACATATGGACTGTACTAGGTTTACATGACTAGTGTGGCACAGTGATCATCATTAGGGGCACTACTGTCCACCTGTGTCCCGTAGTCTCTTATCACACCTTCGGTGTTGAGTACACTACCACCTATGTGTTAGTTCATAGGTACAGGGCTTTTAACAACAGGGATGACAATACATGTACAACATTCAACTGTGGTGTACATTTCAACATCCACTGGTGTACACATTGATATGCATATGAGCACATATACAGTCCACCTTTCATGGTGGGAATATCAATAATGCTAAGCTTGAGGGGGATACAGTTATGTAATGATATTGCACAGTCTTGTGCAGAATGCATGGAAGGTGTTCTCAGCCCATATATGTTTAGCAGGACCCCATATCTGGGAGACTATATATCTAACAAAGCATAGCCATGGCATTTGAACAACACATGTCATATGCCAGCACTGTATGCTGTCTTGTTTGACACACACTACAACCTACATAGATATATGCACATAACCTGCACCAACATATAAATGTCTGCCTTTCACAAACAGTTGCAGTATGTCCCTTGCTCTATGCACATGTTCAGATGCTCAGAAATCAGACACATGTATCTCGACATATGTGTGTGCCATACAGACACAAGGTCCACACTGTTGTAAGTCCATACACCTCACAGATGACCTGTTGGGCCTTGCTACGGGTAGGACAGTTGTCACATGTGTGCATACAGTAATAGTACAAGGGTGTACATAGCTGAAAATGATACATCACTATGCTAGCCTGCTACAGCGGTTGCCAATGCTAAGCTACACATTATGTGACTATCATGCATGTCTTACTCTGTGACATCCAAGTTTATCTAGGTGTTTGCAATACTCCCCAAAACTGCCATTAAATGCAGTACTGTACAGACCATAGATAACATGTTCAGATGTTTGACATGTACTGATGACCTACAACTGTCACACTTATGTCCCACTGCACACAGCTACCCAACAATTTCTCCATAGCAATACTTATGCATGGCATCAGTGCATACATAACTACTGCTACCACATATGCATGTATCAGAGGATCAACAGTACTAACCATAACCATCTACTACCTGCTAGTAACTACAAACTGTTACATACCTGTATGTCCCTTCCGGGTCCGTCTGTGTATGTTTTTTTTTTTTGGGTACTGAAACGTAGTGTTTTTTTTTTTTTTTTTTTTTCCTGCTTGGCATTGTTTGCTATGTTCAACTTGCAATGTAATGATTGCATGTGGGGATAGCAAGTCCTATCTGCTTTTATAGGTATCTGCACATGTGCATGTGATGCCCTCTGCACCAATTGTTGGCCAGCATTTGGTAAATGCATACAGCCTGCTGAGTGGTAATTGCAGTACTCACTGTCATAGCAACCCAATGCTATAAATTGCTAAGGTATGTAGGCGTAGCCCTTCCAGATATCCAGAGTGAGGCCCATGCTTGTTTGCTGTGGAGACTGTTGTGTTAGTCAGATGGTTGGTATATGTCTTATAAATGAGGCTAGAGGTGTAGACAGTGATGTACATGTTGTACTCAGACCTGACTGTTGCCACTTCCAACACTAAGCTATCAGTGTAGAGTTTTGCTCACACTACAAATGCTTACACAACATTTATGTGACTATACTGGGAATATTAATGTACTGACTTCTGCAGGTTTATGTTTTTTACTGTTGACATTACCACAGGGTTTGCAGGACAACAGGACAATTCCTGTACTGAGTATGCCTACCTACACACTTGGCAGACCCTAAACCCACAAGTATCTTTTAATTGGGGGAGGAGGCTTACATACTGAGAGCATTATGCATTAATGTGTGAATATTATCTTACTGGACTTGCAGGATTGGTGTGTACCTGTGTGTTTATCAGGGCAGGTTGTCTGTCTGCATGGTTCCCACCTGTGAACTTACCCAGTTGGTAGCCAGAGGTTACACTGTCATTCTTTGTCTGTGTAACTCACAGATGTTTTCAGCACTGTTACAATGGCATTGTTATAGTCAGTTGCTACCAGTACATGGCTACATCCATTGGTATTTCTGTGTTATACTCCTACATAAGGGTATGCTTGGGGAGGGCCTAAGAAAGCTATTTGCAGAGTGTGTAACAGCAGTATAGCCTATATGCCTGTGTGTTTGGGCCTTTGCCTGGCCTATGGAACAGTCACATGCATCTTTGCATGGTGTCATGAATATGTAGTTGAATGTGAGGTACACCTTACACATAATAGGAACAGTAGGTGTATACTTCAGTGAAGCAGTGCATATGGATTAGTACTCCTTTCATGACATACAAGCAGTGTCTACTGTAATTATTGTCAGTATTCATTGTGTAATAGCCCACCATTCTGACTGACGTCAGTACTTTTCTGTGGGATTCTGAGGGACACAGCTAAAATATGTTTCACAATCAGGGACATCCCTGGAACATTGACTGAGTTAAGAGGTATGGCCTCTGCCCTACTCAGATATGCCAGTGTTTGTGCTGCTATGATACTGTGTGGGGGTTGTAGAGTGCCTCTGCAACATTATTTTCTGCTTGATTGGCTGCTTCTCACATCACACTCATGTAATGCAATCCCACAACAATTGCTGGTAGAGATCCACAGAACAGGCTTTGTGTTATGACCTTCCTATATTTCCTTACATTCACTCATTGTAATAAATGATATATTTTTTGCAGCACAAAGTTATTGTATATCTGTTGTGGCTTAGTGGTACTTTATGCAGTCTTATGTGTCCAAGGTCTGGGGTTCGAGACTGACAAAGGTATTTTAATTTTGCTTCTGAGCAGAACAAGGGCCCTGACCTAGAGTGACTAAGGCACTTTTAAGCAGTTGTAAACGGGTTTGCGCAACACTTAGCGATGCTTAGCTAAGTGCACACATGCGCACACTCGCTTAATCCCGCTTACTACTGCTTAAAAGTGCTTACTCCCGCCAATCCCCGCGCTAATTTCTTTGAAAGAAAAGAAAATGGGGAGAGAGGAAAGTGGTGAAAAAGGGGGCACAAAGAGGGAAAGACAGTAGGAAAACAAGCTCGGGATGTGCAGGATGGGTGTAGGGAAGGTCCATAGCTGCCCATTTCTTTACCAGCAACAGCTGTGCATATGTTGCAAATTTGGAGTGAAATTTGAAACCTTCCATCCCTGAGCGAGGGGTGAGGACAACAAAGTTTGTTGTACTGCCAATTAGAATTATCAGTGTACATGTCCAATGGACATGTGTGCGAAATGGGCAGCTATGTATGGGGCGTAATTTTTTTTAGGTACAGAGTGCCCTTTTTTTTTTTCAGGAGAGAGTGGAAAGTGAGGTAGAAGAAGTAGGTATATTTGGGGAGGTAGGTTGGGTAGGTACACAGACAAGACAAAGAACGTGCATACAGGGGCAGAGTATGACACATGGGGTGGGTGAACACAATTGATGGGGACGGATGTTTGGAAATCGCAAGCCCATGAGCCCACAGATGGTAACAGTGGGACTGAGATCCCCACCCATGGGCAGTCACCACTGGACCTTCACAGACCCGAGGGTCGCTGTGCTGGGGGCTGCGTAGGAGGGGCAGGCTCACCCATGAGTCGCTCCACTCTCGCCTTGAGCTGGCATAGGGGATCATCGACTAAACGCTGGATCTCCCTACGCACCACAACCCAGACACTTCGGAGGGTGACAGTGGGCCCTTCTCTGCCCATGCTTGCAGGGGGGGGCAAGCCCCATCCCCTGCAGTGCTTCCACCCGAAGGTGGCACAGGACCTACGGAGGAGGGTGGCCCGGGCTGGGCACCAGACCTGCTGGTGCCAGGTGCAACTGCCAGCTGAGGAGGGACAGGTGGGTCCGCTGGGACCGGCCTTCCCATACATTCTGTGATTAGGTGTGTTTAATTACAACATAGACAACAGCATTCCAAGTTAGTTGTAACACCATGCAATAATATTCCCATTAACCCAACACACCAGGGTTACAACAGTTGAAAAGCAAGCATAACACATGCATGTATTGAACGACAGTGGACATTACAACAGCATGCAGGGATGATTGGTGGCAACAGGCCACCAAGATTGTGGTGTTTTAACAGGGGACATGCATCAAAGTAAGTGCAGATTTTATACAACAATAGAACATATGTCCCAATAAATGTTATGAGATTAGACATACCCATTGAGGTGTGGAAATGAATTGTTTATGCACATGGAGTAGGGTGTAAAAAGAAACCTCCATTAACATCGTATTACTGCTTTAACTGTACACTACATTCCTATTGACTGCAGGTGTATATCCCCTACATGTATTCTTATACTAGGCAACATGCATTTGATTGTGTTATGGGTTTTGCTACTTCATTATATACCTGACCTATATCTGACATAGTAACTGTCCAGAATGCAGATGTTACTGCTACATACTTGTATTAAATTGACTTGTTTATGTATCTGCACATCTGGATGTGTTCACATGCCTTTTTCACTTGTTTTCTACACAACCCTACTTTTCAGGTAGCACACTAACATTTCTGGGGAACACCTTGACAGGCTACTCATGTGCCAGATTTACCTATGCATGTCAGCCATTTTACAACTGTTGAGGACTGTTACATACTTCACAGCTACTGGCACTTCCTTCATCCACTTTATATGGGACTGCACTAGTGGGGGTTGTCAGCACTTAATACAACAGTAACATTTCTTCACTGCAAGGGTAGATCAACATTTCTGAGTAACTGGCACATACACACTGCAAGTATTATACCTTTCTTATTTACATTAAAACTCTTTTCTACAGGCTCTCTCCTTTATTTGACATTACACTGCATACGGTAGACCTATTCAGGACATGTTATACCTTTATTTATAGGTTACAAGACTGTTTTTCAGGCTCACTCACTTTTTATCTATGACAGTGCATGCAGAGATAGTATTCCAGACATGTTTTTGCTTTATTCATGGGTTACTACACTCTATTCGTGGCTATCTGACTTATAATGTGTAACAGTACATGCAGAGGATTTATTCAGGGAATGAATGTTTTATACTTCACAGCTACTGCCACTTCCTTCATTCACTTCCTATGGGACTGCACAACTGTGGGATGACAGCACCTAATACAACAGTACTATTTTTTATTGCAAGGGTACAACAACATTTCAAAGTAAGTGACACAGACACACTCCAAGTTTTATACCTTTATTAATTACATTGAACACTCTTTTCTACAGGCTCTCTCCTTTACTTGTTATTATAGTGCAAACGGAAGACATATTCAGGACATATTACACCTTTCTTGATAGGTTACAACACTCTTTTTCATGCCTGCTCACTTATATGTTATGACAGTACATGCAGGGATAGTATTCCAGAATTATTTTACCTTGATTGGTGTGTTAGTACACTCTATTTCTGGCTCACTGACATTTGTTATATAACAGTACATGCAGAGGATTTAATCAGGACATTTTATTGCTGTATTATTGGGCTGAAACACTTTTGTCATGCTCACTCACATATATCATGTAACAATACATGCAGAATATTTACTAACCTGCCTGGTGGCGCAGCCTTAGCAGCCTATCTGCCTAGGCTTGCTGATTCATAGCCTGAGCACCTGCAGCTGTGGAGTAAATAAAGGGATATTGAGACATACCTATCCATTATTTAAACATATTAGCTTGTCTTACATACTGCATTCCATGACTACCTACTTAGTGGGGCATCACGCATTTGACGGGCCTCCTGGATCCACTGGTTCAGAAGGTCCTGCTTCTGCCTCTTCAGGTCTGCATGGTGGTGACGGACCTGCTCACCAGTCCGAGGGACGCCTGTGGCACTGGTGAGTTCATGAGCCAACCGGTTCCAAGCCTCCGCCTTATACTCCATTCCTTGGAACTGGCCCTGCAGGAATCGAGTCTCATGCTGATGGACTAGGAGCCAAACCATATATCTTGACTCCTCGATGCCCCAGCGTTGCGCTCGAAAGCGTGTACCCTCTCCAGCACCAGACATTCTAACTGCAGATGGGAGCTACAATCAGTTATGGCGAGTATTCCCACCTATGCGGCTTAAATATGCTGCATTTCTCGCACTTTTTTGTGATTGGCCGTTTTTGAATATTCTCGGCTGACTGCAGACCTGCTTAGCAATGGTTAAACAAACATTTATTACTATATATATGTTAACAGTGGATGTTTATCCTAAGCTGTCGTGGCTTAGTGGTTCAGTACTTTGATTATGGTGCACAGTGTCCTGGGTTCAAACCTTATCATTGCTTTTTATTTTACTACTGTCCAGACAGATTAGGGGGTGTGGCTGTGTTTAAGCAACTTTGCTCTACGTTGCTCCACGTTGTCCGATGGTGCGCTGGTTGGCACGGCGCACACCTCCACGCAAACCGATTGCACTGGGTAAAGTGCGATTTAGCTATGGGCAACTACATTGTGCTGGGTAAAGCGCGAGTTAGCTATGGGCAACTACATTGCGCTGGGTAAAGTGCGAGTTAGCTATGGGCAACTATATTGCGCTGGGTTAAGCATTGCTTAACTGCAGCCAATTATATATTAGGTTCCTTTATAAATATACATTTTGTTCACTGATGCATGAGCCATTTGAATGCTTTTTAGTAAAAGTTTCATCATATAGGTCAGGAATTATTTCATATACTAATTTGGAACAGAAAATAGGAAGGGGAGTGGTGGGACTCGAACCGTGAATGCCTCCTCTTTGTGCGAACGCTCTACCACTATTATGTTTTAATTATGTATTAATGTTTTACTTTTTATAACTGTACTGGGGTTTACAATATCAAGGAGTGTGGTGTTGGGTACATGGACATTTGAGCGGACTCGCTCTTGTGTGTTGACATTTTGTTTTTTAACACACTTGCAGGGGCGTAGACCTTTAGACTGCTCGGCAGTTGGACACGCCCCCTGCTTGCCTGCATGGTCCGTGTTGGACTTGGGGTTGAGTCAGCGTGCCCTCATGAATATTCATGGCATGCTGATGTCATACCGTTCAATTGCAGCCTCCGAGTAAGACTTATTTAGTCTTACACGGAGGATTCATGAATCTGGGGGACAGTCTTTGTAAATTTCACTCAGAAAAGAATGCACAGCTGCTCACAGCTGCAATAATCTTAACTCCACTGAACCTTTGCCAGTGGAAAACAAATCAACTATCTTTATAGCTGTAAGAAGCTTAGCATTTTCATGGCTTTCAGAATTTTATCTTATTTTTAAAGCCTGCATGCTTACAGAAACACCTGTTTACATTTTAAGCCAAAGATAGCAATCTAGACATTCACCCTTGTAAAATAGAGAAAATATCCTAATTCTACATAAAATCAGTGCACTTTAAACTCCACCCCACAACCAGCAGCCCAAAATCACAACATATAGGTTCATAGGTTCATAGGTAGGTACTAGGCTATTGGCCCTAGGGCCTATATAAGCCTAGTCAAACGGTACCCTGGCTTTCACCACCCAAAAAAAATATTTTCCTGTGCCCCTGTCATGCAGAGCCACAGAAGTGATCCCTGGGGTGAATTTCCTATCTCCCATCCAATCATCAAGATTTTTCTTGAAGAGTGCTAATGAGGAGCTTTGTTTGATATAGATAGTTGTTTGTTCCAGAGTATGGGAAATCTCTGGGACAGGAATCTATCCCTCCAGCATGTTCTGTTTATTGTGGTGACAAGGTTTAGGTACCTAGAGCATGTAGCTCGGAGGGATTGGGATTTCTTTAAGTGGAGCATGTCCAACAGCTCTGAGTTTGACATAGCTTTGTATGTTAGGCAGAGATGGCCTCTGAGTAGACAATATGCGATGGAGTAAAGCTGGAGTTTTTTGAGATGGTCTGCGTAGGGCATCTGTTTGAGGCAGGTAATTCTCTTTGTGAGGTATTTCTGTGGCCTTTCCAGTTGTTGTAGATGTCTTGTGAGGTACATACCAAAAGGGACTTTGTGCTCTATAATGGGTCTAATGAGCGATGAGTAGAGGGGAACAATGACATCTTTTTTCCTGGATGAGAAACCTATTGTGATGAGGTGTGCCACGCAAAAGGATTTCCTGACTACTGTGGTGGTATGATTATCAAAGGAGAGACTACTGTCCACCTGTGACCCAAGGTCTCTTATCACACTTTTGGTGTTAAGTAGACTACCGCCTATGTGGTAGTTCATGGGCACAGAGTTTTTACCAAAAGGGATGACAAACTTTTTACGGTGGTTTCCCTAATGGGGGTGGGATGTGGATGTCTAGGATGATTAGCTTATGGTCAAATCTGACCAACAAGGAATTGACCCCTGGTGTGGAACACCGGTTGCCCATGTTGGTAATGACCAGGTCTAGGATATTGCTGCTCCTGGTGGGGGTGTGGAAAAGTTGATCCAAGACGTTGGAATTTATGAATTCCAGAAAACGTTGAGCCGAAAAGTTGGTACATGAGTAGTTTTCCCAGTTAATGGTGGGGTAGTTCAAATCGCCCATTTTTAGGGTGTTAGGTTGTACCCTAATATTTTCCAGTGTATCAAGAAATGAGGAGTGGGAATCCTGGGGCATCGTGGGGGATCTGTAGCAAGTGACAATTTGGATTGCGGTCTTGCCCAGAGTTAGTTGCACTTGGATAATCTCGGATGCATTATGCTGAGCAACTAGCCTGGAGGAGTGGATATCCTTAATGAATATGGACATGCTTCCGCCTTTAGTGTTTCGGTCTAGGTTAGGTGGCCAAAAGGTGTGGTATGAATTATAGCCTGGTAATACAGGGGTGCTCTCTGGAGTCTTGAACCAGGTCTCTGTCACTGCACAGATGTCGATGTTCTCCATTTTAAGGAGTGCCTCGAGTGAGTGCATTTTGAGGTTTAGACTTCTAGCATTGAGTAGCATTACCCTCAGATTTTGCCCGCTAGTACCTGTTACGGTGGTGAATTTGTCATTTGAACCTCACCTAAAAAAGGCACTATAGGGGTGGCAAGAGCCTTAGCCAGTATCTGGAATCCCAAGGGCGACAGGTGCAGGCTATCTCTGGCAAAGCATCATGGTTTGTCAATCATAGGTTCATAGGTTCATAGGTTGGTACTAGGCTATCAGCCCTAGGTCCTATACAAGCCTAGCCATAACAATTCCCTGGCTATTTCTTCCCACATTATTTACTTTCCTGGACCCCTGTCTAGCAGGGCGACTGATGTGATCCCTGGGGTGAATTTCCTTTCTCCCATCCAATCGTCAAGGTTCCTCTTGAAGAGGTCCAAAGAGGCACTCTGCTTGACATGTATGGGCAATCTATTCCAGAGTCTGGGGTGTCTCTGGGTCAGGAACCTATCCCTCCAGCATGTTTTGTTTATTGTGATGACAAGGTTTAGATCCCTGGAGCATGTAGCTCTGAGGGATTGGGATTTCTTTAAGTGTAGCATGTCCAACAGCTCTGGGTTTGACATGGCCTTGTATGTTAAGCAGAGATCGCCTCTGAGTAGACGATATGCGACAGAGTATAGCTGGAGTTTTTTAAAGCGGTCAGCGTAGGGCATCTGCTTTAGGCCTGTGATTCTTTTAGTGAGGTATTTCTGAGGCCTTTCCAGTTGTTGCAGATGTCTTGAGAGGTAGATACCAAATGGGGCGTTGTATTCTATAATGGGTCTAATGAGGGATGAGTACAGTGGGACAATGACCTCCTTTTTCTGGATGAAAAGCCCTTCGTGATGAGGTGTGCCACATAGAAGGATTTCCTGACTGTTGTGGCGATGTGGTTATCGAAGGTGAGACCACTGTCCACCTGTGTCCCTAAGTCTCTTATCACACTTTCTGTGTTTAGTGTACTGCCACCTATATGGTAATTCATAGATACATGTTTTTCCCAAAGGGATAACAATACATTTCTTGGCATTGAGCTTGAGCCCATGGCTCTGGCACCAAGCATCTGTTTCTGTAAGGCCCTTTTGTAGAGTATCCACATCATTTGGGGATTCAATAATGGCTCCCAGTTTGCAGTCATCTGCAAACTTTGTTAGCCAGAGTCCCTTAGTGTTGACCTGTACTTCAGAGAAGTAGATGCCAAACAAGAGTGGCCCCAGGACTGAACCCTGAGGTACTCCACTTGTCACTTGTCTGGAGCTGGATTTGGAGTCGGCTACTTTTACAGTGTGGGTTCTATCAGTAAGCCATTTAGCAACCCATTGGGTGACATAGGGATTAATGCCCAACTTAGTAAGTTTATCTATGATTCCAGAGTGGGGGATGGTGTCAAAGGCCTTGGCAAGGTCTAGATAGGCTGTGTGGACCACCTTACCCTTGTCCATGGTTCTGGAGACTGATTAAAAGAAGTCAATCAGGTTCAGGAGACAAGATCGGCCCTTCACAAACCCAAACTGGGTGGGGTCCAGTGTTTGAAGGTTGCCAATGTCTTTGTTTATAAGTTCCATGATAATACGCTCCATGGCCTTGCAGATAAGGCTTGTCAGACTGATGGGACGGTAGTTTCCGGGATCCAAGGTGGATCCCCCCTTGTGGATTGGGATAACTGTAGCTCTGTGGCACTCAGTGGGCACGAAACCTGAGGTGAGGCTATGATTAAACATGACACTTAGGTGAGGTGCCAGTTCATATTGTAGTTCATGTAGTACACAGCCCGGGATGTCATCTGGTCCCATGGATGCTGTATTCTTGGCTTTAGAGAGTGCGTTTTGTACCTGTGTGGCCGTTATTACTGGAATTTGGCAATCTTCCGGTATTGAGATGGGCCATTTAGGAGGTGAGAGGGGGGTGAAGTTGGCACTGAATCGATCTGCCAGGATATTGGCAATATCCTTCGGATCAGTATATTTAATGCCATTCTGTTTTAGCTCAGAGCAGATTTGAGCATTGCCATTTAGATTCTTGACATAGTTATAGAATGCTTTGTGGCTGTCTTTGGAATCTTTGGCAATTTTATTTTCATAACTAGCTTTGGAGGATTTTATGAGGCATCTCAGTTTCTTACTGAGGCTAGTAAGGGAGTTTTTTGCATCCTGGGATTTTCCTCTTTTCTGCAAAAGTTTCTTCCTTTTGTTGTAAAGTTTGTTTATGGCAGGGGACCACCAGATTGGCTTCCTTTTTTTGGATGAGAGCATTTTGGTTCTATTTGGGATGGCACGATTCATGCATGAGTGGATGTGCTCATACAGTGCCTTAGTGTAGGATTCAGCAGTTGAACTTTCAGTTCCCATCTGCATGGGTGTCATGAAGTTTGTCACTTCTGACTTGAGTAGCATGAAGTTGGCTTTGGAGAAGTTTTTTATGGTGGTTTCTTTACTGGGGGGTGGGGGTGGGATATGGATGTTAAGGATGATTAGCTTATGGTCAGACCTGACTAACGAGGGGGTGACCATAGGTATGGAGCATTGATTTCCCATGTTGGTAATGACCAGGTCTTGGATATTGGAGCCCCTGGTGGGACTATGGATTAGTTGATCCAGGGCGTTGGAATTTATGAATTCCAAGAACCGTTGCGCAAAGGTGTTGGGACATGAGTAGTTTTCCCAGTTAATGGCAGGGTAGTTAAAATCACCCAGTATTAGGGTGTTTGGTTCTATCTTAATATTTTCCAGTATGTTTAGAAAGGTGTAGTGAGAATCTTGGGGTATGGTGGGGGATCTGTAGCAAGCTACAATTTGGATTGCAGTCTTACCTAGTGTTAGTTGCACTTGGAGAATTTCAGACACATTGTGTTGGCCAACTAGCCTGGTGGTGTGAATATCCTTGGTGAATATTGACACTCCTCCACCTTTAGTGTTTCGGTCCTGGTTTGGTGGCCGAAAAGCGTGGTAAGAGTTGTAGCCTGGTATTGCAGGGGTGCTCTCTGGAGCCTTGAACCAGGTCTCAGTTACTGCACAGATATCGATGTTCTCCATTTTTAGGAGTGCCTCAAGAGAGTGCATTTTGAGGTTTATGTCATCCCAGGCAGACAGAAACTGGATCCCCTTAGAATGACACCAGAAGCTTAGCCAATTCTTGAAGTCAATCATTTTGTCCTTGTACTGTGGTATCATTCTGGGTGATGGCAGGATGCTACTAGGGTCATACCTGCCTCGGCTACAAGATCGGACAGCTCCTCCATGTCTCTTTCCATATGAATATTAAACTTGCTTTTCCCAGCCTTTTTTCTTTTGTTATACTGTAAAACCTATATTTCTTGCAACTAATAAAGTACTTGATTATGTTAATATCTTTAACATATGCATCAGTCACTGAAAAGTCTCCCCCACATTTAAAATACACTGACTAAATATTGCACAGAACAGTTTTTTTTTGTATTTAACATGCAGTTTATATCATAAAAGGTTTTATACAAATACTAAGAACAAAACACGTTTCAGTTAGTTAGTTTCCCCCTTATAGTGTCCTTCTAAGCATTAATGATATAAAGTGCGTATATGTTTTGCAGTCCATCCACAAGTTTAACAAAGTGCACAAAACGTCTTCAGTGTTTTTCAGCCACTTTTTGTTGCAAAGTCATATTTTACAAATGTGATAAGATGCTTTATAGTCATCCATTTATACACTAATTTCAGATCTGTTGGTCTTCTTCCTTTTATAGGTGTTTACTAGGCTAATGACCACAAGGACCTTTTTAAGCTAGCTATGACTCCCAAATCTCTGACAAGTTTTGGTACCCTTGATGAGTGTAAGCAGAGGCTTGAGAGATGAAACATTTACAAGCAGGGGCCTGGGAGTTGAAGCATTTACAGGCTGCCTGTATCAGTGAGAGACATAGGTGTCAAACCAGGTATGAATTTCCTGTTCTCCATCCAACTGTCCAAGTTACAATTGAATTGTTTTAAGGAGGAGCTCTGCTTCACATGGATAGGGAGTCTGTTTCAGAGAAGGGGTAGTGTCTGGGATACGTACCTGTCTTTCCAGTAGGTCTTATTTATATCACAAGCAAGGATCTTTAGAATGGGCAATTATGGTGATGTTTGTTTTGCAGTTATGAAGGAGGCCCATCAGAGTGGGGTCTGACAGCATCTTGTATGCCAGGCATAGATCTCCCCTCAATGGCCATTAGGAAACAGAATACAGGGATTGGGCCTTGAGGCCGTCTGCATAAGACATGTTACTTATAGCCAGTATTCTTTTAACAAGGAACCTTTGCGGACATTCCAATTGTTGGATATGCCTGTGTAGGTACATACCAAAAGGGAACTGTACTCAATGATAGGTCTAATGAATGCTGAATACAGTGGAACAATGATTTCCTTGGACCTAGATGCCATACCTTTGTTTATAAGTTGCACAACATAGAATGATTTCCTCACTACTGTAGACAAGTGATGGTCAGAGGCTAGATTACTGGCTATGTGTGTCCCCAAGTTTCTGACCACTGGGTCAACTCTTAGGTGTGCGTTGCCAATATGATAGTTATCAAGGGTGGATGACATCGCAAAATATACTATTATGCATTTCTTGGAATTTAGTTTTAGTCCTTGGCTTTGACACCAGTTATTTGTCTGTATCAGTCTTTCCTGCCACTGGGGATGCACAAGCCAGTGCATTTCTTTGTGCTGGTCCCATGCCCGGATAAATTTGGAGGGTTGCATCAGGAAGGGCATCCGGCGTAAATTTTTGCCAAATCATATATGCAGACAACAGTACAGATATACATACCGGATCGGTCGAGGCCTGGGTTAACAACGACCGCCACCAGTACTGTTGGCCAACAGGGTGCTGGCGGAAATTGGGCTACTGTTGACCGAAGGAAGAGAAGAGGAGGAAGGCATGCCCAAAGGCAGGTAAAGGCTAGGACTGTGATAGTGAGGGTCAGAACTTTGAATGTTGGCAGTATGACTGGTATAGGGAGAGAGCTAGCTGATATGATGGACCGAAGGAGGGTTGGTATATTGTGTGTGCAAGAGACCAGATGGAAGGGGAGCAAGGCTAGGTGTATCAGAGGTGGGTTCAAATTGTTTTATCATGGTGTGGATGGGAGGAGAAATGGCATAGGCATTATCCTGAAGGAACAGTATGCTAAGAGTGTTTTGGAGGTGAAAAGAGTGTTGGACAGAGTGACGTTTATGGAAATTGATGGTGTAATGATGAATGTTGTTAGTGCATATGCTCCACAGGTTGGGTGTGCGATGGATGAGAAAGAAAGATTTTGGAGTGAGTTGGATGAAGTGGTGATGACTGTACCCAAGGGTGAGAGACTGGTGATTGGAGCAGATTTCAATGGGCATTTTGGTGAAAGGAACAGAGGGGATGAGGAAGTGATGGGTAGGTATGGTGTTAAGCAAAGGAATGCAGAAGGTCAGATGGTAGTGGATTTTGCAAAAATGATGGACATGGCTGTGATGAATATGTATTTTAACAAGAGGGAGGAGCATAGGGTGACATACAAGAGTGGAGGAAGATGCACACAGGTGGATTATATCTTATGTAGAAGGGCCAGTCTGAAGGAGATTGGAGACTGTAATGTGGTGGTAGGTGAAAGTGTAGTTAGGCAGCATAGGATGGTGGTTTGTAGGATGACATTGGTGATCAAGAAGAGGAGGATGAGTGTGAGGGCAGCACCAAGGATCAAATAGTGGAAATTGAAAAAGGGTAATTGTGAGGTGATGTTCAGGGAAGAGTTAAGACAGGCACTGGGTGGCAGTGAAAAGTTACCAAATAGCTGGGTAACTACAGCAGAGCTAGTAAGAGAGATGGCTAGAAAGGTGCTTGGTGTGACATCTGGAAAGAGGAAGGAGGACAAGGAGACCTGGTGGTGGAATGAAGAAGTACAGGAGAGTATACAGAGAAAGAGGTTGGTGAAGAAGTGGGATTGTCAGAGAGATGAAGAAAGTAGACAAGAGTATAAGGAGATGAGGTGCATGGCAAAGAGAGAGGTGGCGAAGGCTAAGGATAAGGCGTATGAAGAGTTGTATAAAAGGTTGGATGCTAAGGAGGGAGAAAAGGACCTGTACTGATTGGCTAGACAGAGGGACCGAGCTAGTAAAGATGTGCAGCAGGTAAGGGTGATAAAGGATAATGTGGGAAACATACACACAAGTAGGAGAGTGTGTTGAGCAGATGGAAAGAGTACTTTGAGGGGCTGATGAATGAAGAGAATGAGAAGGAGAGAATGTTGAATGATGTGCGGATAGTGAATCATGAAGTGCAGTGGATTAGCAAGGAGGAAGTAAGGATAGCTATGAAGAAGATGAAGAATGGAAAGGCTGTTGGTCCAGTTGACATACATGTGGAAGCATGGAGGCGTTTAGGTGAAATGGCAGTGGAGTTTTTAACTAGATTGTTTAATGAAATCTTGAAAAGTGAGAGGATGCCTGAGGAATGGAGAAAAAGTGTTTTGGTACCGATTTTTAAGAATAAGGGTGATGTGCAGAGCTGTAGTAACTACAGAGGGATTAAATTGATCAGTCACAGCATGAAGTTATGGGAAAGAGTAGTGGAAGCTAGATTAAGAAGGGAGGTGATGATTAGTGATCAGTAGTATGGTTTCATGCCAGGAAAGAGCACTACAGATGCAATGTTTGCTCTGAGAGTGTTGATGGAGAAGTACAGAGAAGGTCAGAAGGAGTTGCATTGTGTCTTTGTGGATTTAGAGAAAGCATATGACAGGGTGCCTAGAGAGGAGTTGTGGTATTGTATGAGGAAGTCAGGAGTGTCAGAGAAGTATGTAAGAGTGGTACAGGATATGTACGAGGGTAGTGTGACAGTGGTGAGGTCTGCGGTGGGAGTGACGGATGCGTTTAAGGTGGAGGTGGGATTACATCAAGGATCAGCTCCGAGCATTTTCTTATTTGCAATGGTGATGTACAGGTTGACAGACGAGATCAGACAGGAGTCCCCGTGGACTATGATGTTTGCAGAGGATATTGTGACCTGTATTGAGAATAGGGAACAGGTGGAGGAGACCCTGGAGAGGTGGAGATATGCTCTAGAGAGAAGAGGAATGAAGGTCAGCAGGACTAAGACAGAATATATGTGTGTGAGTGAGAGGGAGGATAGAGGAATGGTGAGGATGCAGGGAGTAGAGGTGGCGAAGGTGGATGAGTTTAAATACTTGGGATCAACAGTTCAGAGTAATGGTGAGTGTGGAAGAGAGGTGAAGAAGAGAGTACAGGCAGGATGGAGTGGGAGGAGAAGAGTGTCAGGAGTGATTTGTGACAGACGAGTACCAGTAAGAGTGAACGGGAAGGTCTACAAGAGGGTAGTGAGACCAGCTATGTTATATGGGTTGTAGACAGTCGCATTGACAAAAAGGCAGGAGTCAGAGCTTGATGTGGCAGAGGTGAAGATGTTAAGATTTGCACTGGGTGTGACGAGGATGGACAGGATCAGGAATAAGTATATTAGTGGGTCAGCCCATGTTGGAAGGTTTGGAGACAAAGCCAGAGAGGCAAGATTACATTGGTTTGGAGATGTGCTGAGGAGGGATGCAGAGTATATTGGGAAAAAGATGCTAAGGATGAAGCTGCCAGGTAACAGGGAAAGAGGATGGCCTAAGATAAGGTTTATGGATGTGGTGAGAGAGGACATGCAGGTGGTTGGTATGACAGAGCAAGATGCAGAGGACAGGAAGAAATGGAAACAGTTGATCTGCTGTGCTGACCCCTAACGGGAGCAGCCAAAAGAAGAAAAGAAGTCTTTCCTGGAGAAGATTTGTGTCAGTGGGGGGATTCTATGATTGTTCCTAATTTGCAATCATCTACAGATGTATTCAGCCACAGGACATTGACATTGCGCTTGACTTCAGAGAAGTAAATGCCAAAAAGGAGTGGTCCCAGGACTGATACCTGAGGGACTCCCATTGTGACTGGCATCTTTGCAGAGGTGGACTCCCCAAGTCTACCTTTCTGGGTCCTGTCTGTGAGCCAGCAGTCTATCGACTGGGTGACAAAAGGGTTTATACCTAACCTACTATGATTGAAAAAAATACCTGAGGGGATATTATGTCAAATGCCTTGACCAGGACAAAGTAGGCAGTGTGAACTACTTTGACCTCATCCATTGCTTTGATGACCTTCTCAAAAAAGTCCACTAGGTGTAGTAGGCATTACCTGGCCTTGATGAAACCAAACTGGGTTGAGTCCTGTGTCTGGAGGTTTCATTTGTCATTATTGATCATTTTCATAATTCATTCCATGGCTTACCATATGAGACTAGTGAGTCTTATGGGTCTGTAGTTTCCAGGGTCTGTAAATGGCCCACCTTTGTGCAGAGGAATGACTGTTACTATTCTCCAGTTGTGAGGCACAAAGCCTGTTTGGAGGCTTCAGTTAAATAGCACTTCCAGAGGGCTTGATAGATCATGTTTCATACTATTTAGAAGGTAGCCTGGGATATTGTCTAAGCCCATTAATGCAGTGTTCTTGGTCTTAGAGAGAGAATTAAGGACCCGTTCCTAGTGATTGCAGGGAAGTTATATTTGATGGTATTTCCAGAGGGAAGGTTGAGGGGGAGAGAGGGTTAAAGTTGGAGCTGAATTTGTTGGCCACTAGGTTAACTATATCTTCTGTCTCAGTACAGGTGGCTTCATTAACAATGAGCTCTGCATATCATTGTGTATTCCTTTTGAAGTTGCAGACACAGTTAAAGAATGCCCTGTGGTTGTCTTTGGCCTGGAAGGCCAAATCTACCTCAAATTTGGCTTTGGTAGACTTTATTTGTCCCCTGTGTTGTTTATTTAGTTTGATAGGGTGCTTTTATCCTGCTGGGTGCTTCACCTCTAATTTTTGCCATAATTGTCTTCCCTTTGTTATAAAGCCTATTGTTGTTGTGATTCCACCAGGGTAGCTTGCTTTATAGTTAGTTCTGTACTTCTTACTGATGGGTACAGTGGCCTCTATGCAGTCATTAACATGCTTGTATAGGGTTTCTGTGAATAGTTCAGGCAGAAGTGTTCTCAGGGTTTATGAGGGCTTGAATTTTTGCCAGGTTATCACTTAATAGTAGAAAGTTCACCTTAGAGTAGTTCCTGAATATTCCAGGGTTAGCTGATGGTTCAGGTTTTATTTTTATTTCAAAGGAGACCATTTTGTGGTCTGACCTTACCAGAGAAGACATTACACTAGGGGGTGCACAGCATTCTCCCATATTAATGAAGACCAGATCCAGTATGTTTGCACCTCTGGTTGGTGTATCGACAATCTGGTCCAGGGAGTTTGTGTTTACAAATTCCAAGAATCTGTGTGCCTGTACATTTGGTGTCATATATGATTCCTAGTTAATAGTGGGGTAATTAAAATCACTCATGAATATGGTATTGGGTTGGATGGTGTTTCCAATAAGTTTAAATACATGTTATGGGTTTCCTGGGTTATAGAGGAGGACCTATAACTTGTAAGGAAGTGGTATGTGATTTTGCCTATGGTAATTTGAATGTGGGGAAGCTCGTGCATTGTCCTGTTTGACCTGCCTTGAGGTATGTTTATTTTTTATATAAATCAAGACATCTTCACCTTTAGTCTCTGTCTGTGTAGTAGCTTGTCTAAATGTGTGGAAGGCATTACAGCCTTGCACTGCTGGTTCTAAATCATGTCTCAGAGACCGCACAGATGTCAGCATTCTCTAGGGCATGGAGAGCTTGTAGAGAGTGGAATTTTTCATCGCCATCTCCCAACACCTTACTCTGGTTCATTTCCAAGCTACTGCTGATTCTTCTAGTCAGCTCCCATACTTTTTTCTGTCTGTCAAGCATTTTTAGTTTGTAACATGGGAAATGTTTTCAATGGAATAGTCTCTCTATGATCCTTACCATCAGGAGAACAAGAAGCAGAGTCTCCTTCAGCTTGCTGATTCACTTTTTGTTGAACAAACTTTTTTATTTCCTCCTCAGCCTGTTCTGAATCAAAAAATGCCAGGAAAAACAATGCTTTGAAGACAGCTGGACACAGCAGCTTGAATCTCACACCTGCCTCAACATTCATTGATTTCTAGGATAAATTTGCTTCTCCTCTGCCTGGTATACAGTGAATAATCATGTTCTACAAACATTCTCGTGTCTCCAATTTTTAAGACTTTGCCCTTCTGCCACAATTTTGTCTGGATCAACTGTTTTTGCTAGCATGATTGCATCTTTACTAATATAGGTTTTTACTGCTTTTTCATGGCCAGTTTTAGTGCATACACTCAATGTGCTATGTCTTCTAACTCTACTATTTTTAAACTGTTCTTAAGAAGTCTTATATTCAGCCAGCTTTTTCTTCATGTCAGCCTCCAATTTTTGCAGTTGTATCACTTCATCTGAATGGCTGGTTAAACATTCTTCTATTTTTCCAGCCTTTTGTTGTTTGAATTTATATATTTTAATCACCTCTGAGTATATTTGATTTAATTTTTCTTGTAAGTTACTGGAAGCAATCGCTTGAACCAAAGTTGAAGCTTGAACTGCTTTTTGCTGAACAGCTGCAGAATCCTTCCCAGACAGTGTTTTCTCATCACCATTTCTGGTTGATTTTCTGTCAGGTTTTCCAAATTTCTTCTTTGCTAGCATCCAGGAAGTATTTATTTACTAGCCAGTAACTGAATTATACCAAAAAAAAAAAAACATTTTCAAGGGCACTCCAGCTTTCCCACTGTGAAAACAGAAACTGAAGAGAAGAAGTTATGCTGTTGATCAGTGTGCAGCCATCTCAGAACTCCTCGACTACTTCTAACTTATTGTTTCACTTCATCCTATTATATATTTAATTATCTGTGCTTCTCAAATAGGCTATAGATAGCCACCATCAACAAATGTCACTTCACTGTTCTGCTTTACTGGTTCAACTAGTTCATACATCTTAACAGAGGAATAGATTCCTTTCAAACCCCACCCACCACCAGGCACTGTACAAAGAGCATTACTGAAAACAACCACAGGAATGCAACTGGTTATAATGACCATAACTGTTTGTCTATACTTCTAGTTTTATCCATTTACAAATTTTGAGGGATGAGCACAGCAGTGTGTTAATATGAGATCTTACCAGCAAGATGTGACACCTTTTGGAAGGGAGAAGGAGTTGACACCAGAGGCAATGACATCTCTCCTCTGTAATGAACCACTGAGCACAAGACTTTGCCTGAAAAGTGTGCTCTGTGATGCTGTCAGGCCCAGCCACTCCTTCCACCATTCATGAATGGCCATAGAAGGCTATGTCCCCTTTTAATCCCTCCCATTCCACCAGTCTAGCTTGTAGAATGTTCCTTAATGACCATCCTTCAAGCTCAGCACTCAAGCCATTCTTACAGCACACATCATACCTTTGCTAAAAACCTATGCTGCCCACTTTTTACTCACTTTATCTCAACCATCAATGTTTCTCCATGCCCCTAATGCAGGTATAGTTAATTACAAATCTAAGCACAGTTTTCAGACTGTAAGTAGCTGTATTATAAGAAACATAATCCACACTACATACCAGAGGGAATCCATAGCAGTTTAGTTCACCACCAAAACACAGACCTGATTGAAAGGCATAGTGGAGATGAAGGCCTATATATCTGAATAATGAATCATGAGCTGCTGAAAACTAATCCACATCACAGCAGAGTGTGCTGTGCACCAGAAATCCTTAAAATGCCACACTAATGCAAGGCTATATCCTTACACCAGTGTATAGATAAGTGTAACCCACAGCACTAAACATATAAGGAGCAATAACACCTAGTCACCTGTACCATTACTTGCCACATTTTGGTACCGCAGTGGTCATGCAAAACACGACATGGTATGTATATATATATATATATATATATATATATATATATATATATATATATATATATATATATATGTCACATACAGTGGTAAGAATGTGTCTGTTACCTGACATGCTTACATGTGTGGCCATATATTTACCACTCTAAAGCTGGTAACAAATCAGTTTAGCCAAGGAGGGACAAATCTAGGCATGTTGTGTATCTAAAGTACCAGACATAAACATGCCAACCCATAGTCATCATTGTATAGGTTCATAGGTTAACTGGTTCAACTGGTTAACACTCCCACCAGAGGTGACAACATATTAGACCTGGTCATCACCAACATGGGCGACCAGTGTTCCACACCAGAGGTCAACCACTCGCTGGTTAGATCTGACCATAAACAAATCCACATTCCGCCCCCACCCCCGGACAAGAAAACCACCGTGAAAACCTTTTCAAAAGCAAACTTCACATTACTTAAGACCAAGGTGGAAAGTTTCAAAGCCCCCATGCTGAAGGATAATGCTGTCCAAGCTGCAAAATCCTTTACTAATGCATTCTACGGGCACCTACAAGAATGTATGGATCATGCCATCCCAAGCAAAATAAGGACTCACTCCTCCAAGAAAAGGAAACCAGTCTGGTGGACTCCTGCCATAAACAAGCTATACAATAGAAGGAGGAAACTAGTACAGAAAAGAGTAAAATCCCAAGAAGGGAAGACATCCCTGATCAGTATCAGCAAGAAACTATGATCCCTCATAAAATCATCCAAGGCCAAGCTTTGAAAGAAAAATTGCCAAGGACTCCAAAGATAACCACAAGGCATTCTTTAGCTATGTCAAGAATCTAAGTGGCAATGCTCAGATCTGCTCGGAGTTAGTGCAGAATGGCACAAAATACATTAAACCGACCAATATCGCCAACATCCTGGCAGACAGGTTCAGCGCAAACTTCACCCCCCTCTCACCCCCAAGAAGGCCCATAACCATACCAGAAGAATGTAGAGTCCCTGAAATCACAGACACTCAGGTTAAAACAGCCCTCTCCAAAGCCAAAAACACAGCATCAATGGGACTGGATGGTGTCCCAGGCTGCGTCCTACATGAGCTCAAAGATGAACTAACCCCTCACCTAAACACACTGTTCAAACTCAGCCTTTCCACACCCATAGAGTGGAGCACAGCAGTGGTTATTCTGCACCACAAAGGTGGAGCCACAACAGACCCCAGGAACTATCGCCCTATAAGCCTGACTAGCTTGGTCTGCAAGGCTATGGAGCTCATCATTATGGAACTCATTAACAAAGACATTGGGAACCTCCAAACACTGGACCCTACCAAGTTCGGCTTTGTTAAGGCCAGATCATGCCTCCTAAACATGGTGGACTTCTTTGAGACAGTTACCAAGGCTATTGATGAGGGAAAGGTGGTTCACACAGCCTACCTAGACCTCGCAAAGGCCTTTGACACCATTCCCCATTCTGGTATTATAGACAAGCTCACCAGCCTGAACATAAACCCCTACATCACAAGATGGGTTGCCAACTGGCTCACGGACAGAACCCACATGGTGAGAGTTGCGGGAGCTATGTCCAACTCTAAATCACTTACAAGTGGAGTTCCCCAGGGTTCAGTCCTAGGACCCTCCTGTTCGGCATATACATCTCAGAGGTACAGGCAAGCACAGGAGGACTATGGCTGACCAAGTTCGCAGATGACTGCAAACTAGGGGCTATAATTGACTCTTGGGCTGACACAGACATCCTCCAACAGGGTCTCATTGAGACGGATACCTGGTGTCAAAATCATGGCCTCAAGCTGAATGCCAAAAAGTGCATAGTCATCCACTTTGGAAAAAACAAAGTACCCACAAACTACCACATAGGTGGTAGTCCCCTAAATACGGAAGACGTAATAAGGGATCTGGGGACCCAAGTAGATAGTAATCTCACCTTTGATAATCACATTGCCAAAGTGGTTAGAAAATCCTTCTACGTGGCCCACCTAATCACAAAAGGGTTCACATCCAAATCAAAAGAGGTCATTGTGCCCCTCTACTCATCACTCATCAGACCCATCATAGAGTACAATGCCCCATTTGGGATGTACCTTAAAAGACACCTGCAACAGCTGGAAAGACCACAGAAGTACCTCACCAAGAGGATCACTGGACTCAAACAGATGCACTATGCAGCTCGACTAAAGAAACTACAGCTGTACTCGGTTGCATACCGCCTACTCAGAAGTGATCTCTGCCTGACATACAAGGCCATGTCCAACCCAGAATTGATGGACATGCTCCACCTAAAGAAAACCTTATCCCCGCAAGCCACACACTCTAGGGATCTAAACCTCACCACAACAATAAATAAGACGTGCTGGAGGGATAGATTCCTGTCCCAGAGACTTCCCATGCTTTGGAACAAGATCCCAATCTACATTAGGCAGAGGTCCTCGCTAACACTCTTCAAAAAAAATCTTGACGAGTGGATGGGAAGCAGAAAGTTTACCCCAGGGATCACTTCAGTGGCTCTGCTGGACAGAGGCATAGGGAACTAATCTAAGGGGGTGGCAAAAGCCAACACATTCTGGCTAGGCTTATAAATGCCTTCGGGCAGATAGCCTATGAACCTAATACTAGGCTAACTGCCCTGCAGGGCTATTTTAAAGCAGCTGATATCCTGAGGTCAGAATCTGTGTCTATGAGGTGAAGACGTTAACCCTTATGCCAAACCCACCCGTAAGCTGAATCACACCAATATACAAGTGAACCCACCTGTAGCCATTGTATGCAGAGGTAGGCACAGTGGGCATAGTTGCTGTTGAAGACTGATTTCAGCATATAAACAATGTGCACATTAAACATGGTGCCTATAGGATACAACACACGACTGTACACAGTGTCTCTAACACACTATTGCAGTACATGCATGAATGTGTGTTAAAACACACACCATAGTAAAAACAAAATAATAACTAACTAATAGTAAAGATCAATCAACTAAGTAAAAATAACAAAGGCAAAAGAACAGTCTTCAGAATAGACATTTCAACCAAACAGAAGCACCATAAAAATGTATGTAAGCATCTGTAGAAGCTGGACCAGTGACTTCTGGTCCACTTCTAATGCTTATCCAGTGTTTTTTTCAGCAGTGCAACCATGCCCATAGCAGCAGTAAATGAATACTGGTTTGCCATATCTGCTGTGGTGGTATATTCATTAGGCTGCTTTAACTGTGGTAATTACTGGATAGGCAGTGTATATGGGCACATACCATGATGTGAAGAAGTGGGAGGAAGGAACAGGTTGTTGCAAGCTTGCCATCAGGATGCCAGCACTGAACAATATTCTTTCATTTGTCACAGGGTATGTGACTAAACATTGACTCCTGTCCCTGTAATGTGTCTCTACAGCTACCCCATGGTCAACATATAGTCCCTCAGTGGCTCTAGATATCAAAGAACCATTTTGGCTCACAATTACTCAGCAGGGGGTCCTTTATCTACACACAAGATGTGTTAAGAAAAACACACACCTGGCAGTGTAGAAAAATAAGTGAGCCGGCAATAAAATCTAAAACATTTATGCAATGAAAGTTGAGTGCTTTCATTCCTACAATTCTTGGAACATCATCAGAACTGATCACACCCAGTAAAAAAACACATTTTAACCCAATTATTCAGTCACATGAATCCAAAATAACCAATACAAAATTAAAATTAATTAAGAATAATTAGCAACTCAATCTTAAAATAGAATTAATGGAGCAGGCTTCATTTAATCCAGGATAGTTATTTGCATTTAATAAAACCTACCATTTAACTTCACATACCTCCAAGTGCTCCCTTATAAACCAGCCCTGAAGATCTTGTTTCACCTGCTCAATAACTAAAAACTTAAAATGATTATTACAACAAGATATATGCTTATATGAGGCATTTTTTTATCCCTCTTTTCTTAATATCTGTCAAATGTTCATAAACGTTCACCTAGCTTCCGGGAGGTCTGTCCCACATAAAAAGCAGTACATGACTGGAATTGTGCCAGATAGACCACCCATCTAGAAAAGCAAGAAAAATGCCCATGTATTTTTTTAAGTTGTCCCATTTACACATAAATCATCTTGTACCAATATATCAGGACATTGTGAATATCTCCCACATTTAAATGTCCCAGATTTCCGCACCACTGAAGTAGTATGCAGGACCCTTTGGGATTCTAAATAATTTTTGAATGTTTTAACCCTTCTTAAAAACAATCTTGGTCCCACTTCCTAATTTATGAGTCAGTTCACTGCAATTCATAATTAACTTCCAATTTTTATTGATACAACTAACAATAGCATTACTATCTAATGTAAATGTAGAAACGGATCTCATTGTTTTATTATTATTATTGTTGTTGTTGTTAATATTGTGTTGGTCACTCTGCAAAGCTCTGACATTGTCTTCCACAGAGCTGTATCAATATTATCATAGGCCATGTCTATCATGTCATTCAAAATGGGAACATATACACTCCTTTCTCTTTAAATCATGACCTCATCTCTAATCTCGACCAAGAACTCCCAAGTATAACCTCTCTTAAGAAATATGTTTAATAAAACTTCATCCCAGGCTGTGTACTACATGAACTACAAACTGAACTGGCACCTCACCTAAGTGTCATGTTTAATCATAGCCTCACCTCAGGCTTCATGCCCACTGAATGCCGCACAGCTACAGTTATCCCACTCCACAAGGGGGGATCCACCTTGGATCCCGGGAACTACCGCCTCATCAGTCTGACAAGCCTGATCTGCAAGGCCATGGAACATATTATCATGGAACTTATAAACAAAGACATTGGCAACCTTCAAACACTGGATTACACACAGTTTGGGTTCGTGAAGGGATGATCTTGTCTCCTGAACCTGATTGATTTCTTCAAATCGGTCTCCAGAGCCGTGGGCAAGGGTAAGGTGGTCCAAACAGCCTATCTGGACCTCGCCAAGGCCTATGACACCATCCCTCACTCTGGAATCATAGATAAACTTACTAAGCTGGCCTTTAATCCCTGCGTCACTTGATGGGTTGCCAACTGGCTTACTGACAGAACCCACACTGTAAAACAGAACCCACACTGTAAAAGTAGCCGACTCCAAATCCAGCTCCAGACAAGTGACAAGTGGAGTACCTCAGGGTTCAGTCCTGAGACCGCTCTTGTTTGGCATCTACTTCTCTGAAGTACAAGTCAACACTAAGGGACTCTGGCTAACAAAGTTCACAGATGACCGCAAACTGGGAGCCATTATTGAATCCCCAAAATGATGTGGATATTCTACAAAAGGGCCTTACAGAAACAGATGCTTGGTGCCAGAGCCATGGGCTCAATGCCAAGAAATGTACAGTTATCCCCTTTGGGAAAAAACATGTACCCATGAATTACCACATAGGTGGCAGTATACTAAACACAAAAAAATGTGATAAGAGATTTAGGGACACAGGTGGGCAGTGGTCTCACCTTCGATAACCTCATTGCCACAACAGTCAGGAAATCATTCTATGTGGCACACCTCATCACTAAGGGCTTTTCATCCAGAAGAAAGGAGGTCATTGTCCCACTGTACTCATCCCTCATTAGACCCATTATAGAATACAATGCCCCATTTAGTATGTACCTCTCAAGACATCTGCAACAACTGGAAATGCCGCAGAAATACCTCACTAAAAGAATCACAGGCCTAAAGCAAATGCCCTATGCTGACCATCTAAAAAAATTTCACCTAAACTCTGTCGCATATCGTCTTCTCAGAGGCGATCTCTGCTTAACATACAAGGCCATGTCAAACCCAGAGCTGCTGGACATGCTACACTTAAAGAAATCCCAATCCCTCAGAGACACATGCTCCAGGGATCTAAACCTTGTCATTACAATGAACAAAACATGCTGGAGGGATAAGTTCCTGACCCCAAGACTCCCCAGACTCTGGAACAAACTGCCCATACATGTCAAGCAGAGCGCCTCATTGGCCCTCTTCAAAAGGAACCTTGTGATTGGATGGGAGATAGAAAATTCACCCCAGGGATCACGTCAGTCACCCTGCTATACAGGGGTCCAGGGAAGTAAATACTTTGGGAAGAAATAGCCAGGGAATTGTTACGGCTAGGCTTGTATAGGACCTAGGGCCGATAGCCTAGTACCAACCTATGAACCTATGAACATTCTTGAACAGATGTATCATGTTTAGTAGTCATATGGGCCAACCTAACCGGTTGCCCTTTAACCACTAATTTTTTTTATATATCTAGGATGCCAGCTAGAGTAATGAAGGTATGCGTTGGAAAAGGTTACCTTCCTATAGATGTTGGAAGAATTTCTCAGATGTGTTATATCCTTAGTTACTTCTACATCTAAAAAAACTATCTTGGTCCTATTTAGGGTGTGTGAAAACTTCAAAAAATCAACAGTACCATTAATATATGACAGAAATTCCTGAAGCCTCAATTCGTTATCAGTCCATAAGATAAAGATATCATTCAGGAATCTAATGTAGAAAGACAAACACTCTTTGAACTTACTATGTAAAATATATCTGTTTTCCCATTCTGCCATTACAAAATTGGCAAAAATGGGGTGCAACCATTTGGTTCTTCATTTGTGGACAAAATATGTTAACCCACACTATAACAGGTCACTGCATATCAACAACTGCAAGAGGAGAATATGGGTGATACTCTTTCCTTGGTCTAGACATAGTGATAGAATTCACATTTAATTTCTGCCACATCCTGTGTATTGCATCAGCAACCTTATCATTGTACTTCCCTCCTGGGCTAGGCCATCTCTCAGCACAGAGGTTGCATTGCTTGCTACAGAGCAGCCCCCATCTTACCTTACTGGCATGCTGTAAGTACATGTATATAAATGTGTCTGTTTTGCAGACATAACACCTAAGTATATGTTAAACTTGTGGTGTGGAAACAGGCTATATGCACAAATCTGCACTGAATCTGGTGTCTGATTAGCATAAAATCACTCTCATCAAATTAAACAAACAACCCAGAGGACAAATAAAGTCTACAAAAGGCAAAGCTGAGGTAAATTTGGCCTCCCAGGCCAAGGACAACCACAAAGCATTCTTTTGCTATGTCCGCAACCTCAAACGCAATACACAATTGTCTGCAGAAATCATTGTTAATGGAGCCACCTATACTGAGCCAAAAGATATAGCACACCTGCTGGCAGACAAATTCAGCTCTAACTTTATACCTCAGGAAATATTATCAAATATAAATCCTGTACTATCACTTGGGAAATGGTCCTCAATGCTCTTTCTAATGCCAAGAACACTGCATCGATGGGCATAGACAATATCCAAGGATGCCTTCTAAATAGCATGACACATGACTATCAGGGCCTCTGGAATTGCCATTTAACTGTAGCCTCCAAACGGGCTTTGAGAACAGCAAAAGTCATCCCTCTGCACAAGGGTGGGTCATCTAGAAACCTTGGAAACTACAAACCCATACATTTCACTACTTTCATATGCAAAGGCATGTAAAGAATTATCATGTAAATGATCATTGATGACATAAGAAACCACCAGACACTGGATGCAACCCATTTTGCTTTTGTCAAGGGCAGGTCATGCCTATTCAGCCTGCAGGACTTTGAGAAGGTTACCGAAGGAATGGATGAGGGTAAAACAGTTCACATTGCTACCTTGACCTGGCCAAGGTATTTGACATAATATGCCACTCAGGCATTGTGGATAAACTCAAAAGGTTAGGTATAAACCCTTATATCATTTGGTGGATATCCAGTTGGCTCACAGACAGGACCCAGGAAGTTAGAACTGGTGAGTCCACCCATACAAAGAGAACAGTCACAAGCACAGTCCCTCAGGGATTGGTCCTAGGACTGCTCCTTTTTGGAAGTTACTTCTCTGAAGTCAAGGCCAAGTGGAGTCCTTCCGGATTGGTCCTGAGACCCCACCTTTTTGACATTTATGTCTCTGACATCAAGGCCAAAGTCAACAGTGTCTGGCTGGCCAAATTTGCAGATGATTGCAAATTAGGAGCAGTCATGGAATCCTGCACCAAAACTAATGTTCTCCATGAAGGGCTGACACAGACAACTTGCTTCAGAGCCATGGACTAAAACTATATTCTAAGAAATGCATAATAGTATTCTTGGGGAAGGCATCCATCCCTGGTAACTTTCATATTGACACCATACCCCTAGAGGTCGAGCCAGTAGTTAGGGACTTGGGGGACACACGTAGACAGTAAACTAGCCTTTGACCATTATGTGTCTACAGTAGTGAGGAAATCATTCATGCTGTGCAAATTATAAATAAAGGTATGGCATCTAGGTGCAAGGAGGTCATTGTTTCACTACATTCAGCATTAATCAGACTTGTCATTAAGTACAATGCCCCTTTGGTATATACATAACCAGACACATCCAGCAATTGTAATGTCCACAGAGGTTCCTCACTAAAAGAATACAGGATGTAAGTAACATGCCCTATGCAGACCACCTCATAGCCCTATCCCTGTGTTCTGTATCCTAAAGGTTGTTGAGACAAGATCTGTGCCTGGCATGCAAGGCATTGTTGGACCCCAGTCTGATGGACCTCCTGTATATCAGCAAAACAAACATCACCAGAATTACCCATTCTAAAGACTTAAACCTTGCCTGTGATATGAATGTGATCTGTTGGAGAGACAGGTATGTATCCCAGAGCTATTTCTTCATTGGAACAAGCTCCCCATCCATGTGAAGCAGACTTCCTCCCTAACCCAATTCAAGTGTAACTTAGACAATTGCATGGGAACAGACAAGTCATCCTTGGTTTGGCAACTATGTCTCTAATGGACGCATGCAACCTATAAATGTTTCATCTCCCAAGCCCCTTCTTATACTTATCAAGGGTACCAGAACTTGTCAGAGATTTGGGATGCATTACTAGGCTTAAAAAGGCCTTAGCAGTTGCTAGTCTGGTACAACACCTATGAACCTATAACTCTAAAATGCAACTACCACATGTGTAGTTATACATTACAGATATTGCACACTGTTATTAGTCTCCCTAAAGGAAGACATAGTAGAGGAAGATGTATACAGCACATGTTAATGTGCACCATTAGCAGAATATTTTGTATCAGTGCTGCTGGGTTTCATACATGTAGAATGTGATGTGTATGATAATACATGCATACAATATATATGATAGTGTAGGCATTTGTATATGAGCTATTAATTGTTGCCTACATGAAATTGCCCAACTTGAGCCTACCTCAGGGCTAACAAGACTGAGATGAGGTTGGGGGAGGGTTGAGAAGCAAGTGACTGGAGCTAGTTGTAGTGACAGCTGCTGGTGCTTTATGTAAGATCATTTTGATGAATTTAGCTGGTATAACAGCTTTTGTGGATGATTTTTGAACCAGTGACTGGAGAAGCTGTTATAAGAGCTATTGGTGCCTTTCACCAGATTTTTCCAACTTTAGCTGTAGTACAAGCTGTTGGGAATATTAGCCAAATCTTTTTGATTTTAATACGATCTTCCTAAAATTAAACTATAATAGCTGTTGAGGCTATTTAGCTAGTTCTTTTAGTTAAAGCTGTAATAGTTGTTGGACCTATTTGGCCAGTCCCTCTTGGTTATAGCTGTGAAAACAGCTGTTGAGCCTTATCATAATTATTCACCTTTACCTGTCCTGATGTAATTCAAAAACAAAAGCAAAGTATAATCTGCTAAGCATTTTGCAGCTTGGAAAGCTGTAACATATTGTTAGACTTAGGGTTTTCACAGTATTCCTCGTTTGTTTGTTTGTGTCTTTCGGCTTTTCCCGGTTAGGGGTCGCCACAGCGGAACTCCGATCCGCTAATGATTGATAGTGGATTTTTACGTACCGGGTTACCAGCCCTGATGCACAACCTTCAACAAAGGCATGCCCCATTCACGTATGCCTCCACACAGAAGATGCTCTAGCTGAGAATCGAACAGGACAACGTCTTGCTATGAGGTGACAATGCTACCGCAGCACCACCACCGTAGTACTTCACAGTATTCTTAGTGAGTTCACTATAATACATTAAGATAGAATAATAGGCCTGAAATATAGAGCCAGACTTGTGTTTTCATGTATACATTCAGTTTTAGGGAAAGACAGTTCAGTAGAAAGGAAAAGATAATCTTGTTGGCTAAGCATGGGATGTGCAGAAATGACAATTCTCAGGGAAGGCTACAGAATGTTCCTTTCTCAAGGGAAAGATATGCGTACTTGCAATGGAATGCTAGATAAAGAATAGATTGTGAGCACATGCAAGACAAGGCTTGGAAACCAAAGTTAAAGAGGTGTTTTGTTATTAGGAAATACTTCAGACATGATCAATTAAGTTAGCTTTTGGACTGATATGCAAAAGGTATGATGATGCCCAGTATGGATAGTGGGTGAAAGCGCTTAGTACAATTGTGTATTAATTGATTTTCCACTAGTTTTAATAAACGGGACCTTACACGGAACTGGTCTGCTTTTTGTTTTACTAGAATAAGGCCACTGCCAGCAGTACTACAGTCACTCCTTACAGAGAATACCTTTTGGTAACACACCCTTGATATTCCAGATGTAAACTTTATACAGAGACCAGCACTATTTCAGAAAATCTACAACCTTCAGCAGTGTTCCTTCAGAACATAAAAATACATTATCCAGTTAACAGCAATATACTTCACCATCTCCACAAACTTTCAAGTTTTCAGTGTCATGTCACACAGCCAAGAAGCAAAAAAAAGTTTAAAAAGCTGCAAACAGCAAGACACATTAATCATAAAGTTATGCAAAAATGTATGTACGTTTTAGCTGTTAGACAGTAATAATCAAAAAAGTTTAAATACATCAATTATGGCACATTTTATAAATATGTCAATCAGTACTTCTACAGTAAAGACATCAGTAATTGTTTGGTTTAACTCATTGCCTCCAGTACAGCTCTTTTAAGTGTGTACCTTGCTTTAACTCATTGCTCCAGTACAGCTCTTTTAAGTGTGTACCTTTAACTCCCAGTGGGTGTGGCTTGAGCCTTTAAAAAAATGAAGTTATCGCCTTGCAGTTCTAACAAATACTCATTGACAGAGATCAAATACCAATACAGTTATGTTTGCCATCATGTATACTCCAAGATAAAATACTCTGTTACCTTGTATGCACCATGGTTTTGGAATTATTAATGCAAATATGAACAAACAATATTTGATGCCTAGAGGCGCAGTTAGGGTTGCCACCTTTTAAGTGGGCCAAAGTGGGACATGGAGGTGTGGCCAATATGACACTGGTCACACCCTCTACCATGACATCACCACCAGAGTGGTGAAGGAGAGGATGTTATGGGTACAACAGATGGCTGCTGGAGTAGCTAGCTGGTTGGTGGGAGTAGCAGCTGGATGGATGAATGATTGGATGGATGGCTTGATGGATGGATGGCTGAATGAATGGATGCATGGCTGGATGGATGGCTGGCTACATGAATGGCTGGGGGCTGGATGGATGGCTGGCCAGAGTGGCTAGCTGATTGGTGGGAGTAGCTGCTGGATGAATGGCTTGATGGATGGATGCCTGGCTGGATGGATGACTGGCTGCATGAATGGATGGATGGCTGGTTGCATGGATGGATGGCTGGCTGGCTGGATGGATGGAGGATGGCTGACTGGCTGGATGAGGAGGAGGATGGCTGGCTGGATGGAGGATGGCTGGCTGGCTGGTTGGAGGAGGAGGATGGCTGGCTGGCTGGATGGATGGAGGAGGAGGATGGCTGGCTGGAGGATGGCTGGCTGGCTGGAAGGATGGATGGAGGAGGATGGCTGGCTGGCTGGCTGGCTTGATGGAGGAGGAGGATGGCTGGCTGGCTGGCTGGAGGAGTAGGATGGCTGGCTGGCTGGCTGGCTGGAGGAGGATGGCTGGCTGGATCGCTTGTTATAAAATAAAATCTCGGTGATTTTTTTAGTGGCTGTAGAAGCGCTTAAAACAAAGCGCTCCTACAGCCGCGATCTTTGCAGGGCTCTTCCTGCCCCAATCTCCACCCCTTTTGCGAATTGCAGCCAATTGCTGCACAAATTAAAGCACCCAGACCTAACAGGCAGCAGCTTTGCCTGCAGGTCCGGGTTGGTGACATAACTGAATTGCCGTGAAAAAGCTGGAAGTAATTGAGACTTTTCCACGGCAATTCAGTGCGATCGCAAAAGCGGGACTTTTCGGGTCCCACTACTTGATACAGCGGGCAATGGGATATGGTGGCTTAACCCGTGAGTGTCCCGCTGACAACGGGATGGGTGGCAACCTTAGGCGCAGTAGGAGGTAACCTCAGAAATGCCTGGAGGTACACTTGACTGTAATGAGTTCAAGTTAAAAATTGGGTAAAACAGGCAAAAAAACTGTGTTCCTGAAATGTTCATTTAAAGTTAAAAGTTATTAGTTCAGAAATGTTACATCTTTCCAGATGCAAAAGGGTTAAGTCACAGAAGCCCACAGACCCACTATCTCATGATTCATAGAATGAGTCAGCTTCTGTCAGTAATTCTTGTTTACAGTCCTTAGACATCAGTATAAATACTACAGCACATATAATTGAAGATAGTTAAGTTGTAGTGTAATTTCAAATACAAATGTTCAGAATGTAATAAATTCTAGTTTACATGTAATTCAAAGTACAGAGTTAAGTAGCAGTATTGTGAATACAGATGTAAACACAGTCAATGTACGTAACATGCAGATTTCTTGACCAAACATAAAGCGAACATTTGCAATCCCTGAAGTTCGCATTATTTCAAATACAGATATTCAGAATGTCATAAATTCTAGTTTATTGTTTTCAGAAGCCAGTGCAAATATTGTACTGATGGGGGATAAGAGGGCTCAGAGTGTAGATCTTGATCAGTCTGATAAAATAAATACTAGCATAAATGATATACAGATTTCAGAGGAAAGTAAAGAAGAAGTGCATACATTACCTCAAGTCAATGTTATTACTAGTGTTTCAGGGCAAAGTTAAAAAAATGCATACCATAGTTCAAGTCAGTGCTAGTGCACATAGATGACACTTGTAAAAATTTGCATGCAGTAAAGTGTGCAAATGTACAGAATTTAAACAATTGGTTTCAACAAAAACTTCTAGATTTATGGGTTAAAGGTAAAATAAATTCCAGTTCAGCTGATACTGCTGAAGTGCTCAGAAAGACTTATTGGGAAGGGCCAGTAAAAATGGGTAACCTTATACATTTATGTTGTATAGGGTTCACCAAAAATGACAGTTAAGTTAGTTCGCAGAATAAATTTTTTTGTGTTATTGTTTTGTTTAGCAGACATTGTTAAGACCTCTGCATTATGGTAGTAAAGCATTGCAATGCATAAATCTTGATACGGACAGAGGCAAAAACACATTCACAGATATTAAATGATGTTTTGTTTGTTTACAGAATGTAAAATTCAAAGTCAATTGTACATTTAAGAAGTGACAGTAAAGTCAAAAGTTCAGATCCCATGCAAGAAAATAGTGCATCATAAACATTATGTGTCATTAAAGCTAGAGGTTCAACTCCAATGTTATACTTGTATAAAGGGTAGACAAGTAAAGTTTCAGAATTAGATCAGTTCAACTCTACTAATAAATGTGTATACTGTATAATGAAAATTTACATATTTGTATGAAGGACAGACAAGTAAACTTCCAGTTAAAAAAAAAAACTTCACATAGTTGTATAAAGGACAGAAAAGTAAACTTCCAAAATCAGATCAGTTTAACTCTGGTAATAAATGTGCCTATGTAAATAGTTCAAGATTGCATATATTTTGTGCAGAAATTGCAGTTTACCAAGCACACCAGATCAAATTACAGGCCTGCTCAGCAAGCTGAATTAAAGACAATATTGTATGCCATAAAACAGTATGGCAAATATCAATTTAATATTCTTAGTGACAGTTTATCCAGTTACACTTCTCACTATTTATCCAAGAAAATTGTAGACAATAATGATAAATCCTTGCAGCATTCAGTAGTACTGAAAAAATTTAATGATCTCAGCTAAAGACATGGCTATGTTAAGACAGTGGGTGGAGAAATATCAATACAGTGTTAAATTACTACTTTAGTTTCATTTGGGGTTATGACAGGAAAAAAGCAATACCACTGAGGTTTCCATTTCATTTAATAATAAAGTTAAGGATTTCCAGTTCAGTGTAGTACATTATCAGTTCAGCAGTTATGTTAAAGATTTGCAAGAATGTATTTATTACTAACATTAGTTTAATTCACTATAGTACATTATCAGTTTGCTCAAAGATTTACAAAAAATTATGTTTATTTCATGCAGAAAATGTTACTAAAGTCAGGGCAACAATCTATTTATTAGTAGCATTGGTTTAGTTCACTATAGTACATTATCGGTTTGCTTACAGACTTACCATAATTTGTTAGCAAAACATGTTTATTTCATGCAGAAAAATGTAATGTCAGGGCAACAAGCAATGGTATCAGCTTGTAATTGTTAAAGCTAAAAATGTTATTTTAAGGACCTGATACTGTATTTTGTGCTTTGCACAAATAATTTCCATGTTGATTTCAATACAGTCAAAAACATCAGTTGCCCAGCCTTGTACAAGAGATGGAAAAGGGGACATTTGAAAAGCCTAAGGAAAAAAAAAAAAAGAAAAGACACAGAAAAGGACATGTGCCTATTAAAACAGCCTCTAATACCTCAGCAGTGTGTGGGGCAATGCAAAGTAAGGCCTAAACTTGGCAAGAACTGTGCTGCAGAAGTCAATTATCTACAGAAAATCTGTGTACAACAGATGTGCATTTATGAAAATTAGAGTTAAAACAAGTATGTAAATTTTCTCATGTTTTCAGACAGTTGTGTAACAGTACTAGTTTTCAGTTTATGTTTTTGTGACCTCCAGATAATATCCCACTGAACTGCCACCAAATAATGTGACGTCTCCCACTATCCTGGGTCAGTAACTAAGGAGATTCAGTTCTCACTAATGACTCCAATGAGAAACTGTCACTTAAACAGGAGTAATATTCAACAGTTTTCCCCTAAGAGCACAGCAGGAACATGCTCTATAACCTGGGACTGGACTGTACACTTCTGTCCACCCCTAATGTAACTCCTTATTACACAGTTCAGAGCAATGTGTCACAGTTTAAAACCTCTGATACACTCACACTTAAATAAGTTAAATCTCACACATCCAAACACTTCTGGGAAAGCCTGACACAGATTTCCAGCTGTGTCCCTTGCCCAAAATAGTATGGCAATTCTGCCACCAATCATTGGAATGTTGACATTTGCTATGTGTTACAGTCAGAAGCTGAAAGACAGGAAGGAACTTTAGTAAACAGCTATTGGTCTTCATGCCCTTTTAAAGGGGGTGTCCAATTATGAAAATTAACAATTAAAACAAATAGTAGCAAATGACCTAAGCACCCAGGCGTTCAGAGTGGCCTGGGAAGTTATCAAGGTAAGTATAAGTACTCTCAAATCATTAAAGAAAACACTGATTGACCGGCCACAATGTAGGTTAATAAAAATAATTTAATAATGATTAAGATGATTAAAAATATAAAACAGTAATTTCCAATAAACGAACAGAACTCAATCACCAGGAAAATGAAATCAATACTGAAGGATAATAATCCAACATTTAGAAAAACTCTGAATGATCTAACTGATTAGCTATAATGTTCCTGTCTGACTAAAGAACACTGTCCCTGATCTAAAGTAAATTATTACAATAGAGCAAAGGCAGGCTTACAGATATTGGTGAGTCCTTTTGGGTATTCACTGCACAGTACATATGTGAACAACTCACAACTATCTATTAACTGACAACAATCTTCTGTAACTGACAACTGTAACTGTCTTCAGCAGGCTTTTTTATAGAGTATCCTAACTGTCACAACTGTTCCAGTTCTAATTTTCATTTCATATTTTGAAAATCAGCCAACAGTTGTTTACTAATAGCAACTGTCAACATTCTGATCACATCATCTGCAGATCAGCTGAATCTCAGGCAGTCTACCTTTAGAATCTTTCTTCACAAACGTGCACAGTTAGAAGTGTAAAGGGCACTGTTCAAGTCTTTAAAACATTATTTACAAACAGATTATAAATCAACATGTAAAAACTTATTTACAATATCAGGGTCTATATTAGAACACCAAACATTCAAAATACCAAAGAAACAGAAAACTGAATTTTTTCCTAGGGAAAGAATTTGGTTGTCTGTTTCTGTTGCTTCAGTATTTTCAGCGCTGTGGTGGAATGTTACGGGTTGGGTTCAGGTAAGTGTGCGATTGTGTGGATGTGAGGGTTAGGGCAGGGTAGGTGAGTTAGGGTTACGGCACGGGTGAGGTGACTGTGCAATAGTGATGGACCTTAGGGTTAGGGTTTGGGTTAAGGTAAGTGGATAGTTAGTGGTTGAAAAAATATTATATGGCTCTTACTTGCTTCTTGCTTGGTGTGATGGATTTGCAGTGTTCTTAAGACACTCAGTCTTGCTGGCTGGATTCTTGCTAAAATTCAAAGTCTGATTATATTTGCATTCACAGTCTGTTGCATACAGAAACTTGCAGAATATACACTGATGAGAGAATATACTTTGCAGCACTTGTCTTTAAGAGCAGTAACCAATAACTTTTATAATAAATAAAACTGGACAAACGTTGCAGCTTAAAAGTACTGTTCCAACTTTACTTCTCATATAGTACAGATGATGTGAGAGATATAACATTTACCTCAGAACACCAAATGTGTTCCTACCATATCCCTAAACAACTGGATTTATACAGCTCTTTATATACTCTTTTTAAACATATTTTGGAGAATTGCTTATCCTGTAGAAACAATACTAAACTTCCTTGTTTAACAATGTCTTGTAAGACACCAGCTTTTCTGACAGTGTGAATATCCTGTAACAGTGTCCTGATGTCCATGTAGAAAAACATATTTTGAGGAAACACATTGTCCTGTATTCTATTTGGATCTTTGTATAAAACACATGTTCTTATGTCAATGCTGATAAGCATATCCTGTTTTATGAAGAAAACATATTTTTGAGAAAACACATTGTCAGAGATCAGCTTTTCTGACAGTGTGAACATCCTGTATTTTATTTGGATCTTTGTATCTGTTCTTATGTCATATCCTGTTTTTCCATGCAGAAAAACATGTCATTGTTCTTTAAAAGCAGATTTTGCATTTTGTTCTTGCATAACATCCTGCCTTGAGTCTGTAAGGGAATAATGTCCATTCAGCAGATTCCTTTTCCAAGCCATGGTCATTTAGTATGACTGCTGATCACATTTTACTTAAACTTTGTTTCTGCATTTAAGCAAGCCTTTTCTTTCAGCATATTTACAACATAATTAATTTCAGATTTATATTCATAAAATCTAACAATTCCCTCTGTTTTTAAACATACTCAAAACATTTTATATAGAAAACACAAGAAACAAACCTTTAGTTTGATACAACAAATCAAAATGCAATTGTACATAGTTAATACAATGATATTAAGTATTACTACCAAAACTGAATGTATTTAACAACTTTTTCTTTTGCAGACCATTCTGTGAAAATATTTTATCAGTTATGAGCTGTGTCTGCTTTAACTTGATCAATTTATTCTTTTGCAATCACAGAATTTCATTTATGACTTAGAACTGTTTCATTAACTCTTTGCAACTGTTGAACCAACTATAAGAGACAGTAACCATGTGCTATTGCAAGCATTTATACACTGCTGAAAACACACAATTTCAATGTCATTTTAACCATAACATTGTGTTCATGTCTCTGAACTGCTACAATGTATTCTGTACAGTATGTATTTACATAGACTGTTTGCTGTTCATGCATTTCAATTTACTAGGTATACTGGACCCACTTTTTTTAAAACATGTTTTTTTCACACATATTCATTACTAGACATTAATTTCATTTGTACTGAATTCTTCTGCATTTGTACATACGACTATAAAGTACATTAAGTCTAATCTTACAAATTTAATAACATTAATATTAAGCAAAATCTTGGAAAATGTTTGTCTCTTTAGAAATATCTAGTAGAATTGACACCAAATTCATATGTCCTGTTATTTTAAACTACATACTCAACAATTATTAAAAATATTCATGCTTTTTTATACCAACATTGTTTTGCCAAAAACATATTAAAAATAGTGACCATTCTTGCTATTAGAAACATTTATGCATTTTTGCATATCTTTATTCTCTCTTGTATAGCTGTAATCAATTTTAAATCATCTCTTGTTTTTTCTAAACAATAAAATAATAACCATTATGATAGCTATTAACAACTTGTAAAATATCTTATCCTGTCAGGTTTAATCCAGTTTACCAGTATTTCTAATACACTAATACCTGTTTTTCCCTCTACCTAAAAGAGTATTGTCAAGAATGAATGAGATATATATATATTTTTTCCTGTAGCTTTATTTTAGACCCTTATTATTTATTTTTATGTAGCTTTATTTCAGACCCTTGTCACAGTCTGTTTATACAGTCAGTGTAAAACTGAGAAAGTGCCCCTCCCTCTTATACAGTCAGTGTAAAACTGAGAAAGTACCCCTCCCCCTGTAGTACTTCAGCACTGTTTACCTGCCCTATGCTGTGAAAATAGAATGTATGTCAGCCTAACACTATGGTTATACATTTATTTTATTAAATTATAAACTTTTGTCTGATTTGATAATTTTTTATAAAGCTTTTGCTGTTTACTACCACTAGTAGGCATTTACATTCTCCTGCACAATTGATTTGAACTGTATATATACTATAGCCCATTTGCTGGCTGTACTTGATACAACTGAGGTTTTTTTTGTCCTTTTAACATTTACTTGCAAACAGATTATAAGTGACATCTATGCACAATTGTGGCATTTTATTACAATTACCAAATAGTGTTGCCTGTAAACATTTTAACAATTATGTTTTAATAACAATGATGCTTTAGAAAAACTCAAGCTACTTGCCTGGCAATTAGTCTTGTTTATCTTATCTTTCCAGCATTTCCTGTAACTATTCATTCAGTCTAGGAAGGTCTGAGCTCACATGTCATACTCTGTAAACTATAGTTAATTCTTTTAGCATTTTTCCTTTAATGTGATTGTGATTTGCATAACTATGCATTTATACAACATAAATAGACATCATTTTACAATTACCTTACATGGATTTCAGTATTTTTTTTATTTATTTATTTAACTATTCTGTCCTGCCATTAATTTTACAAAAACTGTTTGAATAATACCATCTGTGATTTTCTTTTTAAAATTCAGAACTTTAACTGTTTGGTGTTACTATATAATTATAAACAAATTGTAAAAAACAAAATAGATATTAGTTTAACCAACACATTTATATTTATATTATCATTTGCTGTTGTCTGCCTGTTATTCCTGTGTATTGTAACAGATGTACTCTAGATGAAAAGAACATACATGCATGTCTGTCTTGTATATGTATATCTTTATACAAGCATGTCAGTCTTGTGACTTTAAATCTTTACTCTTAACTATTTCTATTTAATTTTTATACACTAGAACAGTTTTGTTTACCTTTTGACTATGCTAATGAATGGCATTCATATGCTTTACTTTACTGTAGTACTTATAGATGTCTTGTTTTAACTGAATGAAAGTAAAACATTTAAAAATGATTTGTCCAGACATCAGATCCTACTATCCTACCATGTATGTTTAACCATTTTCAAAACATAAACATATTATAAAATATGTTTCTTTTGCACAGATTAACTGTGTATGCAGGAGGTTCCCAGTCTTTGTCAGTTCAGCTAATTTATTTCCTTTATCCTGCAACTTCTGTTGAATTTCCAGTAATTTTGCATGGTCTTTCTGACATTCTTTAATAAGCTGTTCTGCTGAATTTGAAACTCCTATGCACTTTTGAAAAGATGTGTGTATAACTTGTCTAAGCTTCCTGAACTCATTATGTCTGTCTTTTAGAAGTTTACTACATTCCTTTGTAACAAAATGCACTAGGGATTCTATCAGTAACTGATTTGACTCATATGTGGTGACAGGACATAACTGTTCAACATCAGAATGTAATTGAAACACTTTACCCTTAGTTAATTCTTCAGATCTGTCTTTACAGTCTATTTTTTTCGCAATATGATGCAATATTATTTTATGACATAATACACAAAATGCAGTTTTTGTTGAAGCACACAATAAACATTTGTCATTTTTCACATGGTTTTCTTTGAGATACCAGTCAAATATTGTAATACATTTGCATAATGCCTTACTATCAACCTGCCCTAATAAGGTTTTACATTTACTAATGTGCTGTGTATACCAACATAGCAATTTACTAAAGTTTGGTTTACTCCTGCATGAATTATAAATAATATCCATACTATCTAATAATATACAACCTGTCTAGGAATACAGAAACTATATATGAATATACAACCTGTCTTAAGAATATACAACTCTGTTTAACATCATCCACACTAAATATGTGACACAGAAAAAAGTCTTACCAGTTAGCAAGAAAACAGGTGATCAGGCTGCTATTGCAGATGGCTGGAAATTTTTCAAAGTCACTTGAGAAGCTGGGAAAGCACAACAGGCAGTGGACTGATGGGCTAGTGGATATCCCCCTTTTCTTGAAGAATTTATGGCACTGCGAATTTCTTGAACTAGTCTCACTCCGGATTGTAGACGTCTATAAAAACTTTACTACTGCAAGCTGCATAAACTGGAATACTTCTGTTTAGGATTTACACATACGTACAAATGTTAGTTACTGCAATTTAACTGAAGTGACCCTCTGCAGGGCTTACCATCACTCCTCCTGTGTTTGAATGCAGATTGTAGGTTCAAATGCAGGCTAGCTTGCCATTGAAAAAAATTATATGGAGCTAGTCACTCAGCTGCTTCGCCATTGAAAAAATATCAGAAGATTCTAGGTTCGACTCCTGGCTGGCTCGCCATTGAAAAAATATTATATGGCTCTTACTTGCTTCTTGCTTGGTGTGATGGATTTGCAGTGTTCTTAAGACACTCAGTCTTGCTGGCTGGATTCTTGCTAAAATTCAAAGTCTGATTATATTTGCATTCACAGTCTGTTGCATACAGAAACTTGCAGAATATACACTGATGAGAGAATATACTTTGCAGCACTTGTCTTTAAGAGCAGTAACCAATAACTTTTATAATAAATAAAACTGGACAAACGTTGCAGCTTAAAAGTACTGTTCCAACTTTACTTCTCATATAGTACAGATGATGTGAGAGATATAACATTTACCTCAGAACACCAAATGTGTTCCTACCATATCCCTAAACAACTGGATTTATACAGCTCTTTATATACTCTTTTTAAACATATTTTGGAGAATTGCTTATCCTGTAGAAACAATACTAAACTTCCTTGTTTAACAATGTCTTGTAAGAGACCAGCTTTTCTGACAGTGTGAATATCCTGTAACAGTGTCCTGATGTCCATGTAGAAAAACATATTTTTGAGGAAACACATTGTCCTGTATTCTATTTGGATCTTTGTATAAAACACATGTTCTTATGTCAATGCTGATAAGCATATCCTGTTTTATGAAGAAAAACATATTTTTGAGAAAACACATTGTCAGAGATCAGCTTTTCTGACAGTGTGAACATCCTGTATTTTATTTGGATCTTTGTATCTGTTCTTATGTCATATCCTGTTTTTCCATGCAGAAAAACATGTCATTGTTCTTTAAAAGCAGATTTTGCATTTTTGTTCTTGCATAACATCCTGCCTTGAGTCTGTAAGGGAATAATGTCCATTCAGCAGATTCCTTTTCCAAGCCATGGTCATTTAGTATGACTGCTGATCACATTTTACTTAAACTTTGTTTCTGCATTTAAGCAAGCCTTTTCTTTTAGCATATTTACAACATAATTAATTTCAGATTTATATTCATAAAATCTAACAGTGGTGTATATATAGTTTAGTGTAGGGTTAGGTGCAACAGTTTAGGTGCATGTGTGTGGATTGCTGTTTGGTTGGTGTGCTTGTGTTGTGTGTATGTGTTTTGGAACAGCAAATTTTTTCCCTAAGAAAAAATTCACTGTTCTGTATGTTCGATGTTTTAAATTTTCTATTAATACGGTTCGATATTAGAACACTCGAAATTTTGAAAGTTCGATGTTCTAATATAGACCCACAATATCATAGCTAGTCATGCTGGCATATAATACATAGCTTAATCTGAAATTATGTACAAACCCTCATCCAGACATGCTAGCACAGATGACACTGTCTAATTTCTTCACATTTATTCCCCAATGACTCAAGCATGGTTTTCAAGTGACCCTTGAAAAATGACTCTTGAGAAAAATGGGTCTGTCTGGGGATATCAACCCACTCCTCTCCTGGGCAATCCATTTGCATTGGCATTATTAACCCCAGCAAGGTTGTTCTTCCTCTTCTGAGGAAACTTGGCTGATCACAGTCCCCACCCCACAATCTTAAGCATTCACTTGCACAACAAACTCTTCACTATAGTCTGGATTGGCCAACACAGGGGTTCCTCCCCAAATCTCAAGTTTTTGGAATACCTGTTCACAGTCTATGGTCAACAGTGCATTATCATAGGTTCATAGGTTCATAGGTAGGTACTAGGCTATTGGCCCTAGGGCCTATATAAGCCTAGCCAAAGGTACCCTGGCTTTCGCCACCCAAGAAAATTATTTTCCTGTGCCACTGTCGAGCAGAGCCACAGAAGTGATCCCTGGGGTGAATTTCCTATCTCCCATCCAATCATCAAGATTTTTCTTGAACAGTGCTAATGAGGAGCTTTGTTTGATATAGATAGGTAGTTTGTTCCAGAGTATGGGAAGTCTCTGGGACAGGAATCTATCCCTCCAGCATGTTCTGTTTATTGTGGTGACGAGGTTTAGGTCCCTAGAGCGTGTAGCTCGTAGGGATTGGGATTTCTTTAAGTGGAGCGTGTCTAAAAGCTCTGGGTTTGACATAGCTTTGTGTGTTAGGCAGAGATCGCCTCTGAGTAGGCGATATGCAACGGAGTAAAGCTACAGTTTTTTGAGACGGTCTGCATAGGGCATCTCTTTGAGGCTGGTAATCCTCTTTGTGAGGTATTTCTGTGGCCTTTCCAGTTGTTGTAGATGTCTTGTGAGGTACATACCAAAAGGGGCATTGTACTCTATAATGGGTCTAATGAGTGACGAGTAGAGGGGAACAATGACCTCTTTTTTCCTGGATGAGAAACCTTTTGTGATGAGGTGTGCCACATAGAAGGATTTCCTGACTACTGTGGCGATGTGATTATCAAAGGAGAGGCTACTGTCCACCTGTGTCCCAAGGTCTCTTATCACACTTTTGGTGTTAAGTAGACTACCACCTATGTTGTAGTTCATGGGTACTGAGTTTTTACCAAAAGGAATGACAATGCACTTTTTGGCATTGAGCTTGAGGCCATGGCTTTGACACCAGGCATCTGTCTCAGCAAGGGCCCTTTTGTAGGATGTCCACATCTTTTGGGGTTTTGATTATGGCTCCTAGTTTGCAGTCATCTGCAAACTTCGTTAGCCAAAGACCTTCTGTGTTGGCCTGTACTTCAGAAAAGTAGATACCAAACAGGAGAGGATCCAGGACTGAACCCTGTGGTACTCCACTTGTCACTGGTCTGAAGCTGGATTTGGAGTCTGCTACTTTCACAGTGTGGGTTCTGTCAGTGAGCCAGTTGGCAACCCATCTTGTGACATAGGGATTTATACCTAGTTTAGTGAGTTTATCTATAATTCCAGAGTGGGGGATGGTGTCAAAAGCCTTGGCGAGATCTAGATAGGCTGTGTGAACCACCTTACCCTCATCTATGGCTTTGGTGACTGCTTCAAAGAAGTCTATCAGGTTTAGGAGACATGATCTGCCTTTTACGAACCCAAACTGGGTGGGGTCCTGAGTTTGGAGATTACCAATGTCATTGTTTATAAGTTCCATGATGATACGCTCCATAGCCTTGCTGACCAGGCTCATTAGGCTAATGGGGCAGTAGTTTCCGGGGTCTGTGGTGGCTCCCCATTTGTGGAGTGGGATAACTGTCACTGTGCGCCGTTCAGTGGGCACATAGCCTGAGGTGAGGTTATGATTGAACATGGTACTTAGGTGGGGTGCCAGTTCATTCTGTAGTTCATGTAGAACACAGCCTGGGATGTCATCAGGTCCCATGGATGCTGCGTTCTTGGCTTTGGATAGTGTGTTTTTTACCTGTGCAGCCATGATTACAGGAACTTTGCATTCTTCTGGTATAGAGATGGGCCCTTTAGGGGATGACAGAGGGGTAAAGTTAGCACTGAACCTATCTGCCAGGATGTTGGCAATATCCGTTGGTTCTGTATATTTAGTACCATTACGCTGTAACTCAGAGCAGATATGAGTGTTGCCATTGAGATTCTTGACATAGCTATAGAATGCTTTGTGGTTGTCTTTAGAGTCAGTGGCGATTTTGTTTTCATAACTAGCTTTGGAGGATTTTATGAGGGATTTCAGCTTCTTACTAAAGCTGACCAGGGAGTTTCTCCAATCATGGGATTTTACTCTTTTTTGCAACAGTTTCTTTCTTCTGTTGTAGAGTTTTTTTATGGCAGGGGACCACCAGATTGGCTTCCTTTTTTTGGAGGATAGCATCTTGGTTCTGTTAGGGACTGCATGATCCATGCACTCATGTAAGTGCTTATAAAGTGCATTTGTGTAGGATTTAGCAGTCATACCTCTGTTGTCCGTCAGCATGGGTGTCGTGAAGTTTGCCACTTCTGTCTTAAGAAGCTTGAAGTTGGCTTTGGAGAAAGTTTTTACTGTGGTTTTCCTAATGGGGGTGGTGGAGGGATGTGGATATCTAGGGTGATTAGCTTATGGTCGGATCTGACCAACGAGGAATTGACCTCTGGTGTGGAACATCGGTTGCCCATGTTGGTAATAACCAGGTCTAGGATACTGCTGCCCCTGGTGGGGGTGTGGATAAGTTGATCCATGGCATTGGAATTTATGAATTCCAGAAAACGTTGAGCACAAGAGTTGGTACATGAGTAGTTTTCCCAGTTAATGGTAGGGTAGTTGAAATCGCCCATTATTAGGGTGTTAGTTTGTACCCTAATATTTTCCAGTGTATTAAGAAATGATGAGTGGGAATCCAGGGGCATGGTGGGGGATCTGTAGTAAGCTACAATTTGGATTGCGGTCTTGCCCAGAGTTAGTTGCATCAGGTTTATTTTTCCTAGTTGGGTCAGTAAGAGGTGCAGCCATTGCACTGTAATCAACCACAAATGTTCTATAGTACCCTGCTGTCCCTAGAAATGTTCTCACTTGGTTTTAGTATCAGGAACTGGCTACACTTGAATAGCGTCCACTTTGACAGGTTCTGGCCTAATCTTACCACTCCCCACACTGTGTCCTAAGTAAGTGACCTCTGCCTTGCCCACCTGACACTTACTGGGTTTAATGGTTAATCTTGCCCTAAAAACTGGTGTGCAAATGCCCATAGCATGACCTTTAATGTAGAGTTTAACCTCTCCACAAGGCTATTAGTCTGGGAATGGTAGGGGGTGAACTTTCAATGTTTTATCCCACAATGCTTCCACAAACAAGTCAGCAGGTCTGACATGAAGTTGGCACCTTGGTCAGTCAGTATCTCCCTTGAAAAAGCTACCCTGCTGAAAATTTCTAGCAAAGCATTTGCCATTTCTACAATATCACCTGCAAAAGGAATATTAGGTACTACAGCTAGAAGTGGCAGACAGTAAGCTCTGGGAACTGCCAACTGCCATACTACCTCACCTTCAAGCCATCCCTTAGGATTCTAATCTTTATACAGCAAACCTTTCTTTTCTGCCTCAGTATCACCTGCACAAGGAATATTAGGAACTATAACTAGAAGTGGCAGATGGTAGGCTAAAGGCTCTACCAACTGCCGCACTACCTCACCTTCCAGACCTCCCTTACGAGTCCACTTTCTATATAGCAAACCTTCCTTCTCTGCCTCAATACCACCTGCACAAGGAATATTGGGGACTATAGCTAGAAGTGGCAAAAGGTAAGCTATAGGCTCTACCAACTGCCATACTACCTGATCTTCCAGCCCTCCCTTAGGAGTGCACTGTTTATACTACAAACCTTTGATCCACTATAAAGACTCACCTCTTCCTAGAACCTCAGGTGCCTCCTTAGCCACTTCGCTCAAGCTTTGTAATGTAGGGTCAGTAGGTTGAGCCTGTCTCAACTCTACATTTGTGACTCTCATAAGCTTCCCTTCCAAACGAAGCATAGTAACTTTCAACAGCTGTACCTCACTGCCAATCTAGGTACTATCAGTCCTCTCCATCTTTGCAGTCACAGTGTCCAAGGGAACATTAGTGTCTCCCAGCAGCTGTGGCTCACTTTCAGACTTACTGCTATAGGACAGCTCCTTCTCTGAAACAGCCACAACAGCAGTCCCAGCTTCAGGCATGAGATCTGTCTGGGTCTCCCCCAGGCTACTGAGCCTACATGCCTGTCTCCAAGCCTGACTATGTGTCACTGCATGCACGCAAGGCACTGCATCATCACAGTCATTCCCTATCAGAACATCTGCAGGAATATTCTCAAACACAAGCTCCCATTCCACAAGAAGCCTAGTAACTTCCAACAGTTGTGCCTCACTGTCAATCTGGGTACCATCACTCACCTATGTCCTTGCAGTCACCATGTCCATGGAAACATCAGTACCACACAGCAGCTGTGGCTCACTTTCTGACTTACTGCTACATGATAGCTTCTTCTCTGAAATGGCCACCACACCAGTCCCAGCATCAGCTATGAGATTTATCTTGCTCTCACCCAGGCTACTGGACCTACATGCTTATCTCCAAGTTTTATTGGGTGTCACTGCATGCACACAAGGCACTGCATCATCAAAGTCATTCCCTCTCAGGATATCTACAAGAATATCCTCAAAAACACCTACCTGCTTGCTTCCTCTTCCACACTCCCAGTCAAGATAAACCATAGCCAAAGGTATTTAGAATTGGGTCACTCCCAAAGCTCTGACTGGAGTGGACTGTCCAAGCAAGTACTGCTCTTCTCTAACCACTGCAGGCCTCACAATGGTTATATCAGGAACTGTGTCTCTCTTAGCAGTAACCTGTTTACCATCTACTAAGATAGGATACACATTTTTCTGACAGATTTGCACCCCTGTTGTTTCCAAACAACTTACAGCTGGCAGTTTGTCATCCTCATTTGCTGGTTCCTTCACCTTTTGTTTCTCACCTTGCCTTGATGAAAATTTGACTGTTATGTGGCCTTTTTGGTTACACTTGAAACATCTAATCCCTAACCGTGTTCTTGGACTAGTAATTTCCCCCAGTTACTGGTGTACTCTGTTGGAGTGGTTTAGACTGCCCCCCTTGGGTTTCTTTTTGTGCATGTGCAGCATTTGGGTAGCTCTTTCTTATGCATTGGTGCTCTTCTTGCTAAGTATCGATCCCCTTTTCTCCCTTGCTCCTCTGCAGAGTTACACTCTTGGTCTGCTAAACAGATTCTCATGTCATCAGGCAAAGTACTGAGGGCTTGTTCCCTCATCAAAAGGTCTGCCAGTCCCATAAAAGTGGTAACCTGACACCCACTCACCCATCTGTGAAAGTAAATACTTAAGTCAGCAATATAATCATGTACACTTTCATCTGCCTTGCGTCTATGTCCACAAAACTTTTTTTCCTATAAGCTTCAGCTGTTAGTTTAAAACAATCTAGCAGACAGTTCTTAACTTTAACATAATTCAATCTACATCAGGCAATTTTAACATGGCCTGAACAGCTTTACTCTGGAGTAAGGGAATCAGGAGCTGAACCCAGAGCTCACAGTTAACATCATACTGTCTACATACCCTGTCAAATATATGAATAAAACTATCAAAGTCATCCCCATCCCTGTATTGAGCAAATTGCTTACTGACCTTTACAGCTTTTGGGGTACAGTTATTCCCTTCGCCATTACCTCCATGACCGTCTCAAAGGGTAAGAAGTGCCACTTCATGCTGGTGCTGTCTCTCATTTTCCTCGGCTTCTAAATGTCTGACCTGGAGTTCATATTGACGCTGTTTCTCCTCAGCATCTAGTTCATATTGATGCTGTTTCTCCTCAGCCTCCAGATGTTGCATTCTCTCCTCAGCCTCCAGTTCATATTGGTGCTGCTTCTCCCTTGCTTCCACCTTCAAATGCTTGACTTCCAGGTGCAGTCTCTTTGCTGATTCCAGTTCAAGGCATTTGGCCTCCAGGTACAGTCTGTCTAACTGTAGACAGATTTTCAGGTCCTCTGAAGTAAAAGTAGACTGTCCTGTCTCAGCTGGCTGCACATCCCCAATACCAAACTGGATATCCAATGAAATGGCTGATCTGAGCTGAGGCTGCAACTAAAGCTGAAATCATTGCTTCTTTAGTCAGGTTGGCATGCACTAGTCCTCTGGCTTCACAATCCTTGGCCGAATGGTTCTTTGTCAGCTTACTATAATCTTCTGTTGATATTCTTACCTGCTATCCATGACTAACTAACTACAAATAAATAAAACTGTGGTGAACTGAGATTCTGTATGTTTACTTTGTGGCTGTCGAGAGTGCACACCTAAATGACAACTACCCACGGGCTACTCAAGTCCAATTAAAAATCCCACACTGCTGGCACCAATTAATGTGGCATCCAGATAATATCACACAGAACTGCCACAAAATAATGTGATGTCTCCTACTATCCTGGGTCATTAACTAAGGAGCTTCAATCCTCACTACTGACTCTGATGTGAGACTGTCACTTAAACAGGAGTAACATTCCACAATTTTCCCCTAAGACCACAACAGGAACATGCTCTATAACTTGGGACTGGACTGTATACTTCTATCCACCCCTAATGTAACTCCTTATTACACATTTCAGAGCAATGTGTCCCAGTTTAAGACCTCTGATGCACTCAACCTTAAATAAATTAAATCTCACATATCCAAACACTTCTGGGAAAGCCTGACTCAGATTTCCAGCTGTGTCCCTTCCCCAAAATAATATGGTAATGCTGCCACCAATCAGAGTGTCTTCATGCCCTTTTAAAGGGGTGTCCGGTTATTAAATTTAAATATTAAAACAAATAGTAGCAAATGACCTAAGAAGCCAGGCTTTCAGAGTGGCCTGGAAAGTTATGAATGCAAGTGTAAGCACTCTCAAATCACTAAATGAAACACTGATTGACTGGCTACAATGTAAGTTAATAAAAAATATTTAATAATGAGTAAGATGATTAAAAATATAAAACAGTAATTTCCAATAAACAAACATAACTCAATCATCAGGAAATGAAATCAATACTGAAGGATAGAAATCCAACATTTAGAAAAACTCTAACTGATCTAACTAATTAGTTATAATTTTCCTATCTGACTAAAAAACACTTTCCCTGATCTAAACTAAATTATTACAATAGAGCAAAGGCAGGCTTACAGTTCTTGGCAACTATTTTTGGGTATCCACTGCACAGCACATCCGTGAACAACTCACACCTGTCTGTTAACTGACAACTATAATGGACAACTGTCTTCTGTAACTGACAACAGGAACTGTCTTCAGCAGGCTCTATTATAGACTAGCCTAACTGTCACAACTGTTCCAGTTATAATTTTCATTTCATATTTTGAAAATCAACCAACAGCTGTTTACTAAAGTTCCTTCCTGTCTTTCAGCTTCTGAAAGTAACACATAGCAACTGCCAACATTCTGATGACATCATCTGCAGATCAGCTGGATTTGAGATAGTTTGCCTTTATAATCTTTCTTCACAAACATGCACAGTTAGAAATGTAAAGAACACAATTCAAGTCTTTAAAACATTCTGTACAAACAGATTATGAATCAACATATAAGAAATTATTTACAATATTATAGCTAGCCATGCTGGCATATAATATACAGATTAATCTGAAATTATGTACAAAACCCTAGCCAGACATGCTAGCACAGATGACAGTGTCTAATTTCTTCACAATTTTTATCTATGTTTAGACAATACTGACAGAGAAAAGGTACCAATAGTTTAGTTTCAAGAACTTAACACTTACCATATTTCAGTTATGATTTTATGCTTTTATTATTAGTTTAGTTAGTTTCCAGAATATACACAGCTATTTTAGATGTTAGGTAATTTCAGTCAAGATTCAGAATATGACATTCTTACTCAGTTATGGGTGCTCAGTAGAGTACATTTCAGTCACATTTAGAATATAACATTAATACTCAGTTATACATTTCTAATAGCATGATGTAAATTTCAATCAAGTTTCAGAATATGACATTCATACTCAGTTATGAGTCCAGTATAGTACATTTCAGTCAGATTTCAGAATATAATATTCATTACAACACGCAGTTACATCACACTTCACATTATTCAGTTGTTAGTTTAAGGGTAAAGTGACAGAATTATTTGTAAACAGTGTTACTACATCACACATCACATTATTAGTTTTAAGGGTAAAGTGACATTATTTTTGACAGGCTTATTAAAATAAGTTATCTAAAAATAGGTAGTAATGGTTATTCAATATTCTCAAGACATAACAGGGCAGGCTTAATTTGTTAATTAATTTACAGATTACAGTGCATTTTACATAATTATTGTACATTAGACAGAAAGTTAAAAGGACACTGACAGAGTATGCAAAGGAATAGATCTGAAACAGAAAACATAGGTTTTGGTAAATTATTATAGTGCGTAAATATTTACAGGATATTTAAGACACACATTTAGAAGGCAGACATCTATTATAGCACATAGATCAACAAATCTCGCTGAAAACTTACAGAGGCGAGTTAATACAGTATATGGTAATTATGCTTCAAGACCAGTCATAAAGGTATCCCTCTAGTGCTGATTTCAGTTAATCATCAGAAAATAGTCATTATGCTTGATAGGCTATATAATGAAAAACACAATGGACTAAACAGTACAATATTTAAAAATGTAAGTCAGCAGAAAACAGAAAAGGTTTAATTTTTATTTTATTTAGTTACTTTTATTTTATATTTGTTGACCGGGAAAGTCTGACTGGACACAGGTCCATTTTCAGTGGAGGCCCGGGGAGAAAAGCTCCAGTTAGACAGCATAAATTTGTACAGAAATATAGTTACATAAAAATTTACAAAATGCATAAAAATGTGTATCAAATACAAGAGAACTGTCAGGTTGCATTCAGTGAACATAACGACATTAGCTTAACATAATAAATGTCAGACAATACATACATAGTAAACATACATGCATATTAATGACAGATCAGATAGTTTAGAACTTACTACATATAAAATATGTTCACAGTTGTTAAAAATTCCTTTGTGTCATGCATAAAGATACAAACAAAATTACACTTGAATATGACATGCGTCCTAGTAGTAAGCATATGGAGTTATTATAGGAAATAGACTATTGAATAGTAGTTTAACCTGGGGGGGGGGGTCACAAGAGCATAACTAGGTATTCATATAGTGTTCCTTGAGTAGTTTTTTAAACTGAGGGTTAGATGGGCTGGAAGTTGACTAGGTATAGTATTCCATGCTTATGAGATGGAGTAACTGAGGGGAGATTTACCAGCCTCATTGTTATGTTTGGTGACTTCTAGGTGGTTCTGGGAAGTAGATCTTAAGGTTCTAGTAGAAGAATAAGATTTGATTAAGTTTTGAAGTGCCGGAGTTTTGGTTGGGTAGTAGTATAATTTGTGTGTTATTGCCAATTGATTTAATTTTAGCAGTTAAGGTAGCTCTAACCAGTTTAGTTGTTTGAGAGCTACACAATGGTGAGTTCTATGTGGGGTCCCAGTAGCAAACCTGGTCACTTTGTTATAACAAGTTTCTAATTTGTTTAGGTCAGTTTTGTGGAGGATGGTTAGTATTGGGGATGCATAGAAGAGGGTGCTTAATAGAGGAGTCCTGGATATTGTAGCTTTAGTGCGGCTAGTGAGAAACAACTTGTTCCTATAGAGGAGTCCTAGTTTTTTATGAACTTTCTTTATAGTTTAGGTGATATGGATGTCAAATCTGAGGTTATTGCCTATTTCAACACCCAGAAGTTTAGTGTGGAAGATAGGAATGATTGTGGTATGGTTCCTGGACATGGTGGTAAAATCGTCATGGGGCGGGGGTCTACATGGTCCAAAAAACAGAAGTCTTGTTTTTTGGGTTTAGACTAAGTTGTGAGTTAACAAACCAGGTTTCAGCTAGTTTGAAGCAATTTTGTGTTAGGGAGTGAAGTTTTTCTATTGTTTGGGCTGCACAAATGAGGGTGGTGTCGTCGGCATATTGAACTATTAAGGCATTGGGTATGGCAGTAGAGAGCTGATTGGTAAACAGAAGAGGAGTGGATCAAGTATTGAGCCTTAAGGGATGCATAAAGATACTGGCAAGAGAGCAGATAGTTGGTTTTGCCATTTTGCTGTTTGTTGGCATTTGGATAGATAGCTTTTAAACCATGATATAGTGTGGTTGCTGATGTTTAGAGTTTTCATTTGCTACAAGAGAGATATGTCATGGTATAATAAAGCACCAGTTCATAAGGTAGAAAACACAGGCAATAGTTAATGTAATTTTATCATTACAGCATACAGCAGTAGGGAAGAAAAATAGGTAGGGTTAACAGTTCATACTTTGTCTAACTTGACTGAAGACTCACACGGACAAGTTGAGGATGTGTATGGCATTTTCTTCATTCTGTTTCTGAAACAGCAGGATTGAAAGAATTAAACCACATAATTAAAAAGCACTAATTTTCAGAATAATGATCAGATTTTAGATACATCACACATGTATCACAACTTAGACTTAAAGACTGTAAAGAATATGGATCTGGGTAATGAGGTAATCACTGCAGCAGTTTTATTTCCTGCATATGGAGCTGTTAAAGCTATTTGGAGTTAATAGTACCTTTGAGACCATAAAGGACATCACTATTTATCAGGACACATCTGCAGATTATGAGTGAGGTGGCATAAAGCTCATATATTCAAAAGATTACAATGGTTAGTTATACAGATATGAGGTAACTACAAAAGAAGGTGTCTGTAAACATTTGTCAAGGAGCTGTTAGCCTGAGAGTTTTCACTGTATTCTTAGTGAGTTCACTATAGTACATTAAGGTAGAATAATAGGCCTGAAAATATAGAGCCAGATGTGTGTTTTCATTTAAGCATTCAGTTTTAGGGAAAGACAGTTCAGTAGAAAGGAAAAGATAATTTTGCTGGCTAAACATAAGATGTGCAGAAATAGCAGTTCTCAGGGAGAGCTACAGAATGCCCCTTTCTTCAAGGAAAGATATATGTACTTGCATTGGAATGCTTGATAAAGAATAGATTGTGAGGCACGTGCAAGACAAGGCTTGGAAACCAAGGCTAAAGAGGCATATAACTTTATGTTTGGCAGGTTGATTAGTTTTACATCCAGCTTTCACTCAACAGAGCTATCCCAGGTAACCTAGGCTGTTCAACTGGACACTGGTCAACCAGTAGCATATTGACCCAAGGCTGCTGGCCTTTATGGTAGTCAAACACTGGCCAGTAAGGGCATGTATACCCCTCCCAATGTTAACATGGGTCCCTGGCATAGGTCAGGTCCTCAACCCAATTATCAGCAAATAACCTTGCCCATTTTTTGCGACTTTAGTCAACATGACCAAATAAATCACCTAGAGCCAATCTTTACACAGTTGAGTGGCTAACCCTGACATGGCACCCATTCTGTGATCCATGCTTTCCTATCTAGAGGATACTGTGCACCACAGTTGATGCCCAAAGGTGTTGGTTTATACAACTGTTCCCAGTAATAGGCTCCATCTCGAGTGTGTGCTGCTGCCCACAACTCTATTGTTTGGTGAGTATTGAGGTGGTAACACTTTTCTTTTTTTGGGAGGTTGGTGGAAATCTACAAGGATGCAGGGAGAACATGCAAATTACATACAGGCTTTGACCAAAGGTCAGGATCAAGCCTTGCACCTTGAGCATGAGAGGCAAAGACCTTAAACATTATGCCATCTAGTGACTATGATCTCTTTAAACCCATTTGTAAAGATTCTTATGTTGGCTATGATCACTGATTTTTGATATCCCCAGTACTTTTTTTTCTGATAAATTTTGGATAAATAATTTGGAAGATTTATTCATAGCATGAATAATTTGTAGACTTAATAAAAAAAAAAAAGAAAAACGCTCTCTTTAGATCACCAAATTTCAGACCCATAAGCAATTAAACTGTATATGTTTTCCTTAATTGTGATTGGCAAAGATTTTGTACTATAACTGTTTAAGGAGACAACCTAGGAAACCATGGCAAGATCATGGCACAAGGGGTGTAGAGTTCCAGAGGCACATGTTAAGGCATGGCTACAGTATGTTAATGGGGGGAGGCTGTGCATAGCACTAGCTGCAGAGGATAACTAGGTATGTAAAACATCTCAGCTCAGCAAACACATTCTTTTATGAACCTGTTTTGTCCACAGGTATAGAGATATAGGTTTGACCATCTGAGGACAGCATTGCAATGAAAAGTTCACTAGCCAGGAAAAAGAAGTGTTATTGCAGATTCTCTTCACATGTGACAGGAAGGTTCTGAGCAAAGGTGCCACAGACAAGCATTATCGGAGGTGGCTCTGGCAGGGACAGGTGCAGATTATGACTGCTTTTCTTGATCATACTAGGTCTCTACAAGGGGCACTATGAAGAGTTACTGATATGACACTCTGTACAGAGTTAAAGGAATAGGACATTTTGATAGATAAGTTCATCAATGGGAGTGGACCACCAACACTGAGTCGTCTCACTCAGGTTCAGGAGTTTTTGATGCCACCCATTGACCAGAGGAGTGTCTCCCCCCAGTACCTTGGGGTGATCTGATGTGGAAGATAGGCTTGCACCAACTACCTGTGTGTGAGAAAGGGAAACACTAGGTTACCGTTGGCTAATGCTGTAGAGTAGAGTGGAGCACATGCCCCTGCATGCCTGAAGGGAAGGATTCCCAAAGTAGCATATGGATTTCTATAATTCCACGCACTTTTGGTTTGCAACTGCAATAACATACAGAACAAAAGTATGCCAGTCAACACGGTCTATAGCTGTATTTTAATACATAGCAATGTACATGCCACAGAAGATTTCAAGAGGCATATGTGTGTGGGTTAACAGTGATGTCATGTGGGCTCACATTTTCACAGGTTCCACTGCTGGAGGGTCCAGCATAATAGGACACAAAAGGGCTGAAGTCAGCAGGACACTCGTTACTGCAGTGATGACATGTAAATGACAGTCTGATAACACAGTGGTGCTCCCTGTAACTCCACATGGGGAGAGATCACTAACCACATCTACTATTGCAGTGGCCCTTGAACAGGTATAGGCTGAGCCCAAGCCCTACCAATGCTTGATGGCCTTTTTACATTAGAGAGTCCTACACAAGCTTCCCTGCGTTCCCTTGGGCAGACAACATTTAAAATGCACACCACCTTTGAGATGCACGTACTCACACTAGGGGATAGGGGGTAGTGAACCGTCATGACTCCAGGACTAATTCTTATATGGCTAAGGCAATCAACATTAACCAGCCGATTTGCAGATCAGTAATCAAGGCACAAACTTTTGCTATGCACAGCATTGTGGAGATAGTGAGTATGCTCCATGACTTTTGGGACAAAATGCACCAAATGCACAGTGACATGGGGAACAGGGATAGGAAATACACAGTGCTGCTGAGGTCACTGGTGGCAAATGTGGCCTCCATAGGTGTCTCTGTGATACATGCTGCAAATACTATCTGGTCTACATTCACAGACCATGCAGTCCACAGCTTTGGAAGGGCCTAGATTCAAGGAGGTCAGCTACAGGCTGTCCCAAATTGGACTAAGTGCTGTTGATGCAGCATCACTGTCACCTGTGTATCACACAGTCTTCCAAACCTGGCCATGGTGTTGACCAGATCATGGGCAATGGTGCACATCTTGCTTAACACTTGGAACATTTCATCAGGCTGCACAAGCATAGTCCCATAATTCTACCCCTTCCCTGCTATGGACATCATTGTGTCCTGACCATAGACTAACACAGTGGATGTTGCCAATAGCCACATCATGGTAGTTTTATTCAACCACTACAAAATAAGACCCTTGACTCTCCATAAACTGCCAGAGTTCATGTTTGCCATATTTACTTCCCATTTCCATACTCCATATTATAGTGTTGCATTCCCCTGTCAGTATATTTCCCCACCTGTGCAAGTGATGATTACTGTGCCTTGTCCAGCACCTTACCTACCTGGGTATGGTGATGTCTGATGCACAGTGTGATCAGTTCATACACTGCCCTGCATAGTAAAAGGTGTGATATCTTATTTTGTGTTGTCTGTGTCAAGACCCATGGTTCCAGACCAGATGCCACCTCTTTGTTGATGCTGCAATGTATTGCACCTGCATCTGTCTCAGCTGTCATTCCTCCAGCTCTCCACCTTGCCCTTCTGCTGCTGCTGCTGCTGTGACTAATATAGAAGGCCCTGCCATGGTGTATACCTGCTGCTGCAGTTGTTCATGCAATGCTATGTTATATAGTATGACACAAACATGAAAGATCTTGTGGTATACATTTGGACCTTATTACACTGCCCTGTCTGAGGTGTCTAGACACTAGAAAAGTCCCTTCTGTAGTTAGAATATATGCTCCACTAAATTTTTGGTTTCCAGATGGGCTGTGTTTTAGGCCATTTTCGACATGGTCTGGGGGTTTCATATTAAGGTCCTCAACTAGTGCTCTATGGCATATCTGTCATCACATTAAATACACAACACCATGCATATTATATGTGGCCTGCACACTATTTGTATGTAAGGTCTGTCCATCTAGCATGTTTGTGCACATCCCAACTAGATGACCTGTGGGAGGTCCCCAGACAGGAAGCCTTAGTATACGTCAGGTATGTACCAACTATATGTATCATATGCACTACCTTGGTGGTGGAGGTATGCATAACACCCCAGGAATTTCTGACCACCTGGCAGTTCAGGGAGTGGAAGCCCTTGTTTATGTTTCACAGGCTGTCTGGACCAGATGAGGTTTTGATACATGTGCACAGTCTAAGACTCCCAGGACATCAGCAAAACAGGCAATGTCATAATAGGGTCATGTAGTGTTATTTTTATACTGATGTTCTAAGGAGGCAGATATAGTCCTCCTCACTGTGAAGCATTATCTTGAGGAACTGGTTTAAGATTTATGAGAATGAAGCCAGCTATATTTTTGTACCTATAGGTTGTTATGAGAAGCTTAAAATTATACTTACCTCTTGTTTCCAAAAAATATCCACAAGAATAAGTATACCACTCTCCCCTTTGATTCCACTTTTGGGTGACATAGTTTAACTAGGTCACTTGCAGTCTCCTGTCTTCTCAAATATGTGCACAATCTGCTAGTGTCTGAATTGGTGGTAGTGGTGTCAGGCACTATCTGTTCCTCCACTGGAGGGATGGAAGGCCGCAATGCCCAGCATTGTGAGCATGATTTCCAAAGCCGCTCTCAAAACAAGCTGCTGTGCCGCTGTTGTTATTCCCAAGCATAGATCATGTTGTACCTTCATGAATCACTGTGTTCAAAATTGCTGTATACTGCCATTGGTTCACATATTTTACACATTTTGTAACTGGTCCACCATTTTGGGTTCCTCATTTCCATGTCATTATGCACTCATTAGCAGCATGCACTGCATACCACACTAGTGTAGTCATTGCGCATCTAAACTATGTCTTGGAATCACACACAGCCTGTGCATCATGGGCGCCTGTGCTAATTAGCAGTGTACAATGTACTGTGTATGAGTCCCTGCCATAAACTAATAAACATTTACAGCATGAAGCATGAAGCAAGCAAACAAGTTCCAAACATTCTTTCACTATGTCTATGTTAATTTTGCATGTTGGATGCGGTTGAGATCACCAGGGATTGCTAGCAATTTTGACTTGTTAGCCTTAAATGCTTTTAGCTATGGTTCAGTGATGCAGTTTTCTGTGTCTACGCACAGATCACGTATCATCACTTTAAGTCTTGAAAAATCCCGGGAAACTTTAAGATGTAAGCTTAACAATCTTAAGTATTTAACTTTAGGTTTCAGCTATAATAAGCACGTTGCATACGTGTAGGCTAACAGAAAGAGTCACCAGTAAATCCTTGGATTAGTGTTAACTGTTGCACATGCCACTCATAGTTATGCTCAGTCACAGCAGGTCACCATAATCCCCTATCTTCCTTGTATTTGGAGCCCTTGCAGTCTTTATGGTCTCTCCTCCATGTGGTTACTCCTTGGAGCACAGCTCCTTTATTTTCACCTGCAATTCTCTTTCTGTCACCAGCTTCACCTGAGTTAAATGTTCATGAAATAGACTTGTGTTCAGTTGTTGTCATTCAAAATAGTGCATTGTCACTTCTAGAGGCCCAGGTAACTTTAATGACCAATTTATCCCTGTTATAGAAGACCTACAGAAGTGATGCAGACTTTCACTCAGATTGCTCCAGCAAGTTGTCAGAAGGAGAATTTCTCCTTGGGTAACTTTGTGGATAACTATGGCAGTAAGTGATGATAAAATTAAGTTCAATTGAACTTAAGCAGTGCTTAACTAAAAGCTTAGAAGTTTTCATGATGCAGCAGCTTCTTAGAGATTGGGAACTATGATGCATCAGGAAGGTCTGCATGTGAATCCTCCCATAGGACTTGAGCCCATTTACTTTTTGTCCAGTGAGGCCCACCACCAGACAAGGAGAACTGACCATTGGGTGCTTTCATCCAGGAAGTCATAAAGGCATTTTGTATCCTGCACTGCCCCCATCTCTGTTTTTTTAGTCTATTTTATCCCCCCCCCCCATACAGAGGCCATCTGAAAGTTTCCTGATGGAAAATTGAATGTTTAATTAGTCTCTACGCTGCAGAACTGCCTGATCAACACACTCCACAAGGTCACGTCATTATTTATTTATTTATTTAAATTTGTTGACCGGGAGTGTCCGACTGGACGTGGGTCCATTTTCAGCGGAGGCCCGGGGAGAAAAGCTCCACAGTAAAATAAACAGACAGTAGTTACATTGGATTACATAGTGATTAACAATTTAACATAGAAATTACTTACAACATATTTACAGATGAAGAACATAGTACATCAGTAGACAACTAGAATCTTTATCTGTGAAGTACATAACAGGCATTAACAAATGTAACAATGAGAAGTTCCTGCTGTATAATAAGTACTAGGCTTATGAGCATCTGAGCTTGCTATCATCAAGGTAGTTAGTGGAGGTGAAAGAAAGGTAGTAGTTGGATGGGGTGGATGATATTAGAGTGGGAGTTGCAAGGGCATAGCCAGCATGTTTTTAGGTGCGCTTTTAATAAAGTTTTGAAGTTGGTGCATGATGGCACGGAGGTAATTGTGGGTGGGAGTGAGTTCCATAATTTGGTTATGGCGCAAGAGAATAGTGCTTCACCAGCAGAGTTATTGGCTTTAGTGATCTGCAAGTTATTTTTGTTGCTGGATCTTAGTGGTCTGGTGGTGCGATAGGGTTGGAGTAGATTCTGGACGGATGGGACATTTAGTGGATGGTTTACTAGTTTGTGGGCGAGTGAGAGTTGATACCACTGAAGGAGGTGAGGGAGTTCAAGCCAGCCCAGTTCAGCAAGTGAGAGACAGTGGTGACTACGGTAGGATGCCCCTGTGGCGAATTTTGCGATTTTGTTGTAGCAGGTCTCTAGCTTGTTTAGATCACATTGTCTTAGGTTGGTATATACTGGAGAGGCATAAAGTAGGGTGGAGATAAGGTGGGAATTTGCTATTGAAATCTTTGCTGCTTTGGTGAGAAATTGTTTATTTCTGTATAATGCTCCTAGTTTTATGTGGACATTTTTTATGGTCATGGATATGTGAATGTCAAATTTTAGTTTATTGTCTATTTCCACTCCTAGCAATTTGGTGTGTTCAGTTGGGTATATAGTGGTATTGTCTTTTGCTGTGATGTTAAAGTGAGAGTTGTTTTGAGTATGTTTGGTGGGTTGGAAGATGAGTAGTTTAGTTTTGTTTGGGTTGAGTATTAATTGGGCATCGGATAACCATGTTTCAACAGAGGAAAAGGCTTCCTGTGTGACTTTTTGCAGTTTGGGTAGGGACTGGGCTGAGCAGATGATGGTAGAGTCATCTGCGTATTGGATGAGTGTGCCATGTTTGGTGGTAGAGGCTAGATTATTGGTGTAAACAGAGAAAAGTAGGGGTCCAAGGATGGATCCTTGGGGAACCCCTATGGAGACAGGTAGTTGGGGAGATATGTCATTCTGCCATACAACGGATTGTTGGCGGTCAGACAGGTAACTCTGAAACCAGTTGGTGACTGATTGTGAGAAGGATAGGTTATTGAGGACAGAGATAAGTTGTTTGTAAATGCTTTAGATAGGTCTAGGAAAGTAGCAGAGGAGAGATAGCCATTGTTTTTATGCTGAAGGATAGTGTTTGTAAAGGAGAGTAAGGCAGTGGTGGTGCTATGGTTTGGTCGGAAACCATGCTGAGTACTGGAAAGGAGGTTGTTAGTAAGGAGGTAGTGTGAGACCTGAGAGTGTATGCATCTCTCTAGTATTTTGGAGAGTGGAGAGAGAATAGCTATGGGGCGGTAATTGGTTAGTTCTGCAGAGGGTCCGCCTTTGTGGAGGGGAATTATATGTGAGACTTTCCACAATGTGGGAACGTAACTTTCTGACAGAGATCGGTTAATCAAGATGGATACTGGGTAGGCCAGAGCATTAGCTACGATTTGTAGGTATTCACTTGGGAGGTTGTCTGCTGCTAATTTGGTGGGTTTAAGTTTAGTTAAGAGTTTTTTTATGTTGGAGGTAGGTACAGCAGAAAAAGAGAAGGCAGTGGGGAGATTACTAGTTGAAGGTGTGGGTTGGAGGGGAGGGGGGTTGTGTTGTTTAGCTAGTGATAGTATGGTTTGGGTGAAGTGTGTGTTGAATGAGGTAGCAATATCTTCTGAGGAGTGAGGGATGTTAGGAGGAGGGGTACTGACTTTACCTGGGTGGAGGATGGAGTTTATGGAGGACCAGAATTGTTTGGGGCTGTGTTGTGAGGAGTCTAGGGCAGCTGGTAGTATTGGAATTTGTCCTGTTTTATTAGCTTTTTGACTCTATTGCGTAGTTCTAGGAATTTCTGTCTAGCTGTGGGGTTTTGGTTTTGCCAGTGCTCCCAGGCTTTATCCCTGTTTTTCATTTCTGACTTAGTGGTTTTCTGTAGCCATGGGGAGGGTTGTGCTTTGGTTCTGGAAAATCTTATGGGGCATGGTAATTAAGGATGTTCAGGAAGGTAGTATTAAAAGATTCAACTCGTCATCTAGACTGAGGTGCTTTAGAGCATGCCAGTTACATTCTTTGAGGGATGAGATGAATGTGAGTGGGTTAAAGTTTATTTTTTACGTATTTGACGATAGATGACAGGTTTAGCTTGGTACAGGTATTTTTGAGTAGGAATGTTGGGGAGTGATCACTGAGGCTATCTGATAAGCAGCCTGTTATATATGACTGGGGGTTCTTACTGACTAGTATCCAATCCAGGGTAGAGTGCTTGCTGGAGTTTTTATTTATCCTTGTTGGTGACTGGACTAGTTGGGTGAAGCCATGAAGGTGTACATGATGGGTTGGATTGTTGCCAGAACAGGATTGCCAGTCAATATTGAAATCACCTAAGATGATAGTTTCTTGGGGAGATGGTGGGTAGACCAGCTGAGGAGGTTTTCTAGTGGAGGGATGTTTTGGCCAGGTGGGAAGTAGCATCCAATTATGTTGATGGTTTTGTTTCGGTTAATTTTGAGGTTGGTATATATTATTTCTTCATTGCCTATTTGTGGAGCTGATGATTTTAAGATCTGGATGTTTAGATGTTGTTTAAATATTACAGCTACACCACCTCCTTTTTTGTTTAGCCGGTCTACTCTTAGTATGCCGTAACCTGTAGGGAGTATTTGCTCACTGGTAATATGAGGTTTTAGCCAGGTTTCTGTCAGGATGACTATATCTGGGGAGTATAACTCTATGGTGGCATGGAGTTCATGGACTTTGTTGGATATACTTCTAATATTTAGGCTTAGTAGAAGGAAGTCACTTGGCTTTCTATTGGCTGTAATATGGGAGAAGTTGTGGTTTCTAGTCTGATTATGAGGATTGGGGTTGGAGATGGTAGGGCCAGGGTTGGGGTGGATGTCTCCACTTAGGGCTAGTTTTGATATGCATGAGATTATTAGTTTTCTCAGTTTTTGAATGTGTTTGTTTATAAGGGAAATTTTATGATTGTTCTCTGTGGGTAATAGGTATGGTGGGAGGGTTACTATGTTAAGTTGTAGGGATGCTTTACGTTTGAGTAATATAGTTGGTAGAATATGTGGGGGTGCATAGGGATGGTTCTTGAGCTGGTGGGAGGGAGCTGAGTATGGGTGAGACATGGGTGGTGGTGTGAGTAGTAGTACAGTGGTAGTGGTTGAGTGGGGAATGATGGAGCTTTGGTAGGATGTAAGATATGCAAGGAGAGTGCATGCAGTGAGCAAAGGAAAGGTATGCTTGTACATGTCAGTTGAGGAGGTGTGATAGTAGAGGGAATATGGAGGAGGTAGTATTGGGTTAGCTGTGGTTGGCTATTGGAAAGATGGGAGGGTTTGAGTGCAATAAAGGTGGGACCACTGGGGCGGGAGGGAATAGGGGCAGGGCGAGGAGGCGGGTAGAGACCCTGTTAGGTTCTTGTATGAGGGGCTGGAAACAATCACAAAGCAAGACAAGTATGTGTTAAGAACAATCACAATTGACCAAGGACTGCTCTGAAACTGTAAGTCTTGTCTTAATTTCTCAGGTGGAAAACCAGGATAACCTTGTATCAGTAGGCTACTGTGGTATAGTTTAAATAAACAAACACACAGTATTGATCAGTTATGGATACTATTTGCTAACAGAAGGGAATAAGAGAAAGTGGAAGATGTGTGTGGTGGTGGGGGGGGGGGGCTGCTTACAGACAAAGCACAGTGCTCTCCAGGGGAAAATGAAGATTGGCTCAAACAGTTAGACACATATTCAAAGTTAACTGTAGCTGTTTGCAGACAGTTCAGACCCAGACTGCACTTTTCTTATAGGAATGTTAAAGGTGGTACCACAGTTGAATACTTAAGAGTGGTGTTAGGTCTAGAAAAGAAGAGTACAGAGAGGAGTAAGCACTTTTGAGATGGTAAATATATATTATAAAGATTATAAAAAACACACTGAGCAAATAGCTACCACATGCAATGTCCTGAACCACTGCTAAGTATATGCTGATACTGAGCCAATTGGAAGAACATTAGAAAACAAAAACCAGACAGTTATGCAGCCACAGATAAAAATATAGCGAGCAGCAATCTGTCGTGGTTCTCTAATGTGATTCTATCCACCAGTAACAGCACAAACTTATAGAAATAATGTAGACACTAGTATGAGCTGTCTACACACAACACTATTACATGAATAACATTAGTGAACAAGGTGCAGCTATGCAAATAGACCATACATACTATTATACTAGTAACAACTTGGTGCATGCCATAGTAACATCAAAAATAAAGCATAAAATATATTAGATGTCTAACACAATTCAACATAAACATATACAGTTGTAAAATGTCTAATACAATTCAACATAAATAGGCATTTACAGTTGTTAAACACTTACTGGAGAGACACTGAGCCTTCATGGGGCCTGTAGCAGAGTGGATTGTAGTTTTACAAATGGTGCCTGCCACAGGTAATATTTATTAACTCTGGGATTGTCTTAAGGTAATAAACAGGGAATGGGAGGGGAGAACAAGGGTGTGAGCAGGCAGTTCTTTGTACTGCTGCTAATGAGCCAAAGCAAGACAAGTATGTGTTAAGAACAATCACAATTGACCAAGGACTGCTCTGAAACTATAAGTCTTGTCTTAATTTCTCAGGTGGAAAACCAGGATAACCTTGTATCAGTAGGCTACTGTGGTATAGTTTAAATAAACAAACACACAGTATTGATCAGTTATGGATACTATTTGCTAACAGAAGGGAATAAGAGAAAGTGGAAGATGTGTGTGGTGGTGGTGGTGGTGGTGGTGGGGGGCTGCTTACAGCCAAAGCACAGTGCTCTCCAGGGGAAAATGAAGATTGGCTCAAACAGTTAGACACATACTCAAAGTTAACTGTAGCTGTTTGCAGACAGTTCAGACCCGGACTGCACTTTTCTTATAGGAATGTTAAAGGTGGTACCGCAGTTGAATACTTAAGAGTGGTGTTAGGTTCAAAGTTAACTGTAACTGTTTGCAGACAGTTCAGACCCGGACTGCACTTTTCTTATAGGAATGTTAAATGTGGTACCGCAGTTGAATACTTAAGAGTGGTGTTAGGTTCAAAGTTAACTGTAGCTGTTTGCAGACAGTTCAGACCCGGACTGCACTTTTCTTATAGGAATGTTAAAGGTGGTACCGCAGTTGAATACTTAAGAGTGGTATTAGGTTCAAAGTTAACTGTAGCTGTTTGCAGACAGTTCAGACCCGGACTGCACTTTTCTTATAGGAATGTTAAAGGTGGTACCGCAGTTGAATACTTAAGAGTGGTGTTAGGTTCAAAGTTAACTGTAGCTGTTTGCAGACAGTCCACATTAATAATGTGGCACCAAGGTGTATTTTATTATTCTTCCCTATCCCTTCTGACCGCTGTCCTGTGTACCCCCCCCCCCCCCATCATTTTAGGAGGCTGCAAAACACCTCTGTGTCTATACATTTCTGTGTTTGTGCAGTGGACTTAGCAAAGACAAGCACATGTTCCTATTCATTGTGCTGCATGCTATGAACCTGCTTATGCTAGACATTGGCATTGCAGAGAATGGGGCCACTTGCCTCCCCTCAGGATGGGTGAGCTGTGTGATCACTCCCATCCTCCTCATCTCATTGTTTTCGTTGTTTGGCCTGCTAGACAAAGAAGGGTTACCTGAGTCATAGTCAAACCTTTACCAGACGATTAACAAATAATACACAGCAATACTCTGAATTCATTCATATAATGGCGTTAACCACACCAACTCTACAGATGTTGCTGATAAACCTGCAGATAAATCTATCGTCAACTTCACACCAAACACTTATTGAAATTCCACAGATTCCCCAAGTCTGTTCCTCTCCAAAGAATGTTATGGAACATGTCCTAACTGTACTCTCTAAAGCCAAAAATGCCACTTCTATGGCCTCCAATGATATGCCAGGTTGTCTGCTCAACACCTCTAAATCTGTTTTCCCAGAAACCCACTTAAAGCTGCTTCATGTGAGCATGACCACAGGGTATATTCGTGAGGTATGGAAAATGGCTATCTTTATGTCACTCTATAAGGGGAGGCTGCATCATAAATCCTTAGAAATATAGCCTAATTTGCAAAGCCACACAATGTATTTGACAATTTATGCTACAAAAATCTTACTGCTGTAGACTGGCAATGGTATGGTTTGCCAAAGGGGATCATATCAATTTAATTTAGTAAACTCTGAGAAAATCACTGAAGCTGTAGATACTGGCCATGCAGTTCAAACAACTTACCTGGATATGGCCAATGCCTTTGATGCTATTCCTCATGCTGGAAATGTAAATAAGCTTAAATAACTAAATCTAGTTCCTTATGTTGTAAATGGATAATGAATCCATGTAATTAATGTACCAAGTACCACTTCAGAAAGCAAAAAGGAATAATGGCATTCCTCAGACTTCAGTAGTGGGGCCACTTCTGTTTGGCATCTTATTCGTGGATCTCAAAACCACTAACCCACACATATGGCTAAGGAAATTTGCAGATGACTTCAAACTGGGTGCTGTCATTTACTCGGCATCTGATATACTGGGTTACTATAGCAAGGGCAGCTAACCCACACACATTCATGGTGTATTAGAAATGGACTTAAATTCAGAGAAGTGTAGCATTGTCACGTTTGTAAACAAATCAGTACACACACCACCCACTCCATTCAGATACTGTTGTTAGACTTTTCAGCAACTTTGTAGAAACAAGGGTAGTCAGGAAATCCTTCTGTCTAGTCCAATTAATAACTGACAATATTACATTTGGGACAAAATAAGTTACTATTCCCCTCTACTCTACTCTGATTAGACCAATTATAGAATATAATGGCCTTTTTAATATATGTATCTATCCATGCACATCAGGCAAATAAAAAGATCCCAGAAATTTCTAAAAATAGATCACCAGACTAAAGACAGTAAACTAGTAAGAGAGGCTTGATCTCTGTCTGTGTACTCTGTCTGCTGTAGACTCCTAGAGGTTGATTTATTTCTAGCATTCCATGTTTTTAAAGATTTAACTCTGCCTGATATCCTACACTCCTATAAAGCAAGTAGCTTCACAAAGGCAGACTAGAACCTCCATCCAGAAATAAGTACGATATGTTGGAGGGGGATGGAGATATTACTCACTGCTTCCCTGTCTTTGGAATAATCTTCTGTTGCATATAAAACAGAGTGATATCCTTACTTCCTTTAAATCAAACCTTGATGATTTGAGGGGTGCCCAAAAATTCATCATAGACCAAATTTGTTTGCCCTTCTGGAGGTAGGAGCTTCTCTGTGAAGGTGGGTGTTGGCATTGTGATTATGATCCGCAGACTGACGCTACCTTGTAAACTGTATGAATTTATGAATCTATAAAATCTCTCTCTACCATGGAGCCACCTAACAATGATAAATACAAGCTGAAAGCTTTGCCATAAGGGAAAACTATGAACTACACATAATAGCCAGTGTGCAGATTTCAAGCCCCACCTCCTGCAATAGCAGAGAGGACAGAGCTGCTTCGGTCATGTGCCATTGTGCTTCAGCAGTCTTCAGGAGTACAAGCTGCTCACCACTCTGATATACATAAACTGTGAGGCATGCCAATGTGAGTGCACATGAGATAACTTAGTCTGCTGTAGAATACTCTGCTGCACACATTATGGTATGTAATCATGAACCACTTCCACACCTGTGCTCATTTTGTGTCTCAGCCCACTGGACTGAATACCACTCTTTGTCAATCATTACAGAGGTATTAAGAGCATGCATGGGCATGCCATGAGGCACCAGAGACTACTTACATACACTTTGCAGTAAGCAGTGTTGTCTGTAAATAAGATCCACATGCATGGTTCTGCTGATGTTTTGGCACAATCTGCTTCAGTGCACTCTGGTAATCATTTCACACTGCAGAAGTCTGAACAGTGCCTGCAGGTAAACCCATGAGATACCTTAGATTACTGGAGTGTGTACGGTATATACATGGGATATGCACCCAGGATTGTAAGAATGATGTCCTGCAAGCTGCTCACCACTTCACATAACAGTAGGCTGAAAGGTGCCCACATATGTATCACTGAGGTGCCATTGGCTACTGAAGCATATGTTTTTGCACACACTATAACTTATAATCAAGCACTATATACAAAATGTGTTCATGTGGCATTGCAGCCTACCAGAGCCTACTTGTTCACAGACTAAGAGTACATTGGTTTGCAGTATTCACATGGGTATGCCAATGAAACTCCTTTGGTCAGCAGAGTACACATGGTTGCAAGCAAAGATGTATATAAGCTGACCTGCATTCTCAGCTGTGCCCACACAATACCTTGTCAAAGCATAATGTCTACTCATGCTCATGCTTGAACCAACCTTGCATATTAAAGTTGCTCAAGATAAATAATTAGGATATTTATCTTGAACACTGCAGCCATGTTCTTGCTGTCATTTCATAATATTGGCTATTATGCTGCCTGGCTTTCTAGTCTTTAATAGATATAGACCATGGACAGGACAGGTATGTGCACAACCATCACTCAAGTCATCCAAATGATATGGGGTTTCCCCTGTTATCCAGAAATGGCCAGGATCCTTATTGGTCAGATCTGAATATTTCCTTTTGCAATGCTCACCAGTCTGTGGAAGACCAGTTACCATTTTCTAGGGTGCAGAGTTCTTTGCCAAATTTCACTTCAGTTGCTCCTACTCAAAGAGTTGGGGTAGGTAATTGACACAACTGCATATAAACAACTTTGTTTTCATGTGTACCCACACTGGAGAATGAGGGGATGCCTTTTTAGTTGGAGCCATAATATAGGCTTTTGTTGCTTAGTAGCACTGCTCTTTACTGTGATTTGTCAAAATGCAATTCCACTCAGAGGACTGATGTGTAGGCAAATTAACATGTTTGAATTTCCCATAATAATTGTCATTGACTGTTGATGATGCTGGTCATAACTCATGATACATGGAGATACTTGCGACTGTGTTGATCAGCATTGTCCTTGTCAGTGCACCAAGCTAATGCACCATCTCCACCACCTTCTGCACATTGGTACATCCTTTGTTCATAATGTACTTCTCCAAGAATCAGTGTGCAAAAACAAAAAACAACACACATATATCTACATCTGTATCTGTTTATATCTATCTATATATATATATATATATATATATATATATATATATATATATATATATATCTACACACACACACACACACACACACACACACACGCACACACACGCACACACACATATATATATATATATATATATATATATATATATGGGGAAGAAATATGATCAAGTGCAGTTGCATACACAGTCAGTTGTACATATAGTTTGGTGAAGTTGCAGAGTATGACCAGCACCATTTACATTTCCTGTATGTGACAGAGTCCTGCCCATCTAATATGTGTGATGGGGTTAGTACATCTGCATAGTAGCAGGTCACATGTGACAACTCATAATGAGATCCAACAAACACATATACAAGCCATCACACACTGCCAGTGCAGGATGTGTGACACTGCAGGATATATCACTGACCCCCTAAAGTCATCTCTCGGATGCAGCAAAAAGGCATTCATATCTTAACAGACTGCAATTATATGTCTCCTAGTAGTTCTGAATCATCTACAGTGAATCGGCATTCTCCATACAGATATGACAGATGGGTGAGCCCCTGCAGGATAAAAATGGTGAGTGAAGTATACCATCATGCATGTATGTGCCCTATACACAGTCATAGTACAATATTCAATACTCCATACAGGCACCCACCTCTGTCCACAGTATGCACATGGCTATTAATCCTCAGAACTCCAAGCACACTGACCCTGTAAGCTACAGCACAATTCCTGTTTGTGCAGATGCCCTATTATCAGGTGCATGGGTCAAAAATGTTACATAACTGATCACATTGTGTATTCCTGTGGAAGGATGCTCATTTTCACCTCATTACATGGCAGTTATGCAATAAGATTTACCAATGCCAAACAAGCATGTGGAGGGTAGTTTGTAGATGTATAGAGAATGACTGTTAGGCATACACCTCTTTAGACTGAGCAGCATAACTACTCTATCGTATGTAACAGTCCTTCAAAGTAAACTAGACTGTGGTCCACTACTGTAATGCCTAGCAATACATTTATTTATTGTTATATGTATTTGTATCAGGTACTGTGGTGGTGGTGCTGTGGTAGCGTTGTCGCCTCATAGTAAGACATTGTCCTGTTCGATTCTCAGCTAGAGCGTCTTCTGTGTAGAAACATGCATGAATGGGCGTACCTTCGTTGAAGGTTGTGCATCAGAGCCAGCAACTCAGCATGTAAAAATCTACTGCCAATCATTAGCGGACTGGATTTCTGCTGTGGTGACCCCTAACCTGGAAAAGCCGAAAGACACAACAACATATGTATTTGTATCAGGTGTGTAATGGTGGGTACATACCATTTATTTATTTAATTTAAGTCTGTTAATCAGTATTATCTGTCTGATACAGATAATTTTTAGCAAAGGCCCAGGGAGAAAAGTTCCATTACACAGAACTGATTATATCTCAAAGTCAGTTTAGATTTGGATGAGCAGCTGACTGAGTGTGATGACAGTATACATAAAAGTTTAAAAAAAATTAAGAATATTAACAGTATTGAAAATAGGATGACTCTATCAATGGGAGTTGAAGTGAAGTGAAATACTGTCGAGGAAGTGGAAGTGAATGTGATTAAAAGGGAGTAAGTGGTGGGAGGAATTAATACATGAATTTAGTAGGAATTGGATTATCAGGAAGTAGGGAAAGACTGGTATGGGAATGTAAGAAGGAAGCAGTGGAACAGAGAAGGGGTAATGGGTGCAAATGAGAGGAGTAGGAGGAAGATGGGAGACAGAATGGAATATGGCAGGGTATAGTTAGTGGCAAAGGTGGTATACTAGGAAACAAATCAAGGATGTTGGCTAAAGCACATTATGACAGTATGTGAGTGGTATGTGGGTATGATTAATTATAAGAGAGATGTATTATGGAGGAATATCAAGTGGCTAAGTCATTTTTTAGAGTTTCAAGGAAACACATTAGTTAGTTTCTTTCCTGTGCTGGGACTGAATTCCATAGCTTAGTGACATGGACTTTGTATAGGGAGTCACCTTGATGATTATTTGATTTAGAAACTTGTATGATGTTTATTTTTTTTTTACTCAGAAAGTTTTTTTTTATTTTATTTTGATTATCAACCAACAATAATAAATACTTTTACAAGGTAGATTCATATTAACCATAGAATTAACTATATACATATTTACATATAGCCTGACATGTGAGAATAAATAATGACAATTTAAACAGATAATGAAATTTACTTAAGATTAATGTCTTTACGAGGCAGTTAGGTCCATTTGTAAAGTATCAATCAATGTCAAAACATTCCTCCAAGGATTATTAATTATTGGTTTTGGAAACAATCTTAATTCTTTGATTTTAATTTCCATTAAAGCTGTCTTCATCAATACGCTTAGAAATTCTTCTCTTCCAGGTGCTTTGGTAGATTTCCATTTCTTTGTTATACACTTTCTAGCTATAGCTAATATAGTCCATAGGATGTAAAGATTGGTTTTCTTTTGAGAGACATGCTCAGACACATTCAGTAAAATTAAAGCTTTGGTCAAGACAAAATTATCTGTATAGATTGCCTGCAAGAAATTATTACTATTTTCCCAAAAAGGTTTAATTTTTATGCAGTCATAAAATATATGAGACCAGTCAGCTTTATCACATTGTTGGCATCTCCAGCATACTCCATTGCAAGAGGTATTTAGTTTTGTGATTTTATCAGGAGTTAAGAAGGATCTATGTAGGAATTTCTAGGTAAATATTCTCCAATATTGAGAACTAGAGGTTAGTTTTACTGAAAGTAATATATTTGATTTTTCATCTGGGGTTACTTGAATCGAATATCCTCTAGTAATAAATTGCCAATATGTTATTTTGTGTATTAATTTGTAATTTGATATTAACTTATATAAATAAGAGGTTCCATTCCTCATATTTTCATTATTAAATATAATTTCAAACAATCTACTTATACATTTAGGAACAGTTGGGAATGAATTATGTATTATCCTACATAGATCCCTGGAGTATGTTAATATATTCTGAAACATTAACCATTCATGTGAGTTTAATTTATTAATTGTCATCATATATTGTATATCCAAAACTTTTTGATTTTTTATACAGTGGAACCAACAAATTAGTTTTTTTTTCTTTTCCCAGTGAATGAATATGTCCCTGTGTATTCTGTCTGGAAAAATTTTAGTAATGCTGAAGGGAATTAATGTTGGAAACCAGTATTTTCATTCCATGTTCATATTTATAAACTTTTTAAAATGATCATATATGTGATTTATTACATATGTCTTTGTTGGTTTAGTTATATTATATTGTATATATACAATGCATACCATAGAATGTTATTCTTATCTATAATAGTAGAATTTTTAGTAAGCTTGTTTTCATTTAATATAATAGTTGTATGTATTTTTTCCAGTTGGATGTATAACTGGGATTAATCCATTCAATCACAGTTTTAAGTAACAAAGCATTTATATTTGTTTCAATGTCTGGGAAATTTATTCTTCCCTGATCCCATTGTCTTATATGATGTGTATAAGATATTCTGTTTCTTTTTGGGTACCACAAGAATCTTAGTAATTATGATTTTATTTTCTTAAAATAAGATCTCTCAGGAATTAACAAACTAGCTTGTACTATATATAGGATTTTAGGAAGACAAAACATTTTAATCAGTTGAAGTCTGTCTTCAAACACTAAGAATAGATTATTATATTTATTCACTAGGGATTCTATTATTTCAATAATTCTTTTATAATTATTTTTTCCTTTATATCTTGTATATCATCAAATAAATCAATACCTAAGTATTTTATTGTTGTAGCTTGTGTCCCTATAATACTATTCTTGTCTATTTGTATGTCATCTTTTTATTTAGCAGAAGATATTTAAATTTTTGTTTGTTACAACAAAGTCCTGAAATCTTATGAAATTTCTCCAACAGAATATCTAGTTCATCTAAAATCTCTTTTGAGTTCAAAATAGTTAAAAGTAGCATGATCTTAGAGTTATAATGGTCAAATTTATTTATTCCTTTTATCTTTGAATTGTTTCATACTAATATAGCCAATAGTTTGATAGCCAATGCAAATAAGATGGGTGACATTGGGCATCCCTGTTTAGTACCTCTCGTAACCTGTATGGGTTCTGAAGTAAAGGGTCCTAATTTAACATAAGCTAAAATATTTTCATAAACTTTTTTAATAAATGTAATAAAGGGAAGAGGGAATGCATAAGCTTCTAAAATTTTAATTAGATAGTTCCAATTTAAGGAGATAAATGCTTTTTCAATATCAAGTCCTATTATCAAGGCTTCTATATTGTCTTTATTTAAATAATCTATTAAAGTCAATATTTTTTTGATGTTGTCATGTATGTGTCTATGCTGAATAAATCCAGTTTGATCATCATTAATGATTTCTTTTAATTGATTTTTTATTCTATTTACCAGGATGGTCATAAAAATTTTATAATCATTATTTAATAATGAAATTGGCCTATATGAGCTGCATAGGCTGGCATCCATGTTTTCTTTTAAAATGGGTATAATTAAAGAGTATTTCCATGAAGGGGGAATAATTGCATGGGTTTGAATTTCAACTGCTTTATGTAACAAGGTGATTATATTCTTCGAAATAACTTATACATTTCTGAGATTAATCCATCCATTCCAGGAGATCTACCAGATTTACTATCTTTGATTTTATCCATGACCTCTTTATGTGTAATAGGTTTTTGTAAGTTTCTTTGTAAACTATCAGGCATTGATTTAATATTAGAGGTCATATCTCCTGAAATGGATTGATCTGTTGTATTATTTTTATCTTTATAATGTTTACTGTAATGACATTTGAAAGCATCACATATATCTCCTATTTCTGAGACCTTCTTATGTTTTTCTTCGTGTAGAATATTAGCAATAGTATTAGATTTAGACTACATTTTGACTTTAACAGACAAGTTATGTAAATGTCTTGGAGAAGTATGTTTTAATCTTTCTATAGCTAAATTAGTTTTATGATTTAATATATTGTTGTATCTTTTATTTAGCTCTTCTATTTCCTTCTTATGCTCATTTAAATTAATGTGATTTTTTTTATTTATATAATGTAAGTTTCCTTTGTATTTCCTGTAGTTCAGATTCCCATTCTTTTAGTTTATTTTTATACCAACCAATTACTCTCCCATAAATATAAGCTTTTAATGAATCCCAGACCATTACTATGTTGACTTCTGCATTGTAGTTTATATCTAAATATATATTAAGTTCATTCACTAACCATTGTTTAAATTCTTTGATTTTTGCAATGTACAAGGGTATTCTAGTTAGGAATGGTAGTGGTTTAAAATCTGCTTGATCTGTTGTATTATTTTTATCTTTATAATGTTTACTGTAATGACATTTGAAAGCATCACGTATATCTCCTATTTCTGAGACCTTCTTATGTTTTTCTTCGTGTAGAATATTAGCAATAGTATTAGATTTAGACTGCATTTTGACTTTAACAGACAAGTTATGTAAATGTCTTGGAGAAGTATGTTTTAATCTTTCTATAGCTAAATTAGTTTTATGATAATATATTGTTGTATCTTTTATTTAGCTCTTCTATTTCCTTCTTATGCTCATTTAAATTAATGTGATTTTTTTTTGATTTATATAATGTAAGTTTCCTTTGTATTTCCTGTAGTTCAGATTCCCATTCTTTTAGTTTATTTTTATACCAACCAATTACTCTCCCATAAATATAAGCTTTTAATGAATCCCAGGCCATTACTATGTTGACTTCTGCATTGTAGTTTATATCTAAATAGATATTAAGTTCATTCACTAACCATTGTTTAAATTCTTTGATTTTTGCAATGTACAAGGGTATTCTAGTTAGGAATGATAGTGGTTTAAAATCTACTTGTAATTTTAGAACTAGTGAATTGTGATCTGATAGAGGGCATGGGATTATTGAGAAAGAAGTAATCTTTGATTGGAGATTTTGTGATATAAACATTTTATCTATTCTAGTTTGAGTGCCATACCTAAAATCTTAATGAGAGAATAACAGGGAAGTATATCAATAACATTAAAGGTATCTATCGATTTTAGTGACTGAGTCCATCTTTTTAATATTTTTGCAGTAGCTGATAAACGTGGAGATTTTTTATTAGTAGTTTCAGAAGAATCAGTTATACAATTAAAATCCCCTCCTATTATTAGATTATCTCTAGAAATATTTATGATTTGATCTAAATGTTTTTTAACTGTTCCTATCCCAATACCAGGAAACCAGTATAAGTTAGCTAACGTCCATAACCTATTATTCTATTTAATTATGACTACAGCTATAAGCCCATCTTCATCTACATATTTATATATTATTTCAGGGTTTAGGTAATTGTTTCTCCATAAGATTGTTACCCCCCTTTTCTTAGATTTAAATTTGGAGCATACTAAGGTTCTATAATCACTTGGATTCCAACTAAAATTATCATTGATTTTGAAATGGGTTTCCTGTAAGAAGATTAATTGGGGTCTATTTATCTTCGGATATCTTAATAAATTAGATATTTTATTTGGGCTATTTAAACCATTTATATTTAAAGATAATAACAAGATATCCATGTCAAGTTATTTTAAGAAAGTATTTAGGATGTCAGTATATTTACTGAATTCAATTCCTCTGCAAAGAATAAAAAAATACTAATTTGTAAATTTCCATATATCTCAGTGTAAGATATTAACTTTAACATAATTGCTGGAAGTATGCCAGGCTTGATAAAACTAATTAATAATTTAATTTCTAAAAAATATTAACATTAAACTATTTTGTACATTAAGTCTTGCCCACCATGAATGTAATGCATTCCTAGTTCATCAGATTGAAACATCTCTCTAACTTCCTTTTTTCATTTACTAGAGCTCCATATATACATTCCTATATAGAAAGGAATCAATTAAAAAAATTTATGCATATTGTCATTCAGCAACAGAAGTACTTGCTTATCTATATCAGTATACATTAATGTATCATTACTAATTAATCAGATAAACACAAACACAACATAACTATCTGTAATAAAGATCAGTTATTCCCCTGAATTTGTTCATAACTTGTATTTCATATATATATATATATATATATATATATATATATATATATATATATATATATATATATATATATATATATATATATATATATATATATCTCCTTATAATAGAATTTCATTAAATTCACTAGTTATTTAAAACTTTGTCAGACTAGCTTGAAACATATAATAGCTATTTCTGAAGATTACATATTCTAAATCCAACATATAAACAATTGTATAAATTTCTTTCCTGTTAAAGGAACTGATCAATTAATCTATATTAGATGTTTAAATTTTGCTCTTATTATAACATCTGTTATGAAAGTTGTGTATACAATTACCTAGAGTGGATATATCAATATATTCACATATTAATATAACAGAACATTATAGTATTTGTCAATTTGTTTATCTGATTACTGTGTTGAACTCTGTATCAGAGAAATGAATACACATTTACAACAAATACACTGTATTATATTATCAGATTTAAGTAGACATTCTGGTTATTAGTGAATCTGCACTTGCAGGAAATATATAGTGTATATTAAGTTTCCGAGATATATAGCACCAAAGCGACATCATGTTTTCTAGTTTAGGAGACAACATAATCGGCATTATGAATCTTCATCTTTACATATCTAAAATCTTTTAGCTTCTATAATCAGAAACATGAGCTTTTGTTTCCATAAATATTAAAGAAAAATATTATTCCTAGTCATCTCCTGAAGGTGGCACTAGCTTGACTTTATATTTACATACTAAAAGAGTATAGTTCTTACAATTGGTGCTCACATAGTTAATTGTACAGTCAAATCACCATTATACAACTAATGGAAAGTGATATTTCTTGCTAAACCAGATCTTTAATCATGACATTATCAATTCCTCTTTGATCTTCTCATGAATCGAGGCTCCAATGTCATTCTTCACAACCATTCTCCGAATGATAACTGTATAGTACTTACCCAGTATTAACTATCTACCATCAATAACATCCCCAAAATATTTTCATTACTAAGCAACTGAAATGCAGCATCCATAATGCCAGCTTGTAACAACAATCCTTTGTTTAAATAGTTCTCAATCTAATATAACACTAAAGGGCTGTACTTAAATCTCATAATCACAAATTTTCAGCTCTGCAGCTGACAACACTGTAGTACAAAGTGTACTACCATGGAGCATAGCATATTAAATATCATTATCTTGTCAGTCTGCTTTATGGTGAGTTTCTAATATTGTGCAGTTATATTATTCACATTTCTCCAAGTCATTTGTCTTTTAACAATCATAAACCACAATTATACAAAGCTACTTTTTGTAGTTTATGTCTACGAAAATGTTTTGAATTATCCTGGCAAGACCTCTCCTGAATTCATAATGTAGCGATGTTCAGAGATACCTTATAAGTAGCTAACTCTCAAAAATAACAAAGCTTGACAGGCTCCTCAGCAGTGCTTCAATCTCAGCATAATATCAGGCAATACAATATACCTACTAATTGAGCATGACTAATTTTTACAATAAAACCTACTGCCTGTCTACTACAAAGAATAAAAAGGGGTTTCTTTTAATATGATTTCACTCATTATCATAAAAGTTAACTGTCATCTACCATCCAATTCAGAGTTGCCATTCTGTCATATTGTGAGCTCAGGTCGCGTAAGAGAAGCATAGATAAAAACTCAAATAATTATCTTACAATTTTAGACAAATTCTTTTATATATCAGAGTCTTATGCTTCCCTAGTATACTGTATATATGGATTAGTTAATATTTTACTTTATTAAATGTTTCAGACAAACATATTATTTTCATATTTTCAGATATTATTTGAAATCATGAAAGTTGTTCATCTCACTTATGTTATAATATATGATCATGATTCTTTAAAGAGTGCACTTATTAGTAACCAATCACATCAACTCTTGAATGTAACCATGACTACAGTAAATATTCATCAGCTCAGTTACATAGTTCACTGAATACATAGCTCGTGAGAACTAGAGATTTTAAAATCTTTTCCTTAACTTATCGTGAGCTGATTTCCCTGCTCAAACTTTTAATGGTAAGAAAAGCTAACTCTTATTTTAATAAACCACATAAGCCCCATCTGAGAGCCTCAACCCAAATCAGTGCACACACCAACATCTCATCCATGCATCTGGAACCATCATACTCAAGCATTTCCATCCATCGAACAACAAATCTATACAACAAGCCTCCAAATCACTCCTTATTCACTACACCAAATATATACATCCCGTTGTTTCACAGCTGTGCCCTTTCATTCATGAAACATTCCTCCACAAGTGCTCAACAAACCACAGTTCAAAGCATTCTATTGAATATATTTTGCTACAAATCAGTCCCTTTTTAGCATTATATCATCTATGGGACTTCATCTACATCTCTCAACACAATCCGGAAACCTGAAGCCCCATATAAGCCCATTTGTCTAAATTCACCGGGGAACTGTCATTCGTGAACACAATTAAATAAGCATGTTTGTAATTCCAATATTATGTAACGAGGTGTGAGAGCGACCTTCCTTCCATATCTCACATCTCTCAAAACTCCACTCAAGCCATGCAGTGTCTCACCCTCTCTAGACTAGCAAAACAATAGTTTTCACAGCACTGTTTGCATTTTCTTCAAGGCAAAATAATTCTAAAGTAATCAGACATTCACCAATAGCCATAACCAAAGTACACCTTTAAATTCACGCATCACCACAATGCTTACAAAGGAAATTTCAGCCACCATTTAGGTCAATTCAAAGCTGAGGAGACATCAACTATTTATTATTATCAGTCAAATTATATGTACTAAGTAAATAAATAGGTATAAATCAACAAGTTAATAACCATATAGACATGTCATAGTGTTCTCAATTGAAGCAATATCAGCCCCAAACTCGACTTTAGGATACACCTATAGCTAAAACTTATTTATAGACAGACAGAAAAATAACCCACATATTAGATCAGTAAGCAAACAACTACTTGTAGAGAAATATTACAGAATATATGTCAAAATGAAAGGGAATACAAGTTAGAATTGATAGTTTTAGATAGAAAATAACTTAGAATTATAAATTAGTATGAGGTAATATAAGAACATACCTTTGTCCTTTTTTCTCAAGTATAATTTATATGTATGGTATTACATTTTATAAAACAGATTAAGTCCATTTAAACACATTAAGTCCATTTAAAGAGTTTTTAGTTGTTAGGATTCAGTTGATACTTTGAGAGATTTCACAACAGTAGGTAATTTAGTTTCAGTTTTCTGTTTCTTCTTTTTAACATTGGTCCAACTATTTTTATCAGTGGATCTCTTCAGGGACTGTGATGACCATTCCATTTCTTCTGGGATGGTTATGATGTTATTATTTTTGATAAAATGAAAGGCTTCTTCTAGTGTGTTGAAGTTTCTCATTTCACTTTGATGCTGTATCCTTATCTTTTCAGGAAAGGCTATTTGGGCTTTAATATTACTTTGTTTTAGAACTTTTATTAGGGGCCATATTTTTTTCCTCTGTTGCAGTACTTTAGTGGAGTAGTCATTATCAAATCTTATGAGATGTTGATTGTACTTTATAGGACTTTTTCTCCATGCTGTTTTTAACTCCAGTTCTATGTCAATGAAAGATAAAATGTTATTATGATTGATCTTGTAGGCACAGATGTAGAAGAAGAGGATGATGCTGATATTTTATTTCCTAAAGCACGGTGTGCCCTTTCTATGCCATATGAAAAGCCTTCTTTAAGATTTAGAACCTCTGAAGAAATCATGTCTTTTCCTTCTGTATTCTCAGGTAGCCCAAATATTCTGATATTTGATCTTCTCTCTCTATTCTCTAATTCATCTACTTTGTTAGAGAGCCATGTGTTTTGTTTCAGTAGAAAGTCTGTTTGTGTCTGCTCCTCCTTAAGTCTGCTATCAAGATCAGATAAAGAGAATTCAATGGTTGTTATTTTTGACTGGTGCTGTTGAAGCATTTCTTTAAATACTTCTGTTTGTTTCTGTGAATTCTCTTTTGGATTTTGTAGATTAGTCTTGAAGTCATCCATTTTCATAGATAGTTCTTGTAGTGTGGTAGTCACCATTTGCAGTTCCTTTTTTAGTGTCAGTTCAGCGTGAGAGTTCTTCTGGTTACTCATCTCTTCATAGGTTCATAGGTTAGTACTAAGCTAACTGCCCTTGCGAGCCATTTTAAGCTTAGCCAATTACCTCTTGTGAGACTCAAACCCTGCATCTTGTGTTTGTAAGGCAAACCCTTAACCATTAGGTCACCCTCCCACCTCATTTGCTGTGTAAAAATTCCTTAGTATTTTGACAGGAAATTTTTTGTAAAAAATTCACCAAATTTTGTAATTAGTTATTTTAAACTATTTACTAAATATTTATAATGGTTTTGTTAGAAAAAAAAAATTGTGAAATTTCCTGAATTTGATACTGATTTATGGAGCTCAGAAATTTGCTGCCTTCAGATAGCCATTCAGACTCTGCCCTTTGTATGATGTTTAGAGTTTATGATCTGAAGTTTTTAGATGGAATGTACCTTTCTATTAATGTTATTACAGGCATGCATATATTTAATTACAAAGTATTTTTTGTACACTGGTGAACTGTGTAAATGTCAGAAAATATAATTAATTCTAGCAATTTACATTTTTGAAAGGCTTCATATGGATAAGTTTTATTAGGGATATTTACAGCAAATTTTACTACTTTGTTATATATTTTAAGTTTTTGTTGGTAGGTTTTGTGAAAATTAGAATGGATGATGAATATAGGAGACTTGGTTAGAGTATGGCTTAAACTGTGTTAATCTGAGCTGCTGTGGTTAAGTAGTGTTTTGATCTATGGAGCATATCAAATATTTTATGAGTTTTTGAGGTGACATAATCCATATTTTTATTAAAGTGCAGTTTGTTGTGAAAAAGTATACCAAGAAGCTTTGCATTGCTAACTTGCTCAATTAGTATATATTTTTAAGATAGCAGAGATGTTCGCTACTCTCGATAGTAGTAGTTTGGTTTTGTAGGTATCAAGTAGAAATTGTGAGCCTGTGATATTCTATGTAATAGAATTTCTGTTGATTTATGTGCTGTGGCTGTTTAAGAGAGTTTGCTGAACAAACAATGGCTATTTATTTTCCTAATGGATTAAAGTATAAGTAAGAATTCTAGTATGGCTACCATTGATAAAGATACTGAAAAATATAGACTCGAGTATTAATCCTTGTGAAACTCCAGTGTCAGTGGGTAGAAATTCTGAGATAGCTTGTGAACATCCGACAGCTTGAAACTGAATGACAGGGTAACATTTTAACTATGTTAAAGTGATTTTCCAATGTTAGAATATACATTGTGGTATTTGATGAGTAAAGTGCCAAGATGCATTTTTATATTTGCCAAATGTTATGCATTTGGGTATGTTTTAATAAAAAGGTTTGCAAACTTTTAATTAAACTGCAGTCCAGATAAATTTAGCATTTACTACTGCGGTGTTACCTTGGGGTAATGTGTGTTATATCTATGGACTTTAATGGGACACCTTTTATTATAAATGGCTATATAGAAGCTGCTGTACATACATGAAAGTAACCCAAAACAAACTCTAAAAACAAACCACACTATAGGTTCATAGGTTCATACTAGGCTATCTGCCCAAGGGCATTTATAAGCCTAGCCCATAGTTATTTGGCTTTCGCCACCCCTTTAGTTTGAATAAAACTATGCCTATTATTTTGCTGTGCCTCTGTCAAGCAGTGACACTGAAGTAATCCCTGGGGTATATCTGCGATCCCCCATCCATTGGTCAAGATTCCTCTTGAACAAGGCCAGCGAGGTGCTCTGCCTCACATGTACCGGGATTTTGTTCCACAGCATAGGGAGTCTCTGGGTGATGAATCTGTCCCTCCAGCATGTTCTATTAATAACCGTGTCAAGGTTTAAGTCTCCCGCCCTTGTGGTTCTGAGGGATCTAGATTTTTTGAGGTGAAGCATATTCATCAAATCAGGGTTTGACATGGCCTTATATGTCAGGCACAGGTCAACTCTGAGCAAGCGGTATGAGACTGAATAGAGCTGGAGTTCTTTCAGTTGGGCAGCATAAGACATATTTTTGAGACCCTTTATCCTTTTGGTGAGGAACTTTTGGGGCCTTTCCAGCTGCTGCAGGTGTCTGGTCAGATACATTCCGAATGGGGCATTGTACTCAATCATAGGTCTAATGAGTGATGAGTACAGGGGGGCGATGATCTCCCTTGATATACATGTGAATCCCTTCATGATCAGGTGGGCAATGTAGAAGGTTTTCCTAACTACTTTAGCAACATGAGTGTCAAACGAAAGGCTACTGTCAACCTGGGTCCCCAGATCCCTGATGACTTCTTCTGTGCTCAGTGGATTGCCACCTATATGGTAGCTAGGGGTAACCTTGTTTTTCCCGAAGGGTATGACTATGCATTTCTTGGCATTTAACTTTAGGCCATGGCTCTGGCACCAGTTATCCATTTCTGTGAGGCCCTTCTGAAGGATATCTGTGTCAGATGTGTTTTCGACTATGGCGCCCAGTTTGCAGTCATCTGCAAACTTTGTCAGCCATAACCCTCCTGTGTTTGCTTGTACTTCAGAAAAGTAGATGCCGAACAAGAGTGGACCCAGGAATCCAAACCTTAAAAGGGCATATAACAAAAGGAAAAAAGTCATGGCTAAAATCAGGAACAGCAGCTCCCATAATGATAGTAGCTCTTTAATTAAACTATAAAGGAAACTAAGAGGGCTAATTAAGTCCAACAAGGCCAATTACAAGCTCAAGATAGCCTCACAGACTAAAGACAACCACAAGGCCTTCAACAACTATGTCCAAAACCTCAGAGGCAGCACACATCAGTCTTGCGAATTGGTGTTCAGTGGTACCACCTTCACTGAGCAGATCGACATAGCAAATTTGCTGGCTGATATATTCAGCTCAAACCTTGCCACCCCCATGAAATACTCACTAGCATAACCCCCAACTGACAGGAGGCAGGTCCTGGTGGTGGTCGCTAAGGCCAAAAATACAGCATCAGTGGGCCCCAGCAATATCCCAGGATACCTCCTAACTAGCTTGAAACATGACCTATCAGGACCACATGAGTCACTTGTCAACTACAGCATCAAACCAAACATTGTACCATGAAAATGGGGAACTGCAATGGTTATCCCACTTCACAAGGGTGGACCATCAACTGATCCTGGAAACTACAGACCTATTAGTCTGATTAGTTGAATATGCAAAGCCATGGAACAAATTATCATGGAAATGATCAACAAAGACATAGGCAACATTCAAACATTGGACCTGACCCAGTTTGGCCTTGTGAAGGAAAGGTTATGTCTACTAAACCTGGTGGGCTTCTTTGGGAAGGCCACCAAAGCAATGGATGAGGGAAAAACATTTCATACCACCTACCTGGCCCTGGCTAAGGCATTCAGTACAATATTCACTAAGGTATAGGTGACAAACTCACTGAACTGGGCATGAACTGGATTGCCACCTGGCTCACAGACAGGACCCACAGCACACAGTAAGGATTTGTGCTACAACCTCCATTAAGAGATTGGTCACCAGCAGGGTACCTTGGGGCTATGTATTGGGACCGCTCCTATTTGGCATCTACTGGGAGGTAAAGGCAAATGTTAAGGGCCTTTGGCTGACTAACTTAACAGATGACTGAAAACTGGGAGCTATCATAGATTCTCCATGACACAAACATATTACAAAAGAATCTAACACAGACAAATGTCTGGTGCAAAAATTATATACTCAATGCCAAGAAATACATTATGGTGCCTTTAGGAAAACTGCCATCAATAAAGACACCACTAAGAGTTGACTCAGCAGTCAGAGATATGGGAACATCTATAGACAGTAATCTGACCTTTGATCAGCAGGTGGCCAAGGTAGTAAAAAAAAAAAAAAAAAAAATTCATTGTATGTCGCCCAACTTATAGATAAGGGCATGGCATCCCATACCTCTCAATCTCTTAGTGCAAAAAATAAGGACAAAGCCTGACAGAATGAGGGGACAAAGGCCAAAATATGGACAGAAAATTTCTATAGAAACAGGATTTGTTTTAGTATGTATTTTTTCTGAAGGTTATAAAGTCTGAAACAGACATGTATATCATTATTTTGTGACTTTAGTCCTCAGATCATCCCAGTGATTTGCCAGAAAATCACAAATTTTAAGAGGAACAGATCAAAAATATGAGGCAAAAATCGAGACATTCTGCAAAAATCTGTACAGCTGAGAAGTATGCAGCCAGGTCCAATGAAGTCATAGTGGCACTTTATTCAGCCCTTATCAGACCCATCATTGAGCATAATATCTACTTTGTCATGTACCTGACCAGACATATACCAACAGTTGGAATGCCCACAAAGGTTCCTTAGAAGGGGAATCCAGGATATAAGCACATTGTCCTATATGGCTTGCCTTAAAGCCCTATTTCTATACTCTGTCAACTACTGGCTACTGAGAGGCGATTTATGCATGGCATGAAAGGCATTCTTGGATCCAGCTCTGATGGACCTTTTGCACATCTGCAGTTTTGCTTGTGACATAAATAAGGCATGTTGGCAAGACAGATATGTGTCTCAGAGGATCCCTATGTACTGGCACAGGCTCTCCATTCATGTGAAGCAGAGTACATCCCTAACCCCATTTAAGCATAACCTTGACCAATGGATGGGAAATCAAAATTCACCCTGGGTCTGGACCCCATGTCTCCGATAAACAATTGCAGACAATAATGCCCAAACTAACATACCCTCCACATAACCTTTAGAAACTTCCTAACATACCCCTCCTAATAAATGCCCACTATACATAGGTTACATTGCATGGCTAGGCTTATACAGACCTTGGTGGCCATTAGCCTAGTATATACCTATGAGCCCTTGCTCGTGAGTGGTGACGCACCCATTAAAGTCAGTGAATGCCTAAAATGGCCCACAAGGGCAGCTAGCTTAGTACTTACTTATGAACCCATAAGGGAGTTGGCATAATGGTTAAGATGTTTGTTTTAAAGACACAAGGTACAGGGTCTGATTCTTATCTTTGAATTGGAAAATTTGACTAGGCTTAAAATAGCTCCCAAGGACAGATAGCGTAGTACTACCCTATGAAACTATGAGCAGTAGTCGGGGAACAAGTGCTTTTTGGAGTGATTAATATTATTTAAGAAGTACAGTGCTGCAGTTTCAGTGCTGTCGCTTGGCCAAAACCATACTGGGTGTGTGATAATAAGTTATCTGAGGTGGTGTAATAGTTGCTTTTGAACACATTTTTCAAGTATTTATGAGAGAGGTGATAAAATGGTTATGGATCTATAGATAGAGAGGCTGTGTTGATTTACTCATATATGACTAGGTATTATGTAAGATTTTTTTCCAGAGGTTAAGGACATTTAATTATTATGGTAACTGGGTATGCAACAACACCTTAATCAGTTTGGATATGTTCTGAAGGAAGGAGACTGAGGACAAGAGGAGGGTTTATTTTTGTATGGTAAGTTTTTGATGGCTGAAACATTAATAGGCTGGAATTGAAATGAGTCATGAGTGGATCAGTAGGAACACATCCAAATTGCTTGATATTATTGATGCAACTTGCTGAGTTGAAAAAGTGTATGTTGAAGGTAATTTTAATGTCTGTGTTTCATGTATGAACGGGCTTGCTGTAGCTTTTTATCCTGCCTTTAGAAGTTTAATAATAATATGCACCTAGTAGTGTTTAGGATTGTGTTTATGATCATTTAATAATTGTTTAAAATAGGATTATTTAGCTGTTGTAGCAGTGTGCTTGACTTTATTTCTGACTGTATTATAGGCCTGGCTACATTGTAACATTTAAGACACTTTCCGTTGTTCCCAAACCTTGTCCATATTTGTCATAAGCTGTTTGATATGAGAATAAGATCTTCCTCGGTGATGCACGCTGACTGAGGTTTTCCTGTTGACTTAGAAGGCCAATGTCTTATCCATTAGACCACTGGGGCTTGAGAGGCACCAGCAATACTGATGCCCAGGGTAGACAGTGGATACCAGTAGTGGCAGATGTAAATGTTATTGGAGACCGTGGTTGGTTAATGTCTGAGTGCCGTAAGTGCGTCACTAACCTATATGACAAAACATGGAAAAAAATCAAAAAAACTTAAGCTGCTAGAGCAGAGTGGAAGGCCAATGACATTGCTTAACATTTTTTTATATAAAAGGTAGACCTATCTAACAAATCTGCTGAACTTTGAAAGGGTAACGCAAGTGGTTGAAAACAGTCACACCATCCACATGGCTTACCTTGATCTGGCCAAGGCATCTGACACCATCCCCCATGCTAGCAAAGTTAATAAACTAAATGCATTACAAATAGATCCCTATGTGGTAAGATGGATAACCAATCAGTTAAAAGACAGAACCCACACTGTGCGGGTGGCAGGGGTTGGGTAGAGAGTATGAATTTAACCATTGTAACATTTGGTAGATGACCTTTTCCTTCAGCATATGACAGAGATAATACCCCTTCAAAATGAAAATGTAGTTTCCATTGTTCGCCTTGCAACAACAGTAGTCAGGATATCCTCCTTAGCAAGGCTAATGGTCAAATGAATATACAGATATTAAGAGGTCAGTTTCCCTTTATTTTCGGCATTGATCAGGTCACTTAGACATATCAAACAATTGGAAAGGCTTCAGAGGTTCCTAACTAAAATGATCACATATTTAAAAAATCCTAAGCTACCAGAAAAGACTAGAAGCACTGTCCTTTTTCTCCATATCATATAAACTTCTCAGGGGAGACATATGTTTTGCCTTTCATGCAATCAGGGACCCAGTGGTCCTGGATCTCCTGTACCGTTACAAGTCAAGCAGTCCCACAAATACCAGAACCAGGGATCTAAATCTTATTTAGCAGATTAATAAAACAAAGTGGAGAGAGATTCATTTCTCAGCATCTCCCCACCTCTAGAATAGATTTTCTCTGCAGATCAAGCAGTGTGATACACTAAATGGGACCTGGATAATGGATGGTTATTTATAAATTCACCCCAGATTTGATGGGTTTAACCCTCTTTAAAAGGTTTGGTACAGTCTAAGGTGGGTAACGGCAAGGCACAATGGTCTCAAGACTCAGTTGCCTTGAATTTTCCTTTGATTCCTATGATTCCTATAATTAGCCAGATTCACTTTAAATCAGATAAAGAGATCCATATGGTCCTACCACCAGAGGTATCAGTCCAGAGCACTGAAGGGAGTCATAATATCTCAACATTTCCACCTGCAAGAATGTGAATTTTCATTGTTCTTTAGATATTGGAATGCTGTGTATATATTTTAGGTGACTGTATAAACTACATGGCAGATTAACAAGATGAGCATGGCAGGATACAGCATACACAGAAGCAGCATTCTTTAGCTGACACTGCTGAGTTTAGCCTTTGCACTTTCGTGTAAGAAATGGCAGAAGGTGAGTAGGAGCACCAGTGTAGGGACTAGACCACTACTCTATGCATGTATGTATGTGTAATGCATTAATCCACAGGTGAGGATTCTACAGCCAGTGCTTGGGCTTCACCACAGATAATTGTAGTGGTACATGGAGAAGCTGCAAATATTTATGAAGAAGGTGTCAAGTGAACTGCTGCATTTCTTGTGAGGATTCTGCGATGACAGATGTAACTAAAATGTGGATAAAACTCCATCACAAATACGCTTTCAGTCAGGGATATGTGGATACAAATTACATCCCTGCATGGCCAAACAAGGAACTGATAAAGAACATTATTTGTTGATGTTTGTGGTGTCCCAGCAGGCTACTGAAAAGTGTACTTTACTAGTTTGTTGATCACTGCTTTAAATTTGTCTGCAGTAATACTGCATTTGCATGTTTGGTGTACATATCTGTTTCATTACATGTGATGCACAGCCTCTTACTTATCCAGACTTCCCTCCTGTACCTGTAATGTTGTGTCTGTGCAATCAGTGTGCTCTCTTATTGACGGATGGAACACTGGCCTTGTCCATCACCATTGATGGGGTGCACATGGTAGGGGTTGAATGGCTAATGCCATCATTTACTGTATATGATTATGAAGGGACTTTAATTCCTTTTAGTGTTTTTTCACTGAGGGTAATAGTACTGTGGCTTGGTTCACTTGTTATGTATCTTTGTCTGGTGGTATCTCACATGCATGGACAGAACAGTACTAAATTAATTTGCTTGGCATGACTGCAACTGTTTTTACACCTGTGAGCTGGGCTGCTCCAATTCTCCTTTGCAGCTCTCTGAAGTGCTTGAACACTTGCACCAGCTTTTTCTGTATTGTGGATCATGTCTCTGAATTCTGACACACAGCTCTGTAATCAAGCATATTTCCTGACTGCATATGTGGAATTATATGTGATCACAACATTTTAACAGTTAGCCAGCAGCATCTGATAACCCTCATTTTCAATAATTTCACCTTTTACTTTTCTATGAGAGACACTGCTAAATCATCACCACTAACTAGAAAATCATTGTTTTTGGCACACACAATTTGTGCAACTGCATTACTCCACAGTACCTCTGCAATGCATTGTATTTCTGCTAAGTTAATAGACCAGTGCTGTATCTTCATGCAAATGAAAAAAATGTAGCCACCACCTCTGTTCTAAATATATTATTTTTGTTTTGATAAATCTGTTTTTTTCTGAGCAGGGATTTTAGCTACATATGGCTTAATGGAAAGCAAAGACAATAGCTAGAATTATGAAAAACTAGTGGTTGTATGGAAATTAAAAGAGAAAAGTGACTTGCTTGCAGAAAACTTATTTATTAACCAGTACACAGCATCAAATCACCTAGACCTTTTTCAGACTCAGACCAGGAGCAGTGTCTGGTTAAGTGACCTGTTCAGGGTCACGCAACTACGAAAACTGAGGGAGAGAGAATCTAACTCAGGACTATAAGCAACAACTCCTTAGCTTACAGGTTAATCTTCGGAGCTAACTGTAAGTAAGAAGGAAGGAATATTCAGAGCAACAATGAGATGTTGCTGTCAAGTGGGAAGAAAACAGTCATGTGTGCCATGGAAAACTGAAATAAATAAAAACTTTCATTTTAATTTTGATGTGCTTACAAAGAATGTTTCAAGGACAATTACTACTTTTCTTAGTAGTCTTAAGTAATGATGAAGGGGGTCACTGTCAATAAATGTACCAAACCTTCTGCCTGAGGAATGTAAACTGTATCTAATGAACACCTTGTGGTTTGTTATTGCTTTGAAATTCAGGGAGTACAGCTCTACAGGGGACAGAGCAATTTAGATTCAGCAGAAAGTAATGCAATTTATAATAAAATACAGAGAATTCCCCTTGGAATTTCTTAGCTATATCAGATCTTAAGTGGGAACTCTGGGTGTGTTTGTGTGTGTGTGTTAGGCAATGCACTAGTTTATTTTAATGCCTGGAGTGTGTATCATTCTAGAATCATACAAAAGCTAAACATAATAACTACAAGATTATATTAATTTCAATTCGGTACTGTCAGCATGGGGTCTACATGTGTTAATCAAAAATGTCTCATAATCTGAATGTTATTTCCTCAGGCAGCATGGCAGCTATTAAAGTGCACATTTTCTTGCTCTTGATAAATTATTGTTGAAGTAAATATTCAACTTCATTTTTCATTTGAAATTCTGCAGTGAGAGAAAGTTCAAGAGAAATGTAAGTGGTGAAAATATTTGCCAAATGAGGTTTTGCCATAGCATTGTACTTTATAAATGCACTGAAAATAAAATAATTAAAAACAGCATGGAGCCATGCAGACAGATCCTCTGAGTGGCATCTTGTGAAAACAAAACATCTGCAGGTGGAGACTTTAAGAATTTAGCTCCTTACTATAAGGCATAGTGGTGTTGGTCCTTGAATGGCATATGTACGCTTAAACCACAAGGAGGCAGTGTGTTTTCTTGCATTTCTTATTGTCTGCGAAATAAGCAAAGACTAGTTTCTGCTCTGCATGTGATTATTTTACAAAAACAGTCATCATTATTCTTGCCATAGTATTTCCACTGCTGTTGTTGCTGCAGGATTTGCCCTTTAGCAGAGTGTTTTCATGTATAATCACTATTACTCACCTTGGTTATGTCAGAAGTGTGATGATGCTGGTTTTGACCTTATAGGACTTCAACGCAAGGACTAGAGTTGTTAGAAAGTAATGAAAATGTGTACAATGCAAGCCTGTTTTAAGAAATCCAGCTAGAATCTCAAGAGATGAATGACCCCAGGTATTAGCAATCAGGACTGTATCCTGCTGGGGCAAGATGTCAGTTGTGAAAATACAGGTGAGTGGTATGAAGATGACTGACTGAAATGGCACACAGAATTCCAGGAATAGCTTTCACTGGCAATTGCATAGCACGTGCTTGCCATGACAACCAAGAGGGTGCCTTGGTAGCAGAGACCACGGCACTCAGCCCTACTGTAGACAGGTGGAGACAAGTATAGTGCCACATATCAGTGTGTGCGCTATGTGTGAACTTAGTATGGCTGCATTTTGTAATGGAGAGATGGAGTGCTCATGGCTGACACCTGCTGGGGATGAACCAAACTGGTGTTAAGGAACTACTGTGCATGGCATCTCAGTCTACTGCAGTACACTTCTCTATGCAGGGGGATGGAATTTGGGTGAGGTTCCCTAGCCACAGCTGCTCTTCCCTTTTGTGTTCTCGGTGTTCCTCTCAGTAATATATATTAAACAGTACCTACATTTTGCAAGGGTTGGTGGTTTTGGCTACCACAGAACACAACTCCTAGTGGTCATCTCCACCTTCAGCACTTTGCCTCAATGGGATATGGTCCCTGACCTCTAGTACTTGTGTCTGATTGTCTCTCACCTTCCAGGCTGGATTCCTTGATTTTACATGACATGTAGCTCAGAGAAAAGGACAGATGTCTGTGGCATCACAATCACAAAGATGCAAGAAGAAAACAGCTCTGTAAATTACTGTGCTGTAACAAAGGTATTAGAAGATTTTAGTCTATTGAAAGTATACAGTCCTTGAGCCGAAATGATATGTCCATATATGTAAATGCAGACCAAGCCATCCTTGCTTACTCTAGACTGTGAAAAGGTCTAGTGATTTGAATGTAGGATCATAGGATCATAGGAGGTTGCTAGGCTAATGGCCCTAGAGCCTTTTTAAGCCTAGCCATTCATGCCCCAGTTTTCCCAATTATCAATGCCCGTGGACTAGAATTGGCTTTGGTATATGCCTGTGCCTTAGTGCATCTACAGACTGCCCCTGTCCATAAGGATGACAGGTGACAAGCCAAGGGTGAATTTATGATTTCCCATCAGTTGGTCCAATCTGCATTTGAATATGGTTATATAAGAGCTCTGTTTCACATGAATGGGGAGTCTGTTCCATAGAATGGGTAATATCTGAGACACATACCTGTTCTTCCAACATGTTTTGTTCATGTCACAGATGAGGTTTAGATCCTTAGATCTGGTAATTCTAATGCTATTTGATTTTCAAATGTGTAGCAGGTATATTAGGACTGGATCAGAGAGTTTATGCATGGATCATCCCTCAGTAGTGTGTAGGAGACCAAGCACAGGGACAGGGTTTTGAGGCAGACCTCAAAGAACATATTATTTACACCCTGTATTCTTTTAGTAAGGAACCTCTCTCTGGCCACTCCAGCTGCTGCAAATTCCTGGTTGTTGAAGGGTGCACTGTACTCAGTTATTGGTCTAATGAAGGCTGTGTATAGTGGGACTATTATCTCCTTAGATCTGGATGCCATGCCCTTACTTATAGGTTGTGTCACGTAGAAGGATTTTCTCACTATCATGGACACATGGTGATCAAAGTTCAGGTTAGTGTTAATGTGAGTTCCCAAGTCCCTTACCATTGGGTCTACCCTTAGGGGAGTGTTATCAAGGTTGCAATTTGTAGGGCTGGTCGTCGTCCCAAAGGGTATACTTAGGCAATTTTTTTGCTTTGAGTTTTAGGCCATGGTTCTGGTACCAGTTATTTGTCTGTATCTGTCCCTCATGGAGAGTATTTATATCTTTGGGGGATTCAGTGATTTTTTCCAACTTGCAGTCATCAGCAGATATAGACAGCCAAAAGCCCTCTACATTTGCCTTGACTTTAAAGAAGTATATTCCAAACAGGAGAGGCCCCACTACCAAGCCTTGTGGGACACTCCACTGTAACTTCATGTATCCTATCTGTGAGCCATTTGGCTATCCATTGGGTGACGTAGGGATTTATGCCTAAATTTGTGAGTTTGTCTATAATACCTGAGTGAGGAATTGTGTCAAATGCCTTTGCCAGATCAAGGTAGGCAGTATGTACCCTTTTACCCTTATCCATGGTTCTAGTGACCTTCTTCAAAAAGTCCAGCAAGTTTAGTAGGCATGGCTTGCCCTTGATGAAACTGAAGTGGGATAGCTCCAGTGTTTGAAGATTTCCTATGGCTTTGTTTATCAGGATCATGATAATTCTTTCCATGACCTTGTATATAAGACTATTAGACCTATGGGTCTGTAGTTCCCTGAGTCTGTTGATGGTCCAGCTTTCTGTAGTGGGGTGACTGTAGTAGTGCCACTCCCTAGGGATGAAGCCTGTCTGACGTCTGTAGTTGAATAAAGATTTCAGTGGGCCTAATAGGTCATGTTTCAAGCTATTTAGGAGTCGTTCTGGGATATTATCAGGGTGCATTGATGCAGTGTTTTTAGCTATGGAGAGAGTAGTGAGGACCTGTTCTTTATTTATAGTTTGGGAAGAAATTGTAAAGGGTATTTCCTTGGGGGGGATTGATGGGGGTTGAAATTGGAGCAAAATTTATTGATCAGACAATTTGCTATATCCTTCAGTTCAGTATACGAAGTTCAGCGCACTGTTGGGTGCTCCCTTTAAAGTTGCTTACATAACTGAAAATTGCCTAATGGTTATCCTTAGCTTGGAAGGCTATTTTTGCCTCAAGGTTAACTTTGTTGGACTTGATAAGTCCCCTGAGTTGCTTGTTGAAACTGATGAGGGAGTTTTTTGTCTTTGGTCATAGCCCTTCTGATTTTTGGACAGGATTTTGTTTCTTTTGTTGTACCACCAATGTACACTTGGGGTCCACCGAGGGGGCTTGTTTTTGGAGTTTGTCCTAAGTTTATTTTGTTTTGGCACTGCTGTCTATATGCAGTTATTTACATGCTTGTACAGTGTTTCTGTAAACACTTCTGCATAGGCCACTGTGTTCTCTGAATTTGAGAGAGCTTGGAATTTTGCTATGCCTTTACTTAATAGCAGGTTGTTAGCCTTGGAAAAGTTCTTAAAGTTTCTGTTCAGCCTTTATATTTATTTCAAGAGTCACTGCTTTGTGATTTGATCTAACCAGTTAAGAGATTACATAAAGGGGGGGATGCAGTGTTCTTCATATCTGTGAGTACCAGAACCAAGATATTTGCACCCCTAGTAGGTGTGCAGACTAGCTGTTCCAAGGTGTTTGCATTGACAAAATCCAGGAATCTTTGAGCCTGCATGTTAGTGGTTATGCATGAATCCCAGTTTATGGTGGGATTGTTGAAATCACCCATGAATATAGTGTTGTGCTGAACTGTGAGAGACTTCAGTACATTTAAGAACATGGTATGATTGTCCTGGGTCCTAGACAGGGACCTATAGCTAGTAAAGATATGGTATTGGACTTCACCTAAGGTTAGTCAGACATGAAGTAACTCAAGCATATCATATTGTTTGACCAATCTTCAGGTGTACTTATAGGTTGATACACCTCCATCTCTTGCCACTTTTTATGAGGTAGCTGGTCTAAATTTGTGGAAGGCATTATAACCTTGAACTGCTGGGGGTGCCTTCTGTGACTTTATGCCATGTCTCAGTAACTGTATGTCAACACTCTCCAGGGTGAGGAGAGCTACCAGGGAGTGGAGCTTCTTGTTGAGACTCATGGCATTGAGCAGTAACACCATCAGTTTATCTTGTGTAGAATTTACTGTGTTGGAAGATTTAGCAGATTGGCATTACCTAAAAAGGTACTATGGGGTGGATAATGTTTTGGCCAATATCCAAAAGCCTAGTGAGGAGAGGTGCAGACCATCCCTGGCAAAGCAGCATAGTTTGAAAATGTCCTCTCAAGCTGACAAATATTTGACCCCCTTGGAATGACCCCAGTAACTAAGCCAACTGTTAATCAATCATCATCTTTTTATATTGTGATATCAAGCTTGGAGAAGGCAGAATGCTGCTTGGTGCTAGGCTCATACCTATATGGCACACATAATCTGAAAGCTCTGTTATGTCTGTCTCTTCATTTAGTCCAGGAAGGTACATCTCAGGTCATTAACACCCACATAAAGTATGACAGAGTCATACTAGTACCTGTGATTCAATGTTCTGAGTTCATGTGTGATCTGGCAGATACTTGCCCATGATGGGCTACTGACCTTGCCCAACCTGGTGAGGGGGGCATCAGTGGAACTCACAAGAGAGTCTCCAATGACCAATATATTGGGTTGTGTGGCAATTTGCCTTAATGGCTTAGAGGTTGAGTCATTGTGAGATGTGGTTGTATATGTCCCGGGGAGTGTTGTCTTTGTAGTGTTTAGGAGGCCGCTGATGGCAGCGTATAAGAGGCCTTTGAGGTTTGGTTAGACTGCATTTAAGAGCCTCAGCATATGTGAGTTTATGTGCCTAATCCACAGTAGGTGTAGTGTGTGTGTGTTACTGGCAACCTGTTTGGAGATATCAGTGTCTTATGCAAGAGCTTTGTCTCTGAAGACATAGTGTAATTACATATCTCATACTGTGTCATTCTGCGTAAGAATAAGATGGTTGCTTGTAAACACAAGACAAGTATTACATTGTCTCAAGATCCCCATTTCCACCAGGCTGGCTACAGAGACAGTAGGAAAGTGCACATCCATGCCTGTGGGTCCTCTATTTTGTTATCTATGAGGGGTGGTATAATCAGGGTTTGGAGTTCTTGGGCCAGGGGAGAGGTCTAGGATTGATCTATAACAACACTCTTTGGGTAATGCTTCTCAGTGGGCAAACTAGCTGCTCTACACTCAGCTAGATACTTGAGAAAATAGCAAAGGACATTTTAAATGGAAAAATTACAACACTGGGTTCCTGTGTCTGTACAGGGCACTGCAAACCACTGCTGCACAGCTCAGCACACATTATAGGAGATGAGTTAGAGAGGAATCCCATCAGTAAACAGTAAAAGGTCACTCTAAGTGTATGTATGTATAAGGCTTAGATCCTGCAGCAATTCACAAATATCTCACTATTGTGAGTGCTACAGGACTAAGGGTCTCAGACTAAGTAAAATGCAAATAGAAAAAAATGCAGTAGAAATGTAATAATTGGGGCTCAGATCCTGAAAAGGAATGTAGGTGACTGTTTCTCAGCCACCTCCAACTAATTAGCTAGATCAAATTCCATTTCAATCAATGAATGCAAAAGAAATGCTTCCTGACACTAGCCATCTTTTAGGACTTCAAGAAAAAAAAAACTTTGCAGAAAAATAAAATGTAAAATAAAACAAACTGTAATATAATAAGATCGAAATCAAAAAGTCATGGAAAAATCCACACTTTAAATATAGAAAATCCAAAATCAGTTAAGTCAAACAGCAGTTTTAAACTCAGAGCTCTTGTTGTCATCAATGTTCATCATATTGATCTCTGTTGCAGTACCCTTACCTATATGGGTTATACCCTGCCTAGGATATAACAGCAGGACAGTTTTCAAAGCTTCAGTGCACCTTCCATATGCACAGAGCTTTAGTCAGCTCAAGATGAGCTGAATAAAAGACAGGTTTGAGTATCAAATCGTTCGGACATTTCCTGCCACTGATGACAGCACTGCTCTGAGGGCTTTCAAGGATCAGCTGTCAGCTTGTGCTCTTCCATTGCTGGCAGGTAAGTTCCCCTTGGGGAAGAACATTCCCTATATTATTTTTTATGTTTACTCTTACTTTCCTGTTTAGGAAAGTGTATTTTAAGCTAGGAATATGTGTTTTTCGGGTCTATATTAGATACTCGAAGTTACTGAACTTTGAATATGATATGGTCGACACCATATCATCAAAGTTTAGTAACATCGAATACCTAATAAAAAAATTAAAACATGACAGGAAACACAACTACTTGCTGTAAGGAGGGGGGCAAGCCCCCTTGCACCCCCCCACACCCCCCGCTACTTAAATATACCAACTCTGAGATCACACTACAGTGCAGTAAAGGGAAATATTTCCTTTCCGCACTGTAGAGCGATCTCAGAGTTGGTATAGTTAAAGAGTGGGGGGTGTGGGGGGGGGTGCAGGGGGGCTTGCTCAGTTGTTTTTTTTTTTTTGTGTTCGAAATTATAAAACTTCGAACATACAAGTTCGATCTTGTGGTGTTCGAAGTTTTATACTTTTGATCACATAATAGGAACCCATGTTTTTCCTGACTGTCATGTGACTTTACTGTACTTTTAAATGGGAGTAGATTTTTGTTTCTGAAAGTTTAAATGTTAGTTCAAACATTCTAAAACTGTTTTTGTTTCTTGGGAGAAACTGTTTAAAATACTTTTTTGAGGGTTGGGAGCTGGAAAGTGAATTAGACTGCTTTTTACTGTGCTTTTACTGGGAAAAAGTTACTTTTATTACTTTTACATTTTTCTGGCTTGTGCTGCTTAGTATCCCTGGGGAAAAAGCACCATTTTTGGTTTGAGCATGAAACTACCCACCAGTCTCACAGTCGGATCTTCTTCCAGCCATAAGAAGAAAAAGTTAACTAAACAGCCTTTGCCACCACAACATGCTAGCAATTTGCCTCAGCTACAGATGGGTAACTCTGCTGTGGCCAAATACAGCCATTATGGATCGGGGTTAGCCACATCCTCTGTGGGTATTTGGGTCTCCTCAATCGACAAGACACTCTTGTCTGTCTTGGGAGAAGGTGCAGGTAAGGCGTTGTTTCCATTACTAATCCTCTTTGTCCCAACTTTCCTGTAAAAAAGAAGCAGAAAACGAAGCATACATTTTCTACTGCATCAGTTTCACTGGACAGGAGTAGTTTATAAAGTCTGGCCTAGGGCCTTGTATAGGGTATTGACCCTTCTTATCAAGTGATTTCTGGTAAAAGAAAAAGTGATTCCTCTTTTACTGACCAGATTCAAGAAGCTAAATCTGGAGAGGAATGTGATGGGATGGTTGCAGGTTTTTCTTCTCAAATTTCTGATTCAGACTCAGATGACAGCATGTTGTCTGTGTCAAGGATTTTCTTTCTCTGAGACTATTTCCAGAATGTGCCAGTGTTTCAGTGGGAGAGCACTGAAGTTTCTCAGTTCTTCAGAAAATGCTATGAAGTGTTACAACTGGAATTCCCAGACCCTCCTCCCATCTCCCCAGTGCTGCCAGCATTGGAGGATGTATTTGTCACAACCTGTGTTTGTCCTGACAGCCAGCCTGCTGCACCTAAGAAAGCGGAAAGAATGTGCTAAGTTACTCAGTCCTTACAAATTTTATACACTCATCCCAGACTTGGCTTAGCAGCTATAACTTTAGTTAATCCAGCTGCTGCCAAACATTTTGTTGATGCTAATCCTTCTCTTTCAGACAAGGTTGGTAAAACAATTGATACGTTTTGGGAAAAAAACGTATGCTTCTGCAGTTTGAATTTTTGGAATTTTGAACTGTCAAGCTCATACGTTAAAACGTTTATTCTGACTGTGAAAGCATGAAGAATTGTTTATTCTGCAGTTCCCTCCTGTGAGGAAAAAAAATCTGCTTTGTGTGGTTAGGTTACTTAGTTTTGCAGGTCACTGCTAATTGTTTAAGGTGTGTTTATAGCAGGCCACCACAAATAGGGGTATTACCACTGGTACTGTGTTGAGGAGGATTGCCTGACTGCATTCTCAGAATCTGTGTGAGGATGTAAAAATGAAATTTTGAATTCTCCTTTGTACAGAGATTTCGTTTTTGGAATCTGTGCTGCAGAGGTTATAAAAAATAAGACGAAAGAGGTAAGATATACAGGGAATCTCTCAGATTTTCAGCCATCCTCCAAATTTTCCAAGGGATTTTCTGCTCCTTCATCCAGTTTTGGCAAGAAACAAATTAAATAAAATAAACAATTTACTTTTTATGCCAAGAAACAAATTAAGCAATCTCAGCAAAATGCAGGAAAGACAGTGACAGGGAGGTTCCAAAAAGAAAACTGGAACTCCCCAGAACAAAGGACAGTCAAACAAGGCAGAATGACTATATAATGGACATTGTCTCCCTCCCACCCTGACAGTCTCTTATCCCTTCCATTAAGTCTGGATTTCCATTTCACTTTTAGCAACAGATTGTTTCAGACAAATGGGTTTTGAGACTGATTCATCAGGCTTACAGATGGCCATGGGAAGAAATTCCACAGGATTCTGGGTTTCATGGCATCTATGATTCTCATGATACCCCCAGCAAGATTCCACATAAGAAAGATACAATATTATCTGCAATCTCTTTGGTCCCAGTATCAACACTCATTATATTTTCAGATTCCAGTTTTGGGATTTGTGTGAAGAGTAATCACTTAGATATATCAAATATCCCTGAATCCAAGTTTCCTCTTTTAACCTCCTACTCCAAAGCAGTCAGTCACCACAGATGCCTCAGACTTTGCTTGGAGAGCAGGTGTTAAGGGAGATAAAAGTGCAATCTATCTGGGACAACAAAGACAAACACAATCACATAAATATAAAAGTGATGCTTGTCCTTGTCAAGGCACTCAACTCCATGAATCACGTCTTGTCCCCAGGACCATTTCAGGTTGTTACTGACAATACCACAGTGATGTTGTACATAAAAAGGCACAGGAGAACCAGATATTATCCCCTATGCAGACTAGCCATTTTGGCATGAGGTTCAACTTTAAGGTACAACTTTAAAGCATAATCTCACTCTACAGGCATCTCAATGATTTATTTCCATGGTCATTCTTTCCATGGCTTTTCATATGAAACTAGTCAGACTAATAGCTCTGTAGTTTCCAGGATCCACAGATGGCCCACCCTTGTTCAGAAGGATGACCGTTGCAACCTTTTATCATTTTCCAGAGAGACATGGCTTCTTTGAGAACTAGTTTTCCTTTTATGCCTAAAGTGGTTCCTGAGTTTACTTTAGTCCAAACTATCCCTCTTCCTGTGTTCTTCCCTGAACTCAAAAATGAAGGAGAAAGGATACCTCATGCCTTGGATGTCCACAGACAACTCAGATACTATCTTGATTAAAGAAAATGTTTCAGAATGCCCAATTAGTTGTTCATTTCTTGCAAAGGTGTGAAAAAGGACAACCTGTATCGAAGCAGACTATTGCCAAGTGGTTGTCTCAGGCTGTTTATTACCTTGTGTTATTCCCACCACAACAAAACTAGCAGGCAGGGTCAAGACACATTCTACTAGGGTTTTGGCTTCAACTGTGATGTTTTGGAAAGGGATGGACTCTAGAAGTAGTCTAGAAGCAGTAACTTAGTCTTCAGTACATTCTTTAAAAAGCACTACAAGCTAGATTATTTCTCCAGGTCAAGTACATACTTTGCTAGGACCATTCCTAAGGGGCTCCCGGGCCCTTCCATCTCCCAGTTGTTCTAAGCTATGATCATCTATCCATATTGCTTAGGCTACTGCAGCAGCGATCAATATGATGAATATAGTACAGATGTGTAAGTAAGCTTTCCATAAAAGTAGATATTCGAATGATCACTGCTGGAGGAGCTGCTCTCTCCCTCCCTCCACCCCCTTTGTTTTTTTTTTTTTATGTATTTTTTATACCAAGGTGTGGGCATTTGTTTTTTGTTGCTCCTAGCAATGTCCTTTCAGGGCTCAGCCTCCCTCTCTCAGTTGGCATGAAAGCTCTGAAGGGCTTGGTACCCAAACATATATTTTAGGTTGAACTGACTAATGGTTTGGGCATATGGAAAGTGTTCTAAAACTTTGGAAGCTGGCCAGCTGTTATATCCTATGCAGGATATAACCTGTATAGCTTAGGTTACTGCAGCAGTGATCATTTGAACATCTACTATTACGGTAAGATTACTTACACAACTGTACTTTATTCTACTCAAATAAGAGTATGGATATTTGAGAAAATACCATATATCAGACTTTTTCTGGGCTTAAGAAAACATGCCATACAGTAAAACAAAAAAATAAAATAATGAACTTCTCAGAAGAAAATGAACTACTAACTGAAAAGGAATCTGATCTAGCTAATCAGTGGAAGGATCTGAGAAATGGCATTTCTTGTTTAGCTACAAGTATTTAGCCATATTATTATTTTGCTACAGCACTGCGAGCCTCTGTTGTTGTCTAACTTCATTTCATTTTTCCCAACCAGCTGCCCACCCCTGTTTTGCTTTTAAACTTGGTGGCTTTTCATTTGCCAACCCCTACTATAAATCTGACTTTGGACATTCCCCTCAGTCTCATCTCATCTGCTCATTTTACTGTACATTGAGAGAACAACTGGGAGGGCTCTTCCCTGACACCCTTAAAGGTTGAGTTATATTCTGTTTGTTACCATCCCACACATATAGCACACACTGCAAATGTCATGATATTGATAATTTCTGCAGTGTTAAAACATGCTTGGTAACCACACCACTGAGTACAGAGAGTCCTGACTGAATCAAATGCCATTCTTCAGTGGATAAATACCTTGTATTACTAAATTACAATTTTTTTCAAGTTGTTTTTAATTATCTCTTTTATTTCTGAGCATTGTTAAATTTTATATTCTAAATCATTTTAGAATGCCGTATTTTTATCATTGTAATTTAAACTCTTTTTTCTGTACTCCTGACTTCTCACTGTATCTGCTGGTTGGTTTACTGTTTAGTTAGGTAAACTGTGCACTGTAGGTTGCTTCATTTTGCAAGATAGTTATTTTCCTGCACTTCAACTTCAGTTTGTGATTAGGAGCCTTGAATGGTTAGTACAGCTCTCTAATGGCAGCTAAGGATAGCCTAGTCAAATTCTTTGATTTCACTTAAGAACCTTTGATTGTTCTAGTTTTCATTGGCCAGGGGCCATTTTACTGTTTCACTAGTTGCTTTGAGTGTCTATCAGACATCTCAACCAACTGGGGACAAATTTCAACAGAATCAGGGACAAGTCAAGAAAAAATCAGGGACAGTCAGGGACACTTAAAATATTAATGCTATTAACTTGAAACATTGACAGAATCATTGCATATGAATTAACATACATTTTCTGAAGTAACAGAAGTTTATAACTCTTAATTATTGTCATTATTCATTAAGTGTAATTCACCACCTTTCCTCCAAAAGTCACTAGTTTTAGGAGGGATTAAGAGGGACAGAGTTAAAATCTCAGTCAAAATCAGGGACATCCCTGAAAATCAGGGACAGTTGAGAGGTATGGTGTCTATAAAGGTGTCATATTTTAAAAGTGTTTTTAATCACCACTGTTATTTCTGTGCTTTATTATTTCAGAGTATAAAATGATAAGTTTTACACTATAAATAATTTTAGAGTGCTGTATTGTTACCACTGCATTTTAAAATGCTTATTTTCTGCACTCCTGCCTTCTTGCTGTGTCTGCTGGTTGGATTTCTGTTTAGTTAGATAAATTGCTGCACTGTAGGATGGTCCATTATTTAAGTTGCTTATTTTCCAGCAGTTCAAATTCAGTTTATGATTAGGAGCCTGGAAGGGTTAGTATTGCTCTCCAGTGGTACCTGAGGGTAGTCTAGTTGACTTGTGTCCTGTAAATCATTTAAGGAATCATTGGGTGTGCTACTTTCGATTGGCCAGGGGCCATTTTACTGTTTCACTAGTTGTTTTGAACCTATATAAAGGTGTTGCATTTCCGCAAAGCTTAGCTCTACACAGCTGATTTTAACAGTACCTTATATAGATACAGACATCTAGAGTTTACATTTCTGCAATACAACTACTTCTCTAATTCCTTAAATCCTTAGCTATGCACTGAGCAGATAATTTTCTACTGAGTGGCTGTTTTACATTCTGAACCCCACCCCAAGCTTGACTTCAAGTAGTTTTAGGCAATCTTGATAGTATCCTCACTTCTACAGCAACCAAGCACATCAGCTGTGAACCTCCCTTGTACTATCCCCCTGTAGAATAAACAACTAAGAACCAAAGACATGGACAAGCACTTCTCTGCTATCTCTATGGCTGGCCTGGTGGACATGGGCAACCTGAGGTAATGCAGCAATTGCCTCATGTTCATTGAGAACCACCTAATCCTCAAACACATGAATAAGGCATGCAAGAGATGTAGCTACCAGTGTCATTAGAGGTAAGGCTCTCACCTAAAAGCCCTCACACTACTGAACAGGTTGTCAGTAGCACGCACACACATCACCCACCAAACATAATGCAGACCAGTCATATAGAACCACATATGATGAGGCTCTTAAATACAATCACTTCAAACCACAAAGACTTCCCAGACACTACACACACAAAAAAGTCCTCAGCAACCTCAGAAGCACTTCAGAAAAACAACGCCCAACAAGACACATACTGCCACAACTCATGGTTTCTCAGTCTCTAAGCCCATAAGTTATGCCACTACACAACTCAGTATTCTGGTCATAGGAAGACTCCATAATAAGATACACATCTGTCCTTCTCACCAAGCTAAGCAGGGAGAGAGTTATGGTCAGCTGCCTATCAGGGTCTAGGACCCATCATTATACTCATGCACTCAAGTCATCTAACCCTAAGTACAAGTATGACATAGTCCACATGTGTGTTAATGATCTGAGATGTACCTACCTGAACTTTATCAAAAGAGACATTATGGAGATCTTGGACTATGTGTCCCAGGCTGGTATCAGCCTATCATTGAGCAGCATTCTACCTTCACCAAGGATGATGTCACAATATGAACAAAAGGTGATTGACTTTAATATAACTTAGCTACTGGTTTTTCATGGGAGGGGGGAAATAATTGTCAGCATGGGAGGACATGGCTGACAGGCCACATTGTTTTGCCAAACATGGTCTGCACCTGTTCTCTCTAGGCTTTTGAATATTAGCTAAAATGTTATGCTTCCCCATAGTTCCTTTTTTAGGAATGCCATACTGACAAACCTTTCAGTTTAGCAAAACCAACCAAAGCAAATCTAAAGGTGTTACCTCTCAATGCCAGGAGTCTTAACAGGAAACTCCAGTTCCTCCAAGCTCTCGTCATTCTGGAGAAAGAAAACATTTGTGCAGTTACTGAGACATAGTTTAAAACCATGGGGACAACCACAGTGATCGATACTTATTGTTTCCTTTAAATGTCAATATGTTAACCCATCTTTTCTGGAGTGGGAGAGGTGGTTAAAGAAATATCAATTTTATTTCCTCAGTTTATACTCTTATAATGGAGGAAACTTCCCATTAACTCCTGAGATGAAACAAAGTTCAGTTCAGTTGTTTTTACCTTCACAACATTCATTTCATAGCCAGACAGATGACCAAACTGGACAAAGACCTCAAATACCTTAAAAAAGACCTTTGAGTCTCTCACAAAAACTAGAAACTCATCAGCATACAGTGGAAATTTTATTTGCACTCTACCAACTTCATATCCACTTATAGCCATGTTTCTTAATTCCATCTCTAAAGGCTCCAGGTAGAAAGAATATGACAAATGCCTGTCAAATCCCTCTTTACAGCACAAATGGGTAACAGAGCTTTGCATTTAACTTCACCTGTGCACTGGCTCTTGGAAAAATATAAACCAAAAGAGATATATTTAGAAGGAAAATTAAACTGTTCCAAACTCTAAACAGACAATCCCAAATGACTCTCTCAAAAGCCTTCTCACCATCCAGGCAAAACAACAATAAAGGCTTGACCTGTGTGTCTTCTGTATCAACAACAACAGTTTTGTCACATTATCAAGGGTCTAGTTTATTAACACAAAGCCTTTTAAGATGGATTAGTGTACCAAGAGCCAAGACCTACCGGGATGTGAGAAAAGATGTCAGTATTTTATTGTGGTAATTCAGAACCACAATAGGCCTACAGGAGACAGTTCTAAGCAAAAAAAAAAAAAAATATATATATATATATATATATATATATATATATATATGTATAGCTGACCAGCCATTCAAAAATCTATAACTTAATAACGGTTCAACTAAGGCTATCATTATAAAAGTATGGCTAAGATGATTAACTGCTAGTAGCACAAGATGTTTGCTCTGTTTCCTATAGTACATTTCTGACAGGATTTTATCATCAAAAACTTCAAATATATCTAATTTTTGGGAGACATGCTTACAACTAACTTAGACTGAAGTTCTTTTTTTGAGAAAAGGTAAGTTTTATTCTAGTTTCCTGTCAAATAGTCTAGAGGGATATAACTTTCAAGATGAGCTATTCAAAATCAGCTTCTCAGGAAATATCAGTTAAGAAAGAACTGCAATAAGTTCTTAATGATATTCAAGAAAGCATTGAAGATGGATAAACTAGGCACTAAGACTGACACTATAAACTGCAATTGTAAAAGACAAATTGACTTAATGAAATGGTTAAACAACAGAAATATCATATTTGTTTAATTTCCTTTGCTTTTTGGGTGGGGTTCTTTATTAACTTGTGTGTTCTCCTAGGAAGCCCTAATTTTTAAATTATTTTGTGCATGATTGCCACATATATTCATACATATTTCTTTTGTTAACAACTAGTTGTTGCTTACTTTCCTTTTTTTGCTTCTTTTATGTTTCATCTCATACAGGGCTATGGCTCCCAAGACATCTTGTCCCCATAAACTGCCATACACTGATGCTGGGAATGAAATTATCATCCAGGCATTACAGTGACATGGCTCTTTCCTCTTATACAGAGATAGTGGTGACAAATCATCCTGTGACCATATCTGGGACAGGAGGTGAACCATGTCAAGTGCTATCAGAGGACGTGGCCTTATTTATCAGAAAAGTAGACATCAGGCCAGTGACATGATAACACATGCAAAATGTAGGGTGGCTGCAGTTGGCAGTTAGCATATGGCTACTAGGGGTGGTCCTGTTACCCAAAACACCACTGACTGAGACAGAGGAGTTCTATTCTTTCTTAGTACTTCATTTGAATCTTCATTAATTAACAGGACATTTGTTTTATTTTTATTAAAATATAAGCCTGAAATTAATTCAAAGTATTTAAAAGAATGTATTAAAGAAGGCAAAGATTAATTTATATTACCATTTGCCAATAGAATATCAGCAGCAAAGAATTGTATTTTTAATGAAAAATTGTCTTTTATATTAAATGCAAGAATATCTGAATTTGATCTTACATAATTAGCAAGTGATACAATAACTAGAGAAAATAGTAAAGGTGACCACTTTGCTTATTATTTTTAGTAATTTTAATTAGTTGTGAAAGATATGAAACTAATTTAACATAAGCAAAAGAATTTAGATATAATTGATTAATAAGTTTAATAAATTAATTTGGGAAATTATACATTTTAAGTACATTTATTTATTTTATTTATTATTTTACATTAGTTGACTGGGCTAGTCTAGCTGGATATATGTCCATTTTCAGTAGAGGCCCGGGGAGAAAAGCTGCAAATTATTAGCACATCGATTAATAAAGTGTAACAATAAAATAATAGCAGATATAATGGTAACAGCAATTTTTTTTTTGAGAGATTACTTTTTAAGTAAGTAAAAGTAACAGGCTATGTGATGTTCATAACACAATACTCTTTACACACATGTGAAATATAGAAAATCACTTACTGTGTGATGTGCTTAGCACAATCCTCTTTATAAAAAACATATTATATGAAATGATAATAAGTGTGAACGGAGATGAAGGAAAGATGGGAAAGGTATCAGAGATAGTATAGGTTGAGTTTAAGGATTAGATTATTTTCATAGAGGAAGTAGAATAGTTACTGTTATGAAAGAGAGACAAGGTTACTCTTATGAAGGAGAGGGAGAGACATTAGGGGTAAGTAGGCAGTGGGTCTTTTATTCCAAATCTTAGTGCAAAGTTGAGCAGCTGAGAGTCCCCTACTGAGTTATTGGATGTAATTGGGTTAAAGGGGAAGGAAGGAAGACAGGGAAAGAAAAGCAGGGTTAGTCTGGGTTAGTGCAGGGGCATAGCCATTTTTTATTGAAATACTTTTTGAGATTTTTTTTAAATAGAGGGAGAGAAGTCAGAGATGAGATGTCTGAGGGTAATTTATTCCATACTTTTCCTACTGAGTTGGAGAACAAGCAGTCTCCTGCAGAGTTATTGGGTATAGTGGTGTTACTACATAAGATAGTTATGACCATTCAGCAGAATGAAATGCTTTATTTATATCTAAACTAATTATTAAAAGCTCTTTCTTCATGGAATTTGCATAATCAGTGTGATTATTCATTTAAAGTTATCTTGTGTCTGTCTGTTTAATATAAATTCAGTCTGATTATCATCAAATAATAATATAATAAAATGTTTAATTGTGTTAGCTATGATAGACATAAAATGGTATAATCTACATTTAGAAGATATATAGATCTGTAAGAGGAATATAAAGATGACTCTTTGTCTTGTTTATAATGGGAGAGATTATAGTATATTTCCAGGAAGTGGATACAGTAATCACAAATTTAACTTTGGTAAAAACTTTTAATAAAATAGTTAAAACACCTAGGGATAAAAAAATATATATAACTCAGGTATAATACCTTTGTTACATGGGGCTTTGTAATACTTTTTTTTTTAATGTGCTCTTTAATTTCCAATATTTTATTTGTTCCTTTGTTAACATATTATGAATATTTTCCTCTAAAAGTTTAGTTATAGTTTTATTTTCAATAAAATTACCAGATATATTTAAGTCACTGTAATATTTTATGAAACATTTTAAAATATCTTCAGTATCAGTAACTTTTTAATTAGTGCAAGTAATATTTTTAATTTAATTAGCCTTATTAATATATTTTTGATATAATTGCTAATCTATGTACATTTTTTTGGATTTAAGGAATATGTTTGTCATTTAATTTTCTCTAGGTATAGTGAGCCCTTATATTGCATAATTTTCATATATTTTCAGTTTACATTTTTTATTTCAGCCTCTACATCTATATCATCTTTTTGTAGAATGAGTTTTAAATTATCAACCTCAGTCTGCAACTTCAATAGATCATTATCCCATTATCTTCTTCTGTGTATGCCAAAAAGTTATTATACAAAATAAATAAATACGCTTTAATAGAATCCCACAAAATAGTATCATATACATCTGTATTGTTCTGAATTGCAAAAATGGCTGCATTTCTTCTGAAAATCTTTTAATTTTCTATGTAAGCTGGTAATCTATTATGGAAAATAAATGTAATAACTTTACCAAAATCATTAGAGGGATAGCATTATGATCTGATAAAGTTCATGAAATTTTGCCAGCTTTCTTTTTTCTTGATACTAAGTGATTTGAGACAAATCCTTATCAGTTTTAGATTGCGTACTAAATCTATATGAACAGTGTGTAAATGACAACGAATTTGGTTCTACAAAATAATTCACATCTTTAAGATTAGCTAATTTGGTAAAATTTAGTAATGCTTTAGCTGTTAGCAGAATTTTTTGATTTGTACTAGTATTATCTTTATTCAATATAAATCTCCATTTATAATAAGGCTTCCTTTTATATACGAAACTATTATATATAAATATTTTACATAGTTTGGCTTCAATTTCTGATAACCAGTAAGTATTAGCTAAGGTATATATTTTTCCATCAGTTTCAATAACTTCAAGACATAGCATACCTTTATTATCAGTAAATGTATCAATAATTTTAGGCATGAAGGTAGGATTTTTCCAGAGAATAGCTGTACCTCTCCTTTTTTATTAAAACCAGAACAAACGATTACTGTATATTCTCTTGAATTTAGCCTTTTAAAGTCACCCTGAATTAGGTGTGCTTCTTGAAAGAAACAATCTGAGGCTTATGTAAATTTAAATATTTAAATAAACTGTCCCCCTTATTGATACTATTCAAACCATTTATATTTAAGGATAAACATTTCAAAAACTTCATATTAAAAACATGCTAATGGCATAAATTTTAACATATTTTTATGCATAAGTATAAAGTAGTAAAATAAGTAGTGAGACTTAATCATTTACAGAATAGTTAGAAATACATTTATGTTTCGTATAGCCTTAGCATTTAAGGTATATTTAATTTTTAACAATGTCTCGGTCAAAGCAGCACCAGTAACAGAACTAGATAAAAGCTACAATTTACACTGCATCTGCAACCTATTAAAATTCTAGGAATATAATATTAACGATAAATAAAATAAATTAAAGTATTAGAATAAAGTATGATACTTTGATTAAATATATTAACCAATGATTGACTAAATAAATAATGAATTCTAATATGCCAGACAACTTAATAGCCAATATATATATATATATATATATATATATATATATATATATATATATCAACATTATATAACTAGAATGTTTTATGATTAAGAAATCCTAACTTCTGCTCTCTGTATAATAATTAATATATTATAGTATGACTCTATACTAACATACTCTATATAACAATGAATTAAATAAGAAAACAAAATGTAAACATATGCATACAGTAATCAAATATGCTAGTCAGCATATTATTTATTAATTATATTATACATATTTAACCTATTTATAAAATAATATAATTCTATTAAACATGCCTGTTGTTCTTAATTTCCAAAGTCTGAAAAAGTCAAATATTCAGAAATTATTACATGAAATTCTATTAAAATGACTACCTGTGCATAATTGACTGGTATATAATATCTATGTTTTATATATATATATATATATATATATATATATATATATATATATATATATATATATATATATATATTGGGTCCATATTGCTTTATCAAAAGCTTAATTGAGCAAATCACTAATCATCGATCAAACTCAATTCAACAAAAGCTCAATTAAGTGAATGGCCATTCCAGCCAAACATTTCCTAGGGAAAAAAATAGTAGGCCAGCTACTGACTGAACAAATACAACAAAATTGAAAACCCTGCAAAGTGCCCCCCCACACCCCTCAATGTTGGGGGCTTTGTCCCCACACCCAACTAACTATATATACACCAACTCCAAGATCACACTACAATAGAGAAAATGGCAAATCCCTGATGCTGAGCAACCACGCCCCTTCCCTAGGAAATTTTTTGCTGAAACAATCATTTGCTTAATTGAGCTTTCATTGATTAGGATTTTATGATTAGCAATTTGTTCATTTAAGCATTTGACAAACTGATATAGACCCTATACATATATATATATATATATATATATATATATATATATATATATATATATACACACATACACACACACACACACACACACACACACACACACACGTATATATATATATATATATATATATATATATATATATATATGTATATATATATATATATATATATATATATATAGTTAAATAGATATATTAATTAAATAATAAGGATTACATTAATATTAACAATACTAAAAACAAAACAAAATAATTTAAAACATTTTCTAAGTAAACTACTAATCAGTGGTATAACCAGAGATTTATAATTAATACTTAATCTAATTATATTATCCCCTCTACCAATCTATAACTTAATCATGCACAAACTATAAAAACATTTAATAAAGGGATCATTACTTTCAGCTGTAGCCATTCATAACTACATAACTAAGATTTAAATGTGTATTCTCACTAAATAAGTTATGAATAGTATTAATATTTTGAGACAGTCTATATATTTTCATAAACTTAAAGAATATTCTAAAAATGTATTATTTTATGTATTGTAAGCATATCTTACTGTAATCGTAATACTAATATACATTTGTTATAACTTAATATTAATGATATAGCATACAGTATTTTATCTGATTGGTGTCAGTGCACAACAATAAGAAGAGAACCAATATTATAAAGCATTTCACATATATAATTCACCTTAATACTTCATTTAAACTACAATAAATATTTTTGGAAGATATATCAGATTTTATGAGATTGTGAAATTCTTTTAACAGCTCCATGTCACATGGAAACTCAACACCAGCCCATTACTAGTACATATTTTCATCTTTCTTGGCCTAAGACTTTATAAAATATGCATTTTCAGCTACTATTGAATCTCCTTAAATATGTTATACTGTGCATCTCCACATCTCTAATAGTTTTATCTACTATACCAATGCTAGCTTACTTGTCATTTAACATATGCATTAATGTTCAATGTATTATTTTTTTAAAATACTGTAAATAAGTTCATACATCATGATGTAGTAAGCATTAGTGTGTCGTTGTTCAACAATGATGAAATTAATACTTGAGCTGCAAACAGGAAGAAAAAGTAAAACGATCTTCCAGTTAAGTTGTATAAATAATGAATTAGCACACAATTTAAAAGCCATTAGTTTCTTAACATTTCATTATATTATAAAGCATACAATATGTGGCTTCAGACTTACAAGCTCTACAAACATAGTTTAACATGCATTAAGCATAGTGTGCAAACAGTTCCCCCTTAAGGGGACAAACAGTTCTGTCAAAGTAACATGCCTTCATTAAAATAAGTATTTCAACAAACCCATATAATTAAAATTAATCAAATGCAGGCAAATGCTGTAAAACAATAATGCAAGTAAATTAGCCACAAAACCAAACGAAAAAGAAAAAGAAGCAGCTCCATATCCTAGAAAAGAACACCACCAGCCAATAAGTTTTACACATTTTCAGTTTTTTGTTTAAAATATTAAAAATATATGTATTCATCTAATACTAAATATTATTAAAGATGCTGTACTATGTATTCCATCATAATTAATTATTGTGTCCACTATACCAAACCTCATTTTATTGTTTAATATATGAATTAGAGTTCATTATTTAAGACATCATAAATAATGTGTTACATCATGATGCATAAACATAAGTGTTTCATTGCCCAACAGTCATGAAATTCATGCTTGAGCTGCAAGCAGGAAAAGGGTTAGAAAATCTTTACAAAAAATCAAATAGTCAAAAAATCAAATACAAAATTGGATGGTGCAGTGATACAGCGGTAGTGTTGTTTGCTTCACAGCAAGAGAGGTTCTCCAGTTTGATTCTTGGCTGGAGTGTGTGGAGTCTGCATATCTTCCTTGCATTTGTGTGGGCTTTCTCCAGGCGTTCCGGTTTCCTCCTATGTTTCAGAGACATGCATCTGGAATGTTTCTCCCCAGATCTCTGTTGAAAATTGGCTTTGTTCCAAGTCAGACTTTCCTAGTAAACAAATGTTAAATAAAAAATAAAATAAAATAACACTCTATCCTTATCAAGTCAAGAAGATTACGATGTGTGGTTTGAAACAGATGTTCAATATTAACAAAGTCCAATGTACATAAAACACAATATGCACACTGCTCTGTCCCCGCAGTGGAACACAAGAAGATAATCCAAACAACCGACCTTCATCAAAAGACAACATTTCAACCATCTCATAAGATTAAAATACATCAAAAGCAGAGAAAATCCATGAAACTGCAATCCGTGTATAGTGATTGCAAAACTATGTCTCCAGCATCTATAGACCCACATACCCTCAGCCATTTCAAAGCAAAGACAGCCAAGTGACTATCACAGCAGGTCTATCAATCACAAATAATTCACCACATAATACTGCATAGCCATACCATGAGAGAATAAAGAAATCAGAATTACTATATAAATATAAATCTAGTAGGAAAAAATCATTGGTTCCACCATAGCTGTAAAAATGTTAAAAACAAACTTTAATCTTCAGTAAAAACAACAAAAATAGGAGCACAGTAAAATTCCCTGATAAGCACTTTCGGCTTACTAACCTTCATCAGATCATATGTCTTAGCTGTTCTCAACCTGAATTTAAAAAGAGAAAAAAACAATCAATGTTCCAGACACATAGACATAACCAATAAAAACTCATTAGTTTGCATACAGCATATCTACTGTGTCTTGCTGTGAGCCAATCATTATTGTATCTCAAGGTATCAAATGTCTGGTATCCTAGTGGCAGAACTATCCAATAGCAGCAAAGTTAATGATTTGCATACAGCATAAATCTTGCTTCTTGTTATAACCAATCATATTTATGCCTTCAAATATCCAATCTACAATTTTCTTATCCTGTAGCTATCCAATAGCATTGAAGGCACTGAATTCCTTTGGTTGCCAGAACATATTGTTATTCAGTTCATTCATTAATATGCAGTACTTCACAGAAGCTAATAGCACATATGATACAGTTTTATAAGTGCAATAGCATTTGTGCTCTTGCATACGAATTCCTATTATGTGAGTATTACACAGTATAGCGAATTAATACATGCATCCATGTGGTTTTCAGAGTAACATACTCAATGCCTCCTGAAGTATTCTTAGCCATTTACTCCTTGTTCTATAGAAAATACTGCCTGATCACAGATTCAGCATAAAATAATGCACCACAAAGAGTGTTATCACTGATACAGGATTCCTTGTTTTTATCAGTCTCTGCCTTGAATAATTAAACTGCAAATGATGAAAATATATTCGCAGAACAACTTGACGAAGCATAAAAATAATTTGTAGCTCTTGTATCCCGTTGCCATAATAATAAGGTTGCACCACAAAGGGTATTGTAGATAATCACTGCTGCATCTTTCCTTGTTTTTACCAGTCTTTGCCTCAGATAACTAAACTGCAAATTATGTAAATATATTCGCAGAACAACTTGGCAAAGCATAGAATAAATTGCAGCTTTTATATTCCATTACCATAAATTATCCATTTATCCATTAATCTTCCTTTCTAGAAGATACACTCATTTTGCTTGCTTTCAGCATAGGTTTCAATGGGGCAACACTATTGAGACCTAGTGGATGATTGGCTCTCAAGTTGGTTATCCAGCTGGATTTATGTAGTTCAGTTCTATTTTTAAGATCCCCTTCTCATAAACTCATGTGAATTACTTTCACTGCTCTGAATTTAAAGCGGTGGGTGGGATTGCTGGCAACCTGCACTGCAAGAGCATTTGTGAGATCCAATTTCTTAATATCACTAAGGTGAAGCAGGATCCAATTTTTAAAAAGCTGACCTGTTTTGCCTATGTAAAAAGCAGTACAATATGTACAGCAAGCAAGATAAACTAGATGTGTATTGCAGCTTGCATAGGTATTGAAACTGTAGATACTGTTCGTGCCTGGATGTATAAACGTATTGTCACTATCCAAGTGATTACATGCTTTACATCTGTGGCACCTAAAAGTACCCTTTCTATTAGACATTTCTTGTTCAGCAGTGCCATCTTTGTTACAAAGTAGTCTTTTTAGATTATTTTAATTCTTGAAGATGAATCGAGGTGACTCACCAACAATATCTTTAAGTTTTTCATCAGCAGTGAGTATGGGCCAAAACCTTTTGATAATGCCACATACTGTCTTGGTATCCATACTGTAAGTTACATTGCAGGTAAGCTGATTTCATTGAACCCTTGGTTTCACATTCTTCTTATGTAAATCTGATCCTTGATTGGAGAAATGTGGTTGGCCTCTTCCATTCCAAATGTCATCTTGTTCATTCACCTTTACTAGGTTTTTTGCACCATAACCCCTTGCATCTAGGTTAGATTGCAAATTCAGAAATTCTGAATCAAACTCTTGGTCATTTGTGCAGAGCCTAGAGATCCTTGTTGCTTGGTTTTCAAAATTATTATTAAAGACATGGCCAGGATACATGCTTGACCGATGTAAATAATGGTTTCTCCAGGTTGATTTTCTATATATACTGGTACTCAGACTCGAGTCGGCATGAATGCTGATCTTCACATCCAAGAAATCAATAGTCTCTCTCGAAGATTTAACTTTGAATTCCAAAAGTCCCATTCTACAATTGAGATATTCAGTGAATTCATCCATTTGGCTTTCATTACCCTCCCATAGGATAAAGATGTCATCCACGAAACGGCCATAATACTTCAGATGACTATACCATGGTTTAGAATGACTCATAACCTTCTCTTTTTCCCATTGGGCCAATACCAAGTTCAAATAGCTGTTTGCATAAAGGGTGCCCATTGCTACCCCCCATGTCTGTAAAAAGAATTCTGAACCGTAAACAAAAACATTAGTTTCCAATATAAGTTCCAACAATAGGCATCTGAGATCAGCATTGAACCCTGCTTGATGCAGGAAGGAGCGAATTGCCTCTATCCCATATTCATTGGGAATTACCATAAAAAGGCTGGTAATGTCCATGGTGACTAGCAAGATCTCATTACCCCCAGTTCTGCCTTGGGTTTTGTTAAATAAATCCATCAGAAAAGATCCGGTGTCTTTTAATACTGCTCCAGCTTTAGGCAAAACTTTTTTCGATTCATTTTCTATATATACAAAGATTCAGTGATCCACCCTCTTCCAGCAACAATAGGATGCAAAGGTGGATTACGGTCATCTTTGTGCAGTTTCGGGAGACCACTGATACTGGGTATGGTGGGAGATTCAGTTTCGAAGAAGTCTGCAAGTTCTTGAGTAAGACGTCTTTCCATCAGAAGTTCATACAGATTATTACTAAACCTATTAATCATTGTCTCTTCTTCCCTTCTGTTTAATTTTTGGTAGGTTTGCCCATCTTATAGCATCTCATGCATTCTATTCCTATACCAAGTAGCATCCATCACTACCATACTTTCTCCTTTGTCCGCTGGTTTGATAACAATATCAGTCCTCTTCCTTAAACTATTCAGAGCTTACTTTTCTTTTGAGGTTAAATTGAAGTATCCTCCTGTTCCTTTTTTCTCTTCTCTGGATTTAGCTACTTCGTCTTCACATAGCTGAGAAAATAACTCAACTGTAGGATGATTGATTGGATTAAAGTCACTTGGCTATTTATAACAAGCCTTTCTCCCATTGGTTTCAGTTCCAAATATAGATTTTAAGGTCACATTCCTAGCAAACATCCTGATGTCTGTTAGAAATTCACTAAGTTCAGAGGCTAGTGCAGGTATAAAACTGAGGACTTTATTCAGTAATGACATTTTCTCTGAACTGAGTTCTATCTGAGAAATATTTACTACCAGACTTGAGTTTTCATAGGTCACATCATTGATTTTTTCCTTTTCCTCTCTTGACTCATTCCTTTTGCATTCCTTTGGGGCTGTTGTTTCACAAAAACCGGCAAGGGCCAATTGTAAGGGCAATGCATCAATCTTTCCGTTGGTCTAGTCCCTGATGCAGAGTCAAATGTGGATTCAGAATGCACTTCTGTCATTACTTGTGATGCCGTGCTAGTACTAGCCTCCCTTATATCTATCTCTGGAATTGCAAAATTCCTTTCCTTTAGGAGGCATAGAGTATGTTACTCTGAAAACCACATGGATACATGTATTAATTTGCTATACTGTGTAATACGCACATAATAGGAATTTATATGCAAGAGCACCAGTGCTATTGCACTTATAAAACTGTATCATATGTGCTATTAGCTTCTGTGAAGTACTGCATATTGTTGAATGAACTGAATAACAATATGTTCTGGCAAACAAAGGATCAGGAGGATACTTCAGTTTAACCCCAAAAGAAAAGGAAGCTCTGAATAGTTTAAGGAAGAGGACTGATATTGTTATCAAACCAGCGGACAAAGGAGGAAGTATGGTAGTGATGGATGCTACTTGGTATAGGAATAGAATGCATGAGATGCTATAAGATGGGCAAACCTACAAAAAATTAAACAGAAGGGAAGTAGAGACAATGATTAATAGGTTTAGTAATAATCTGTATGAACTTCTGATGGAAAGACGTCTTACTCAAGAACTTGCAGACTTCTTCAAAACTGAATATCCCACCATACCCAGTATCAGTGGTCTCCCGAAACTGCACAAAGATGACCGTAATCCACCTTTACATCCTATTGTTGCTGGAAGAGGGTGGATCACTACATCGTTGTCTGTATATATAGAAAATGAATTGAAAAAAGTTTTGCCTAAAGCTGAAGCAGTATTAAAAGACAATGGATCTTTTCTGATGGATTTATTTAACAAAACCCAAGGCAGAACTGGGGGTAATGAGATCTTGCTAGTCACCATGGGCATTACCAGCCTTTTTACGGTCATTCCCAATGAATATGGCATAGAAACAATTCGCTCCTTCCTGTATCAAGCAGGGTTCGATGCTGATCTCATATGCCTATTGTTGGAACTTGTATTGGAAACTAATGTTTTTGTTTACGGTTCAGAATACTTTCTACAGACATGGGTGGTAGCAATGGGCACCCCCTGTGCAAACAGCTAATTGAACTTGGTATTGGCCCAATGGGAAAAAGAAAAGGTTATGAGTCATTCTAACCCATGGTAGAGTCATCTGAAGTATTATGGCTGTTTTGTGGATGACATTGTTATCCTATGGGAGGGTAATGAAAGCCAACCGGATGAATTCACTGAATATCTCAATCGTAGTACGTGATTTTTGGAATTCAAAGTTAAATCTTCAAGAGACACTATTGATTTCTTGGATGTGAAGATCAGCATTCATGCCATCTCGAGTCTGAGTACCAGTATATATAGAAAATCAACCTGGAGAAACCATTATTTACATTGGCCAAGCATGCATCCTGGCTATGTCTTTAATAATATTTTTGGAAACCAAGCAACAAGAATCTCTAGGCTCTGCACAAATGACCAAGAGTTTGATTCGGAATTTCTGAATTTGCAATCTAACCTAGAAGCAAGGGGCTATGGTGCAAAAAACCTAGTAAAGGTGAATGAACAAGATGACATTCGGAATGGAAGAGGCCAACCATATTTCTTCAACCAAGGACCAGATTTACATAAGAAGAATGTGAAACCAAGGATTCAAAGAAATCAGCTTACCTGCAATTTAACTTACAGTATGGATAACAAGACAGTAATTGGCATTATCAGAAGGTTTTGGCCCATACTCACTGCTGATGAAAAACTTAAAGATATTGTTGGTGAGTCACCTCGATCCACCTTCAAGAATAAAAAGAATCTAAAAAGACTACTTTGTAACAAAGATGGCACTGCTGAACAAGAAATGTCTAATAGAAAGGGTACTTATAGGTGCCACAGATGTAAAGCATGTAATCACTTGGATAGTGACAATACGTTTATACATCTGGGCACGAACCATATCTACAGTTTCAATGCATATGCAAGCTGTTCTGCGAATATATTTACATAATTTGTAGTTTAGTTATCTGAGGCAGAGACTGGTATAAAAAAGGAAAGATGCAGCAGTGATTATCTACAATACCCTTTGTGGTGCAACCTTATTATTATGGCAACGGGATACAAGAGCTACAAATTATTTTTATGCTTCATCAAGTTGTTCTGTGAATATATTTTCATCATTTGCAGTTTAATTATTCAAGGCAGAGACTGATAAAAACAAGGAATCCTGTATCAGTGATAACACTCTTTGTGGTGCATTATTTTATGCTGAATCTGTGACCAGGCAGTATTTTCTATAGAACAAGGAGTAAATGGCTAAGAATACTTCAGAAGGCATAGAGTATGTTACTCTGAAAACCACATGGATACATGTATTAATTTGCTATACTGTGTAATATGCACATAATAGGAATTCATATGCAAGACCACCAATGCTATTGCACTTATACAACTGTATCATATGTGTTATTAGCTTCTGTGAAGTACTGCATATTGTTGAATGAACTGAATAGCAATATGTTCTGGCAACCAAAGGAATTCAGTCCCTTCAATGCTATTGAATAGCTACAGGATAAGAAAATTGTAGATTGGATATTTGAAGGCAGAAATATGATTGGCTATAACAAGAAGCGGGATTTATGCTGTATGCAGATCATTAACTTTGTTGCTATTGGATAGTTCTGCCACTAGGATACCAGACATTTGATACCTTGAGATACAATAATGATTGGCTCACAGAAAGACACAGGGGATATGCTGTATGCAAACTAATGAGTTTTCATTGGTTATGACTATGTGTCTGGAACATTGATTGGTTTATTCTGTTTTTAAATTCAGGGTGAGCACAGCTAAGACATATAATCTGATGAAGGCTATCAAGCCGAAAGCGCTTATCAGGGAATTTTACTGTGCTCCTGTTTTTGCTGTTTTTACTGAAGATTAAAGTTTGTTTTTAACATTTTTACAGCTGTGGTGGAATTGTGGATTTTTTCCTACTACATTTCTACATTTATGCTCGGAGCCTTCAGCAATACAGCTACATTTTCTTCATATAAATATAAATCAGTATTTTATTCAATAAACTAATTAAGCCACTACATATCAGAATCTGAAAGCCACACATAACATATAATTAAGTAATGAACACTCACAGAACTATAAATGAAGTCAAAACTGTCCTATTTATCCATGAAAACTACATACTACCATAGTTATATTATAAAGTGATGTAATGAATGGTCCAATGTAGCATTATTCTAATAAATGCCTATTAATATATCAGGAAAGTTATAGAGTATATTGAAACATTTACTAAAATGACCTTTATAACTTTTGGCTAAATTAATATCATATATTATTTAAAAAGGATTATGGGAAAATGTTATCTTTCTTTATGATACAGTATTCCAAAATATTAAAAGGAATATTTTATACAATTCATCTGTAAAGAAAGAACTAAAGAAATATATTCATTTATCTGTTAGTTTCATAACTTTTTCAGATGTCTTCCTACCATTTTTTTGTTGTATGACTCTTTAGGAAAGTGACTCTGCAGTCCATTGCTTTACTACTATCCAAAATTGTTGTCTTTTGAATGTATGAAATTGCATCATCCAATAAATCAAAAGTGTTTTGTCCAATGGGAAAAAAATGTTCGTGTTCATGCTGGAAATAACAGATGGGTTTGATGCCAAATTTATGTAAGTCTATTAATAATGAAATACATATTTTCCTCTTAGTCATTACTGATATTAATATTCATTGTCAAATCTGATGTTACTTTCCCCTACTTTATAGAACTGGACCAGGAAGTCTTTAGAACCAAATCTTTGTCTTGACTGGAAACAAACCTGACAATCACAGCTCTGGGAACTGAAGTGCTTTTCTTACAAAATGAATTGGACAGAGACCTCTGAGCTCTTTCAATCCTAAAAAAAGAGCTTCTGTTATGGTCTTAGGTAACCAGGTTGTCAGAAAATTTACGATATTATCATTTCATGTCCTTCTGGTATACAATAGATTCTAATGTTATTCCTTCTTGATCTATTTTCAAGATCAACCAGTTTATCAAGAAATGTGCTATTATGTTTAGGAATAAATTCAATATGATTTTCACCTTTCATTACTCTGCAGTTTGTATCATTTGTAGCCTAATCCATACCTGAAATCTGAATTTTCTATTGTTTAACAATTTCACTAAGTCAATTTGTCTTTTACAATCTCCATTTATAGTTTCAGTCTTAGTGTCTAGTATATCCATCTTCAGTGATAAGTCTTGAATGTCGTTAAGAACTGACTGTGGTTCTTTCTTAACTGACATTTCCTGAGAAGCTGATTTTGAATTGCTCATCTTGAAGAAGTAGTTATATTCTTCTAAATTATTTGACAGGAAAATAGAATTAAAACTTAACCATTTCTCCAAAAAAAAAAAAAAAAAGAACTTCAAGCAAAGTTAGTTGTAAGTATTTTCCCCAAAATTAGATATATTTGAAGTTTTTGATGATAAAATCTAGCCAGAAATTTACTATAGGAAGCAGAACAAAAATCTTGTGCTGCAAGCAGTTCACCATCTTGTCCACACTCACATTTCCCTGTGATTTTTAATGGTAGACTTAGATGAGCTGTGATTAAGTCATGGATATTAGAATGCTTGATCAGCTAAACATTTTTTTGTTTGCTTAGAACTGGCTCCAGTAGGCCTATTTTGGTCCCGAATTAGCAGAATAAAATATTGAAACATTTTCTCATATCTTGGTAGGCCTTGACTGTCGTTGGCCTAATTCATCTAGATTAACAGATTGTTGTTGATGCAGGAGGCACAGAGTCAGGGCAAGCCTTTATTGTTGTTCTGCCTGGATGGTGAGAAGGCTTTTGAGAGAGTCATTTGGGATTGTCTGTTTAGAGTTTGGAACAGTTTAATTTTCCTTCTAAATGTATCTCTTTTGGTTTATATTTTTGCAAGAGCCACTGCACAGTTGAAGGTAAATGCAGAGTTTTCACATCCATTTGTGCTGTAAAGAGGGATTTGACAGGCATTTGTCATATGCCTTCTACGTGGATCCTTTAGAGATGGAATTAAGAAACATGGCTATACGTGGATATGAAGTTGGTAGAGTGCAAATAAAATTGCCACTGTATACTGATGAGCTTCTGGTTTACTTGAGAGACTCATGTCTTTTTAAGGTATTTGAGGTTCAGAATAAGGTATTTGAGGTCTTTGTCCAGTTTGGTCATCTGTCTGGCTGATGTGTAATTTTCTGATAAGTAAGGCCATGTCCTCTGACAGCACTTGACATGGTTTACCACCTGCTCTCAGATATGGTCACAGGATGATTTGTCACCACTACCTCTGTAAAAGAGGAAAGAGCCATGTCACTGTAGTGCCTGGATGGTAATTTCATTCCCAGCATCAGTGTATGGCAGTGTATGGGGTCAAGATGTCTTGGGCACCATATCCCTGTATGAGATGAAACAAAAGAACAAACAAAGGAAATTAAGCAACAACTAGTTGTTAAACAAAATAAATATGTATGAATGTATGTATGTGGCAATAATGCACAAAATAATTTAAAAAAATTAAGGCTCCCTAACAGAACACATAAACTAATAAGGAACTCCTCCCAAAAAGCAAAGGAAATTAAACAAATCTGAAGTTTATGTTGTTTAACCATTTCATTAAGTCAATTTGTCTTTAACAATCTCCATTTATAGTGTCAATCTTAGTGTCTACTTTATCCATCTTCAATGTTGTCTTGAATATCGGTAAGAACTGACTGCAGTTCTTTCTTAACTGACATTTCCTGAGAAGCTGATTTTGAATAGCTCATCTTGAAGGTTATATATCTCTAGACTATTTGACAGGAAAATAGAATAAAACTTAACTTTTCTCAAAAATAGAAATTCAGTGTAAGTTAGTTGTAAGTATTTCTCCCAAAAATTAGATATATTTGAAGTTTTTGATGATAAAATCCTGTCAGAAATGGACTATAGGAAACAGCGCAAACATCTTGTGCTGGTAGCAGTTCGCCATCTTGGCCATACTTTCATTTCCCTTATTTTTAATGGTAGCCTTAGATGAGCCGTTATTAAGTTATAGATTTTTGAATGGATGGTCAGCTAAATATATGCATCTCTCTCTCTCTCTCTCTCTCTATATATATATATATATATATATATATATCTATATATAATTTTATTTATTTATTTTTTGCTTAGAACTGTCTCCTGTAGGCCTATTGTGGTTCTGAATTAGCACAATAAAATACTGACATCTTTTCTCACATCCTGGTAGGTCTTGGCTCTTGGTACCCTAATCCATCTTAAAAGGCTTTGTGTTAATAAACTAGACCCTTGATAATGTGACAAAACTGTTGTTGTTGATACAGAAGACACACAGGCCTATTGTGGTTCTGAATTAGCACAATACTATATTGACATCTTTTCTCACATCCTGGTAGGTCTTGGCTGTTGCTAGCCTAATCCATCTTAAAAAGGCTTTGTGTTAATAAAAGAGACCCTTGATAATGTGACAAAACTGTTGTTGTTGGTACAGAAGGCAAACAGTCAGGGCAAGCCTTTAGTACTGTTCTGCCTGGGTTTAGTATGCTGGAACAGTTTGATTTCCTCTTCTGAATGTATATTTCTTTTGGTTCATATTTTTGCAAGAGCCAATGTACAGGTGAAGGTAAATGGAAAGCTCTGTTACCCATTTGTGCTGTAGAGAGGGATTTTGACAGGCGTTTGATGTTATTCTTCTACCTGGAGCCTTTAGAGATGGAATTAAAAAACATGGATATGAAGTTGGTAGAGTGCAAATAAAATTTCCACTGTATACTGATGAGCTTCTGATTTACTTGAGAGACTCCAAGGTCTTTTTAAGGTATTTGTCCAGTCTGGTTATCTGTCTGGCTTGGAAATGAATATTGTGAAGGTATAAACAATTGCAGTGAACTTTGTTTCATCACAAGAGTTAATGGGACATTCCCCATCTTATAGGAGTATAAACCCAGGAAAAAATGACATTTCTTTAGCCAGTTCTCCCTCTCCAGAAAATATGGGTTAGTATATTGTCATTTAAAGAGAAAATGTGAGGAGTGGGCATGCACATGGAAGCTTATTGATTTAGACTTAAAACATAAAATCCAAGTGTTACAGACGTTTGTATTACTGCTTGCCCTCTATGCATTTCAGGTGGTAACCTTAGATCCGGGGAGAGCCTTTCTTCAAGATGTTAAGAACTCACTGTTTATGTTTAAATGGAGAAAGCTAAACCTAGAGTATGCTTGTAGAAATTATTGTTACACAGGGATTCTGGGGGCCTTGGGCTCCTTGATTTTTTTTTTGC